>NC_052350.1:5963784-6186031 GCF_009727055.1 Benincasa hispida
CTAGGAGGGCAGCGCGCTTTGGGATGAGAGACTATTATCGCCCAACTCCCTAACCTAATGCGGCACGGGTTTGGGCCGCAGGGAACCGTAGCATGGGGGGACGTCTAATCCTTTTGCCGCCGCAAGGCTGGCTAATCGTACCAACAGGCTCGAAGACCTGGTTCTGGAAGGCACATGAGTCCCAACGCTATGTTAATGTGCGACCGACACTACACTACGTAGGTACCTGTGCAGGTGAGGCGTCGGTCGGTCCTAAAAACGGCGGCAGCGGCGAGGAGTTAACGACCGGACGTGCTGCAACCTAGGGATCACCAGCAACTCTTTCGCTCTATAGGGATCGGGGGGCATAGCACAATTCTTCTTGGAGAGGGTTGGTTTTCCCGGGTGCTATCCTGCCCATATGTACTCCTACCTATAGCACCGCAACAAGTCGAGCATACATACGACGATCTTCATGCGTGAATAGCGGAGGAAAGAAAGGGCGGTAGATGATAATGAAAAGGGCGCCGTCTGGACGGGCGGCGGAATGGATGAGCGAAAGGTGCCATGCCATGGAGTGAGGAATATCCGAGTCTCATGTAAGACAACAAAACCTCGAGGTGTGCCGAGGAACTGGGACCTTCTCGAGCACAGGATAGGCAATTGAGATCTCGAGCTAGCCTATTCGTATGGAATCAATGCTCCGGGCCGAATAGAGCTTACCTCCGGCACCTGGGTTTCTCCGGCGCATATTAGCTTAGCTCGCTTAATAGGCCGTTTGTTGGCTTCCTCTCTGGCGCCTCCTTACCTTACCCACGCTACACTCCCACTCCAAGCTACGCTGCTAGCAAGAGCATTGGATTTCCTCTTCTGTGGACGCACCGAATATGATTCGACGGGAAAGAGAAAGACTTCTCCGGCGGGCTTTCTCTCGTAAAGCCAAAGAGCCCCAAGACAAGGTACAATTGTTGGGAAGGGACATGAGAAATAGAACCTGGCTGGATTTCGGCTGGTCTCTGGCGCCCATTCCTAACCAGTTCCGAAAAGGTTTGCTCATGCTGGAGGGAGCATCCCTACTAAGTGATCGGTCTGCTAGTTCACGCAAATCCGAAGAAGTTATCACGGACGAGCCACATGCAGGGAAACTTGCACGTGTGGTTCTGGCCGGGCTTTCCTGAGGTATCTAATAACCTTACTTCTGCTCGTTGCTAGCGCACCTCTCCTAACTATTACCCATTTATTCTGGAATAATCTTTTTAGGAGTGGGCAAATCCGTCTAAATTTGGAATAATCTTTTTTTTTTCTAGTATGCCGCGAGCAGAGAACATAAATCTCATCTAATAAATAGAATGAATCTTCTTCGCCCGTTATCTCTTCATCTTCCTATTTATAAGCCATAGCTCACTTCGACGTTTCCAATTTCCCATAGAATCTCCGGGGCTTTCCTAGCCACTCTCGCTTTGTTTTTTATCTTCTTTGTCTGAAAATGGGTTTGATTTGCTTCAGTTATGAGAATTTCTACCGATTCTTCTTTTATTTATATTCAATCTTCCTAATCTCCGTCGAGATTACTGGCTTAGTCCTATCCTATCATCTGTATCTGTGCATAATGATGGTGTTATGCACTTTCTTTTTTTTTTTTTTCTTTTATTAGGGAGAAACTAAACATAACTGTGTCCTTTATGAAAGAAGTTTATTTAATGAGCAAACTTCTTTTGTAATTTAGAACCACATACTCCACGTAGCGAAATGAATGCAAATTTCTCTACTAAAATTAAATTGATTGTTATTCATAGAAGGATTTGCTTCTCTAGATGGATCCAAGTCTACTTGTTTTGTTCAACATTTTTTTTCCTTTTTTTTTTTTTTTTTTTGCATTTTTTAAGTTCTATAATATGTTCAATTGTATTCTATTCTAGAAAAAATCTACTTCATTTGATGAATGACTTTGAGGTGAATTTGATAACAAATAATATGTTCTTTTGCAGCACTGGACAACAAAGATAAAAGATTGGTCAGATAGTTGAGATATGAAAACTAAGTGATACATAACATTAAAAATATGAAGATTAAACATATATATGTATCTTAAGAAAATTAGAAAGTTAGGTTAATTTTTTTTAATTATTTAAGTTATTTATATTTATAAAGTATTGTAGTGATTGGAGCATCGGATTATGAGCCATGAAAATTTATACTTTAAAATTTTATTTTGATGTAACATTAAAGATTTATGTAATTGAAGTTGATTTTACAATAACATGTATATCAATGTTATACTCATTAAAATCATATAAATGATATACTTCTTGACTAAAATTGGTTATCACGACTTAGTTAAAAATGCTAGACGTTTTAATTACATGTATAAATTAACTATACATATATATAGAAAAAATTTATTAAACTTAAAATGGCTTAAAAAAACTTCTGAAATGATGGAGGTGAAATAATTAACATTAATAACAGAAATGTAACAGTATAAAAGTGTAACGTATTTAAACCGAAAATTGTGTGGTAACTAAACGTTTGTTAGTTTTTTACCAATTCTGAATTGAAACTCTCATCTCACATTTCCAAATTCGAATATACTTTATTAGTAAACAATTATCATTTGTTTTTTTTCTAAGAACATTCAAATTAAGGTTAAAATAAATTCGCAACATTTAAAAATAATAAGAACTAATTGATAGGATAAATATTTAAATCTATATTGAATAGATTTAACCCTAGAATCATTCATACTAAATTGTCAAGAATAAATAACATATCAAATTCTATTGTAATTGATGATAGCTTTAAGATGACGATGACTTTAAGATGACTATAGTCTTCCTCAACCAAAACTTTGAATGTCGTTAGTGGGATTTCTCTCTAGATGAGATTCAAGAAAAATTGAGTGTTTATTGTTTTGGTATCTTGGGGACCATAACCTAAGGTTTTTTTATATAATAGTTCAATTAGGGTTCCCAAAACCTTAATTAATTAGGAATGAGCTTCTACCCATTAAGTCCATACTACATTAGGAATTTAAGGCTTTAATTGATTAGATCACATAATATGGTCCAATCTAATAAAATAACCCAATGTGATAAATTATTAATGCACATATATAGCCCATAATTTAGTTAAACATATTATTATTTAAATATATTTTAAAAAACTTCCACTTGGCTATGTCTATGTACATGATATAATTAAATCACATAAATTTTAAGCGCGCATAAACGGGTTATTTCAATAATAGAATTCCCTTTTAGTTCAATATGGTCCATCTCCTATATTAGCATGGAATCAAGTGACTTTTGTCACTACCCTCGTAACTAACCCTTCCTTGATCACTAATTCCAACACATTCAATGACATAGATCAAGTATGGATGGATAACATGGAAACTACATGTAAAGTGATCTAGATCATGCCTGTTTCCAATTGATCCAAGTTTCTTAGTGAGATCATTCTTAAAATTTTGTGCACAATTGCATGCATGATAAACAAGTTCAGATAATAAAACTTAAACCATCAACTTTATTCTATATAGAAAATAAACAAAATAAGGTCAAAGAACATCTTCAATAACAAACTCCCACTAAATCATAGAATCAGAAAAATGACTAACACTCATGTGAGCAACATGCTCATGAAAAACTTTTAGGTGGTAAACCTTTAGTCAATGGATCTACCATCATGGAGTTTGTTCCTATGTGTTGTATCAAAATTTGACCATTCTGAATTCTTTCTTTAACAACCAGAAACTTCATTTCTAATGTACATACTTGAGCGTACATTAGATTTCCAACAACCGATTCATAAGGAACCTTCTGCATCTCCTTAGTCTCGAGTGTGGTCTTGGGTTATTGACCTAAATGAAATTTATCACATCGGGGTATCTCCTGGTGCACAATCTTTCATGTCAAATCTACTCAAAATATTTTCAATGTAGTTCTTTTATGACAATCTCAAAATACCTTGAGAACGATCTCACAGTATTTCAATCCCTAATACAAAAGAAGTACCACCAAGATCCTTCATCTCAAAATTATTTTTGAGAAATCTCTTAGTGTCATGCAATAAGCCTACATCATTACTAGTTATGAGTATGTCATCGACATATAACACCAAAAAAATTGATTTACACCCACTGAACTTGTGATATACACAATCTTCCACTATGATCACCTTAAAACCAAAGGAGGTTATCACTTTATGGAATTTGTGATACTATTGACAAAAGGCTTGCTTGAGACGATAGATGGATTTCTTCAATTTGCACACCATAGACTTTGAATTACCAAACACAAAGTTTTCTGGTTGTACCATATAAATTGTCTCATCAATGTTCCCATTGAGAAAAGCAGTTTTTACAACCATCTGGTGTAGTTCTAAATCAAAGTGAGCTATCAATGTCATGATTACCCAAAAATACTTTTTTCGATGAAATCGGAGAGAAAATATTTTTGTACTCAATGTCTTCCTTTTGAGTAAAACTCTTTGCAACAAGACGAGCCTTATATCTTTCGATACTGCCATGTGAATCCCTTTTGGTTTTAAATATCCATTTACAACCTACGGGTTTCACTCATGATGGAAATTCGACAAGTTCCCTAACATCATTGTCTTGCATGGATTTTATTTCCTCTACCATAGCACTTATCTACTTTTGAGAGTTAGAACTTTGTAGAGTTTGTTAGAAGATTGGATCATCTTCCATTACACCCATATCATCTTGATGTTCTTGAAGAAACACAATATAATCATCTGGAATCGCACTTTTTCTCTCTCTAGTAGATCTCTGTAGTGGAACTTCTTGAGGTGGAGTTTGAACTTCAAGTTCAATAATAGGGACTTCAATGTTGTCTTGTTCTATAATTGATTCAATAGTGAAGTCAGGAATTAGAGCCTGAACATTATCTATAACTACATAAGGAAAAGAAACTAATTTCTCTTCAAAGACAACTTTTCTTATGTTATTCCCCCTCTCCTCCAAACTCAACATTTTCAAGGAATCTAGCATTTTCCATCTCAAACAATGATCTTGAAGTTAGATTATAAAACTTGAAACGCTGAGAGCGTTCAGAATACCCAACAAAATAGCAGCTAATAGTTCTTGAGTCCAATTTTCTTTCATTAGATCTGTAAGGCCTAGCTTCAGCTAGACAACCTCAGATGTGAAGATGCCTGATACTAGGCTTCTTTTCTGTCCATAGTTCATAAGGGGTTTTAGCTACTGTTTTACTAGGTACCCTATTAAGGATATATGTTGTAGTCTTTAGTGCCTCACCCCAGAGAGATTCTGGTAGAGAAGAATGACTAATCATACTTCTTACCATATCCTTGAGTGTTCTGTTTTGTCTTTCCGCTACACCATTCATGTTAGGTTTACCTGGTATAGTGTATTGCGGGACGATTCCACATTCCTCTAGGTATTTGGTAAAGGGCCCTGGACATTGTTCACCTAATCTATCATATTTACAGTAATATTCACCATCACAATCAGATTTGATAGCCTTACTTTTCTTTCCAATTTGAAGTTCAACTTCAACTTTGAAAGAATTGAAAACGTCTAAAGATTGAGACTTGTCATGAATTAAATTTAGGTACCCATATCTTGAATAGTCATCTATGAACGTAATAAAATATTATTGTTCATTCCAAGAAGTCGCATGAAATGGACCACAAATGTTTGTATGTATTAGTTCTAAGACATCTGAGCATTTGTTGGCACCTAATTTTCTTATGTTTGTTTGTTTTCCCTTAATACGTTCCACACAAACTTCGAAGTTATTTAAATCAAGGAAATCAAGAATTTCATCTGACACAAGTCTCTGAATTCTTTGTTTAGAGATGTGATCTAAATGTCATCTGACACAAGTCTCTGAATTCCCATAACATAGTGGAATTCTCATTTAATTTACGCTTTGTACCACATGAATTAGATAACATGATCTTGTTAAATGAAGCAAAAGAATCAAGCATATATAGATTATCAATTAAAGAACTGGTACCAATAAGCTTGGAGTCTTGAAAAAGACTAACTTTATTATTCCCAAAAGAACGAGAAAAACCAAATTTGTCCAAACTGAGAACAGATGCTAAATTCTATCTAAATAATGATACAACAAAAGTCTCATTCAGATCCAATTAACATCCAGTTTTTAAAAGTAATCTAAAATTCCCAATAGTTTCAAGTGGAACTACTTTGCCATCGCCTACATAGATGAATCTTTCAACATCACTTGGCGGTCGGCTCCACAGACAACCCTGCATTGATATACTTATGTGAGTAGTAGCACCAGAATCTACCGACCAAGTATTTGTAGGTATAGAAGCTAAATTAACTTCAAAACAAACCAAAGTATGAAGTTTACCCTTCTTTACACGCCACTTGGCGTACTTGAGACAATCTTTCTTGAAGTGACCTTTCATTTTGTAGAAAAAACAAGGATTGCTTGTTTCTTGTTTTTATTCTGCTGAGATGTCCTTTCTACAATATCCATAAATTTTATTTTCTTCTTATGATGAGAATCTGTTGCCAAATGAACACTTTCTGTCCTTTCTCTCTTAATCCTATTTTCTTCTTGCACACATTGTGAAATAAGCTCATTAATACTTCATTTATCCTTATGAGTATTATAGTTTATCTTAAATTGAGTGAATTATGTAGGAAGAAAGATAAGTATCAGATGCACGAGTTAATTTTCATTTATCTCAATATCAAGTGTCTTTAATTTACCTGCGAGATTGGACATTTCCATAATGTACTCCTTTATGTTTCCATTTCCCTTATATCTCATAGAAGTTAAAGAAGTCAAAAGAATACTTGCTTCCCCTTTTTTATTTTTAGCAAAATATTTCTCAATTTGAGCAAGGAAATTATCGACATTTTCACTTTCTGTGATAGAGCCCCAAAAAGACTTCATAATGGAGTACCTAATTATCATCACACATTCGATTTGATCGTTCTCATATATCTATATTAGTAGTATTTGGTTGTTTCTCACTAGAAGTAGGTTTATCGGTCCTTAATTTAAGATCCAAATTCATACATCCGAGAAGTATCTCTAGGCTTTCCTTCCAAATCTTGAAGTTCGATCCATTCAACTTAGGGATTGTACTCAGATTTCCAAATATTTGAGTAAGACCAACTGAAACAATAAACGACAAAATATATACTCACAATTAAAATATAACAAAATAATTTTATATATGTGGTGGGCCCCTTTAACAAGGTACCTAGCACAACATTGATGTCCAGCCTTTGGGCAAAAAACACCAACTATAAATGGTACTCTCAACGTAGTCATCAAAGTACTGACAATAAACTCCGTAAAAGAATAGCCTTTCTTTGGACCGACTATTTTTCACATGAGCAATCCTTATAATTGTCACATACTCATTACCACATGCATACCCACAATTTGGCCAAATAATTATATTTCTTTGGACCGGTAATTATTCGCATAAATTCATGAATATACACATATTATATTTCATAATTAAAACGATCTAGATAATAGAGGCTACTTTGGTAACATATTATTTTTGACCAATTCAATCTAAAATATAAGACACAATAACAGAATAATATTATTGTATAAAAATAAAAGAAGAAGAATACCAAATAGTCTTTACCAATATTCATTTAATAATTGCAGACACATAATACAATTAAAACAATATAAATATGTGAATATCGTCAAATATCATCAATCAAATTTAAATTTAAATTCACTAAAAAATCAATCAAATTTAAATATAAATTTACCACATTATCAATCAAATTTAAATTTAAATTTACTAAAAAATAAATCAAATTTAAATTTAAATTCACCAAAAAATCAATCAAATTTAAATTTAAATTCACCAAAAAATCAATCAAATTTAAATTTGATTTTGCTAAATTCATTGAATAAAACCCATTTATTCATATTTAGGGCTTCAAAAATCCCAATCTTCGGCCAACTTTTGCAATAATTATGCCTAGGGAAGGGAAATTCAATTGTAGAAGAATCCATGACACAAAAACAATGACAGATAGATAGAAACATTAATGGCATACAAAATCTGACGAAATTAGCACCTGTATAGAAACCTTCCGGTTTTGCACTCCGAATCCCGATTTTTACTTCTGTTTTGAGGTTTTATTTTTTTTACAGAATATTTTCCATAAATGAAACGAACTTACAAGACTCGATTTACAAATAATTTACCTGAAAAAAGGGGTTTGAACAATGATAATCTCATCATTAAATTGTAAATCTATAATGCCAAAACCCCCAAAAAAAAACTCTATTATGCAAACCTCAAACTTTTCTTAACCAAATAATTGAATCATAAACAACGGTAAATGATAAAAAAATCCGACAATCTAACATGAAATTCATTCTTTGATACCACTTGATAGCATAAATATTTAAATCTATATTGAATAGATTTACCCTCAGGATCATTCGTGCTAAATTGTCAAGAATAAATAACATACCAGATTCCATTGTAATTGATGATAGCTTCAAGATGATGATGACTTTAAGATGACTATAGTCTTCCTCAACCAAAACTCCGAATGTTCTTAGTGGGATCTCTCTAGATGGGATTCAAGAAAGACTGAGTGCTTCTTGTTTGGCATCTTGGGGACCATAGCTTAAGGTTTTTTTTATATATTAGTTCAATTAGTGTTCCCATTAAATCTTAATTAACTACGAATGAGTTTCTACCTATTAAGTCCATACTACATTAAGAATCTAGGGCTTTAATTAATTAGATCACATAATATGGCCAAATCTAATAAAATAACCCAAGGTAATAAATTATTAATTCACATACATAGCCTATATTTTAATTATACATATTATTATTTAAATATATCTAACACTAATATTGAATGAAATTTAATTTTTTTAAAAAAAAAACCAAAACAACTAATAAAAAGGGTGAGCCAATATTAATTTAATCTCTCTTTACACTTTTTCGACTTCAAGTATATTAGACCCGATAAACTATGTTTAAGTCAAAAGATACACTATAGAAATTTGGGCTTAGTCAAAATAACGCATTTTTGGTAGTAAAAATAGTCTTTTTTTGTATACGGGAAGATCTGAGAGGACGAATAGGACAGTGGCAAATAGCGGTCGCAAAGAACGAAACTGCAAAACAAAAGTTTGTCACGTCGTCTCCAGGATAAAATAGTCCCGATCGAAACATTAGTCTATCTCCTCACTCCCTCCAAAACATGGGTACCCCTTGGGACCCAAAATTATAACCCAAGGTTAGAGTGGGAGACTTTCTTTTCAAAATTTTCTAATGTGGGATTTCTCTAACCAAATGTTGGTTCCCTTTTGATTTTTTTTTTTTTTTGAAAAATAAATTTTCACCTAACAGTGTTTTTCAGATTTTTCGAAATTAATGACCATTTTTCGTGTCACAAATTTATAATTGTGTTTATGGTAACTTATTTTTGTTGGAGTGATATGATATTGTTCTATGAAATATAGTAGTTAAAAAGAGATTAAGTTACCACATGTATATGAATTTGATTATATTAATCTAATTTATATTTTGTGTATGGTTAAGAAAAACAGAACAATTTATGTGTGTAGGGGCTCATTTTGCAGTAGTAAAATTGTGTTAAAAGTCATATACTTTTGTTATATCATGAAATTAACCTTACATTCTTTGTTGTGTTTGGTTAGAACTGCAACTCAAAACCAACAAAAACTAACACTAATTTATTTTTGTTTATTACATGAAGAGGGTGTTACTTGAGGAAAAGGAGCAATCTGACAAGAGATATTTCATTTCTTCATCATCATATTCTTCCTCATGATCGTGAATGGTGGTGGTGGTGGAGGAAGAGAAATATTGAGAATCATGTTCATTATTATTGATCATTATTCCAGAGAGCTTTTTCTTCTTGTAGTTGGCTTTGAAACAAGCTTGTCTAAGCCTCTTTGTGTTGTCCTCTAATTGCAAATCTGGTCTCTCCTCCATCAACTTCTTCTCAGTCTCTAATATTTCCAATACATTCTTCAACTTATTTTCTCCATTTCCATCTTCCTCTCCCTTTTGAATCTCCTGCATTCATCCATTCATTTCCCAACAATTTTCTCTTCTATTAAACACTACCTACCACAATATAATTAGCCTATTACAATATTTGATTTCATACCATATTAAATAAAACAATAAATAGGTGAAAACTATTTAGATGCATTTTCAGCTCCAATCATTTTTCTATAGCCTACCCAAAAAGCCTAATCCTAATTTAACATGTGGCAAATCTATTTTTGTTTTATAAATATTTTTTTAAATGTACTTTTTATATGTAATCGGAATGGGTTTGAAGAACGAAATATAGAAAGAAAATATCTTTTTGAAAAAAAAAAAAAAAAAATTATCGTATGACAACTTCTAATTCCATTTAATTTACCTTTTATGTTTGTTTTAGAATGGGTGATACCCAAGTATTACTCTAAATGAAAGGAATGGTCGTAGTACTAGATTATTGTTTTTTTTTTTTGGATAAAAAGATTCAATGAAAAAAAAGAGGGAGAGAGAGACATGCCTTGACATTCTTGATTAGGGTTTGTAGGCTCATCAACTTCCTATGTGGCCATCTTCTTATACCCAATTCTCTACATCTCTTCTTCAAAAGAGTGAGTCCCACATTAAGCTCTTTAGCAGCTTGAGTTATGGGCATGTAGAAATATTCAGATATTGCTTCTCTAGACAACATTTTTGATGACGATGATGTTGAATAACTCCCTTTGTTGTTGCTATTTTCTGACTTCAAATACTTTCTTTTCCCCTTCTTCATCGTTTCTCTGTTTTCTTCATTTCCTCTACCATCCCCTCCTTCTAGCAATAAAACAGGCTCTTCCTCAACAATCCCAAAAATCCCACTTTCCATTTCACTCCAATTGATCCCAACCCCATTTTCTGAAAAACCAAAAAGTTTCAATCTTTATCAATATAAATGGAATATAATATGGTTTTTTTTTTTTTTAAATAATAATAATTTGAATCATTTACCTGATATATAGGTGTTAACTGGCAGTACATCCTTGGGTTCCAAAAAGGAGTCATCATTTGGGAAACTTTCTAACAAAGGAACAACCTCAAAAATGTTGTCTTGCAACCCAAAATTGCAATTCCAATCCAATCCAGAATAATTACTGTAGCTTGTTGATCTACATGAAATTATATGATACTGTAAGAAAGAAATTCAAATAAAGAATATGAATTTTTTTTTTTAAAAAAAAAAGGAATTGAAAATTGAAAAAAGTCACCTAAAAGGGATTGGAGAAAGATGGCATGATAAAGGAAATGAGTCTTCAAAGGACATTACTTCACACTTTTGCATCCAATTGGCGTCCATTTTTCTCCAAGTGAATCAAAGAAAAAAGAAACTGAAGATATGGATTGAAGTGGGGGAAGAAGAAGAGGCAAAAATTAATATATATAATGCTAAAAAAATGGTACAATGAATTGTTAATTATTAGAATTTAGGGCAGAATAATATGGGAGAACGTGCGCCGCCAATAAATTAATAGATAAGAATTTCATCATTTCATTTATTTTATTTACGGTTTGGGCTTACGAGAGTTACAATAGAAATTCATTATAAATTAAGCCATGAACACAAATAGAAAATAAATTAATATTATTTTCTTAAAAAAAGAGTTTTGGAATTTTAATTAATGATGAAGAGTAGTGGAATCATAAGACATGAGCATGGAAAAAAAAAAAAAAAAAAAAAAAAGGATAAAATGTGCAGTCTCTCCGACTCTAAAACTATTATTAGTTTTCAGCTTCAACCAATGGTTGAGAAATCTTTGGGAGAGATTTGGTTATTCTTTTAGGTTATATAAATCTTAAATTTTAGTCACTTAAAATTAATTTTCATCAAAATTGATTTAGTAATATATTAGTTTTCATACAAAGAATGACTATATGTGTTATTTTCAAAATTTATAATAAAATTGCTAATATATAACAAAAAGTTTACTAAAAAAATTGAAGACTAAATTTAAGATTTATAGAAAGTATATGAATTAAAATTGAAATATTAAAGTATAAGGACCAAAATGTTATTTTAACATTTTTCTTTAATTATTAGAATTTATATTAATTCATTATCTTCTTTAATGTTATTTTTAATATATTTGTAAAATATTAAAATCATTGATAACGGTTATAACGGTTTATGTTTTTGGTTTTAATATGGCTTTTTAGATGATTTAAAAAAAACAAAATATAGGCTATTATTTCTTTTTCATTTTAAAATTTTGAATATAACGTTTTCTTATGTGATTTAAACACAAAATTTTAATAAAACAAATGAAAGAAATAAAGCATAAATTAGATTATTAGAGCGGAATTAAAATTTTTGGGATATCAATTTCTAAAAGTAAGTAAAAAAATGGTGATTTTGAATAAAAACTTAGTACTGGATATTAGACAAAATGATTTTAAAAAAAAACTGAAATAACGGCTGCATGGTTGCCATGTAGGATGTTAATTATTTAGGTTGATAGAAAGTCAGGAAATTAGCAGAAAATGGGATGGATAACCAATAGAATGAAAGCACTAAAAACATTAAAAATGATAATTAAGTATCAAATCCTTTCGTTTAGCCGTCTTTGTATGTCAGCCCGAGTTTAATCATTACAATTCCATTACACGCCAACTCAGTTTAGAGGTCCGAGTTCACTCACTACGCTTCGGAATATTGATGGATTATGAGATCAGATCGTGGCCGTTGCTATAATGTAATGTAACGCTTCGTTATCACAATCATATGGGAACCTTGGAATTTAAATCCATGTAATTAATTTGGATTAGGGAGAAGGTCGTGAAGATCAGTTACATTATACGTTAATTATTATTTATTTCTTCAACGGTTAGGTTAATTGATTGGAAGCCACAAAGCCCAATTTCATTCAATATCCGATTCAATGCCAAGTGAGTGATGCCTGCTTTTTTTTTTTTTTTTCCTTTTTCTAATTATTATTTTGCCTCTTCTCATGATTAATTGTAACATCTAACCCATAGAGAGTGATGCTTTACTTAATAACTTCGTTTTTTTTCATGTGAAATTTTTTTAGGAAAAAAAATCTGTAGCTAAAAAATTACATCTTGTGACAATAAAAAATAAAACCACTTAAGATAAAAAGGACAATGAAGAAGAAATTTTCATTCAAGGCCTTGGTCGCCAGGTTATGAGTCAACACGTTGTGAGACCTTTGAACGTGGGAAAAAGAAATATCCCTTGGAGTCTTCACCATGTATTTGACCTCTTCAATAAAAATGGATACTTCAGTAATATCCGTCTCATATCTATTTACAAAATTGACAACCCGAAAACAATCAGATTCAATCTAAATAGAGTTTAAATTAATAGCTAGGGCTTTCAGTAAGTCTTTTTATAACGAACATGTGTTTCAATAACATATCCTAATTTTTCCATGGAAAATTCGCAGGCGGAGAATTTTTGCTCCCATTTGAATTTTTTTTAAAAAAAAAATAATTAACTTAGATCACTACTATTAAGTTTTTGTACTTAAATAATTAAATATCTCACTCATATGTGATAAAAGATGGGATTAAAATGTTTAATTTTCATACTTTCTAAAATTTAGAACTTAAATATTATAATAATATATCCTAATTTTAACTTAATAAAAAAAAATATATATATTAAATAAAAATTATATATAACTAATTTTATACATACTAGTAATCGTACACATGCAAGGCACGTTAAATATAATTTAAATCATAAAGTACTATGAAATTATAATGCATTTTATTTTATAAAACTGAAAATGTTAATTTCTAACCTAATTTTTATTTATATAAATCTTCTATAAATCAATAGTGTCTAAAATAAAACACTACAACCAAATTGGAATTTCATGATAAAATATTTATATTTTTATGTATTATACATAAACAGTTCTTAAATTTTAGATTTTTAATACTAAACAGGAAAAAAATCAACACAATCTAGAAATAAATAATCTAAAGAAAAATTAAATTAAACTAGAATTAATTTTGAACCAAATATAAATTTAAAGTAAGCTAATGATATTTTTTAAGATTAAAAACAACAAATGATTACAAAAAAGAGTTTAATAATAAATCTACAACATAATAATCAAAACTAAATCACGTGCAATTACTATGACGTTTTTTCGACTGAAAAAGAATTGTTATGAAATTTTATTAAAAATAGAAAAAATAATATTTAAGTTTAAATTAAAGTTTGAAATTAGAATAATAAGCATATCGTACCAATCAAAATTAAAAAGATATTTTTATTATGAAAAAATTATCACGAAATAAAAACATTAATATAGTTTGGTTTAAAGTAAAATTTAAAATTTAAAAAAAAAAAAAAAACAAATCATCTCATTCCAAATAAATAAGATTTTGAAAGTGCGGTATCACGAAATTTTAAACTAGAGTAAAACTTAAGTGGTTCAACAAATCATCCAAATAAAAAATTGTATTTAAAAATAAATCGGGGAGAATTCTAAAAAAACCACAGGTTACCTAGTCCAGGTTTTATCTCTAATTAGTATCTTCTTCAGGTTAAATAAAAGAAAAATATTTTTTAAAAATGATATTTTATCTCTAACTAATATTTACTTTACTTTATATAGAAGTAAAAATATTTTTTTAAAAAAATCATATTTTATCTCTAATTAATATTTACTTCACTTTAAATAAAATATTTTTTTATAGAAAAATCAAGCTAAATAAATATTTTTTTTATAAAAAAAAAAACACATTTTATCCCTAACTAATATCTACTTTCCCTTAAATAAAGAATATAATTTTTTTTTTAAAAAAAAAATCTATCTATCTAAATGATTTTTATAAAATCAAATTAGGATTTCAAATCTAGATTTTTTTCCTCTATAAATAGCTGAGATCAGTTTATCTACTCTCCTTTTTCTTTTAATTTTTGTTCTTTTTTGGTTTTGGGTTTAATTTTGTTAACATCTCCCTAATTTTTTAATGAATTTTTTTTTAGGACTTTGTTTTTTTAAAAAAAGTGTGTTTAAGCATTATTGTCACATTTTCCTTTGTGTCCTCTTACTTTTTAAAATAAAGGTTTTCTCAGAACTTCTAGCATCACCTATAATTNTATATATATATAATTGGGGCAGGAAATACAATCCCCATCCACGTTTAGTCAACAGAAAAAAAAAATTTAGAGTACAATCCACATCCCCGTTTAGTCAACAGGGAAAATTCTTCCCACTCCCTCCCGAAATGCATGGAAGAATTCCATGCAACATCTGAGTTCAACTTCCTAAGGGTTCTACAAAGAAAGTAACCACAGTTAGGTCCATCAATTTATATGATTTTTAATTTATAGTTTATAGTTCGTTTCTTGTTTATTGTGATGATGAGCAAATAGTTCTTTATGGTTAGCATTCTTCCAATAAGCCAAAGCTGAGTCTTCCTCCCAAAAGAAGAAGAAAAATATCTGCATATACTAAAAAAAATAACATTCTAAGATCACATTCTAAAATCATACTTATTCCATATTTATATGTTAATTTAAATTTAATTCAATTAATTGAGATATATTCTCCAACCTCTATACATGGACCAAGATGTTAGAGATTAAAATCTCTCCAACTCCACTTTGTTAGAAAACATAAATATAAATAATAAAAGATAGGAACCTTAGATAATATTTAAGTACCTAACCAAACGACTTAAGACCTGTTTGAATTGATTCAAGAAAAAATTATTTTTTAAAAAAAACTCATTTCTATTTAAACACTTTTGATAAAAGCGGATTAAAATATACTCAAAAAACTATTTTACGTAGTTGCCAAATTCTTCAATTTTTTTCAAATAACTTAAATTAAACACTTGAAAATGTATTTCAAACACACTCTTAAACAATCCACTACTCAATTACAAAATTTTTGCTAAAAAACCTACAAAACTAAGAATCTTAGATGATATATTCAAGAAATCCTCTCTAAAAAATTAAAATGAAGACTCATCCTTTCACAATTATCATTATGAAAGTATATCACAATTTTGAGTTCATAGATCACATCAAGCACGGTTAAGAAGCATAAAAAAACATAAATTATGGGCATAAATAAAGTATTCCTCTACTTTCTTCCTTCTTGGCCAAGAGCGACATTGGTTGGGATTTTGTGGTCCTTCGCAGGAAAACAGAGTCCAATATGGTGGAACTGAAAGAAGTTGGGGAAAACATTACTTTCTCCACCTACCACCTCCTCTTCCACGTCCACCACCTCCGCCTCGTCCTCCACCGCGGTGCTTACCACCGCCTAGTGCTCTGTTTGCATCAGATTTTCCTTTGAAGTTTTCAGGCAGGGGAAGGATATGATCCACACACTTCCTGAAACTGAAGTCATCAGCAGACTCGTCCTCCCGGATGAGGAAGAAACACTTGCTTTTCCATACAGGATGGTACCGAATTTGGAATGCATGAATACCACAGCCAATCTTTTTCTCGGGTTCTACATGTCCCTTCTTAAGCAAATCTACCAGCGCCATCTGCTCGTACTGCCAAAGAAACAAATATCAAATATTCTATTAACAGAATCAATGCCTCCTCATTATGCATGCTTCCCTGATTCAATTTATTATTCTTATTCATCTTGTAAATTATCAAATATAGATGTTCCAAATCAAGTAAAAGACTTTTACTCTTCTTCTTTTTTTATTCAAACATAGAACAAGAATTCAAACCTACAAAGAACATTGCTAATCTTTTAACCATTTAAGTGACGGAATGATGGGCTAAAGCCTAACGGAATACACTTCTAAACACTTTTAAACAGTAGAAGTACTAATAACTGCTGAAGAATACAAAGAATAACACTTGACTGCCTTTTGATTTAAGAATTATTTGATCAAGATGTCCTCATAGGCTCAGAACCTGTTAACAGCCATGAACGGATGGATTTCCAAACACTAATCATAGCTTCCCTCTGAGCCATGCCAAACTGGTTTGTATAAGTTGCTACACATCACAGGATATGCCATAAAGTAGTATATAGATAAAGTAGATCCATTACTTCCACTGACATCAATCAAGAATAAGGGAATCATGAAGAATAACAACATAACAAAGAAAAATAAGCTGCTGAAAGAAATTCTTCAATGAGCAAATTAGGTCAAAAGAATATCCCGTTCAAAGAAACAAATCAAATTTATTAATCCAGGCTGGGAGTTTTCTAGTTCTACACAGATTCCATTAACCATGATTAATAATGTCAAACAATCTCATCTAAAGAAGTAAGTGGGTTTGATCAAAATAGAAACCAACCAACAGTCAACAGACATTTAAAGAAAAATACTGAAAACTGACTCAAAAACATATTTAGTTTAGGAAAAACTATCCAACCATAACAACCAGAATTGACTAAAAGAATCAACAAAACAGATCACAACACAACCAAATAAAGTACAATGTGTGTGTGTGTGTGTTATATTTATTTATTTAGAAATTGTATAAAATTAAACCAACACCACAATTAATCAAACTGACAGGAAGTACAAAGAAGAACTTTAGGTTTTCAATTAAAATTAGAGTCAGCCACAGGAAACCATAAGCAAGCATTGTATTCAAATAATATAAAAAGGAACTTAGTTATTTGAGTTTTCCTTTAGAATAAACATGCGCAGTTAGATAAATAATAGCTTCGCCGAATATAGGACCATTTAGATAAACCTATCACGATAAACTAGTGCTGAATTGCTGATCGTAATTTCAAATATTACGGTAGCTGGCCAAGAAATATTGTTGATCAGCAAAAACACAATATATAAATATATTATACATTGAGTGTACCTATTAAGGGATTCTTTGAAGTAAAGATCTCAAACCCTTGAAAGTTAATAATCAACCATCATTAATCTCCATAGAGAATGTTGTAGAATTCACCTCTCTGATTCTAACACGTAGACAACTACATGCTAAACAATTTATTATTTTACAGACGATTGACAACAATTCGTGAAACATAAAACCCAAACAACGTCAGAAGCTTTATATCAAATTGATCGACGCAAAAACCTTCTGGGAAGGGAATGCGAAAAAGGAAAAGAAAAAACATAACTTAACAAGAAATCCTCTTGCTAAAACAGTTCAACTTTCACACAGGAATACGATAATGATGATAAACAATAACAGCAACATTTAATAGAAATTTTCATTCAATCAAGTTCCAACTCTCCTTTCTAACTGAAATTTTTTTTCTCAATATCATTCTCACACTTCCAATTAACAACACAGAGGACGATAGCACATTAAAAAGAAGTTCATAATATTATACCTGATTCACGTTCAAGTTGACAGGCCAGTGGTGGAGGATCTTGTAGAAGTAATCGAACAATTCCATGGAAGATTGAAAGCTCTTGGGGCCTAAACTCACAGAAACAGGCTCCTCCTCCTCTCCCTTCCCGTCTCCCCCCACCTTCTCAAACCTTTCCTCCTCAACTGACTTCTCGATCTTCTGTTTTTTCCCGTCTCCGACACCGTCATCGGCGCTTTCTTCCTCCCTCTCTCGTTTCGAAGTTGAATCGCCATTGGTTACTGGAACGGCCTCTGTTGCCTCAGAAGTTTCAGTTGAAACTTTGGCCCCTGTCTCGGGCTCTGTAGTTTCCAATTCCATATCTTCGGTGCCTGAGTTGGTTACCGCCGGATCGTTTTCGACGAGTTGAGGGATTGTCTCTTCTGCCATTGTGATTTGTGAAGTGTCCTCTGAACTCTGAAATTGGAACAACCAAGCTTCAAACTAAAACCCTAACAAATACGATATAAAACACGATATTTTATATGAGATTTTATGCCTCATTTATCTTTAAATGGGAGGCGGTTTAATTTCTATATGATCGGTCCACTTAAATCGGTCATTTTATTTGGTTTGTTTTTTATTTTTAATTTGCTACTTTTTCAAGGAAAAAACGATTTAAAAAAATTTAAAAAAAAAAAAAAAAACTCAACTCAAGCGAATAATGAAAAAAATATCATGTGTTGTTCAACTTGAAAACAAAATTTATCCTAATGATGTGTACTTAGATATTTAATTGATAATCTGGGGTTCGTGAGCTCACTTTTATCGGCTCGTTAAAACATTTTCAAATATGAGTTAATTTAAAAAAGAGTTTGAAATCATTCTTTAATTGTATGTACTGGGTCGAAAAAAATATTGATAATGTACAATTAAATTTATGTTCATAAACATATAATCTTTTTCTTTTAAGAAAATACATTTTTTTTTTTTAAATAACATATGAGCCTTGAGGTTATGTTTATAAAAATTGAATGGTTGGAGATGGCATCCTGGCCTCTTCCTTCCTCATTTAGGTATAATTTTTAGAGTGAGTTTGGAATACACATTTTCAAGCCTTAAATTTAAAAAGTAAGTCATTTTGAAAAATAAAATCGAGTGTTCAGCAATGACTTTTAAATAGCATTTGAAATGTATTTTCAACCATTTTGGTCAAAAGTATTTAAATAAAAATGAGTTTTTTGAATAATATTTTTTCTTAAATCAATCAAATGACCTCTAAATGATTTTTTCTTTTTCTTTTTTTTTTAAAAAAATCCATTGAAACTTTTAATTTCTCAACAAAAATTCTTATCAAATGTTAAATATCTAATTCATGAATGTATAATTCACCTTTAAAGAAATATTTTTAACCCTTCTAATAAGAATGTAATGTTATTTTAATGACGTCTAATTAAATTAAAATGCAAGAGTAGTATCAAATTATTTATATAAATATATTTTAAATAAAATTTTAAATTTAAAACATAAGATTTACCATAAGAAATAGTTCAAATTATGTATAACACAATTAATTCTCGATATCATAACAATGTCTGAAATTATTTTTCAAAAAAGGGAAAAACTAGGGTAGGGCATGGTAGAGAGGACTATTCTCCAAGTTCACTTAGATCGCGGGAAACATTCTCAATTCCTACACCCTTTTCTTGGAGGTTAATCCTGCTAAGAAAAACAAAACCCTAGTATTTAAGGATAAAATATCTTTACAAATTTAATAAAATTAATTGAATAAGAATATTACTTATTTATTAAGATAATTATTTTAGGAATATATGCAAACAAGTTTACTTTGATAAATATATATATATTTTGCAAATGTATTGTAATTAAAGTGTAGGGTGGGGAATCAAACCTCAAGCTCCATAGCACGAGTACTATATCAGTTGAGCTACGCTCTTATTGACAATTTGAGAAGATTATAGTTGAATGATTTCAATACGAGAATATGATAAATTATAGTACACCTTCCCAAAATTCGGATTTTTAATTTCTAATTACTAGATGCCTATCTAAAGATAAGCGTGGAAAAGGAATGCAGCAAAATGAATTATCTTTTTCAATCTCCTACCTCCAACACAAGGTCTTTGTCATATTGAAGGTCAATTTCGTCAAAGAGGTGAGCAACTAAACATGTTTGGATTGACTTTTTAAATATTTAAAATATTTTTTCGAGGTTGATAATATAAAGTATTATGCTAGTTGAGATATGCTCATTTTAGCTAATTATGAATTTTGCATATATATATTGAAGAAAAAAAACTTCAAATCAATCTCTTAAAAAAAATTAATATAATATTTACACCCAATGACGTGAATATAATGAATATGAAATCCCTAATGAAGTATAAGTGATACTTAAAGTCTGTCTTTCCGAAAATGGGCTAAGTCTTGAATCAATCAAATACGTAGAATGGGTGAGAAATAGGGAAAAAAATCTTTCTTTTATTCTCTTGGATTTATGAAAATGTAGTTTGGAACCTAATTTTATTTTATCGAGTTTTGTATGGTTTTATATAAACTTGTGATTATGGACTTTATGAGAAATGGGAATTTGATATGAGCTATGCTTGTAAATGATGTTTGAATTATTTGTGAAAGTGGTTTCAAACTACTAAATCTTATACTCGAGAGATGGTTTTTCCATGCTACTTGAATGTGCTTCAGTAGCACCACCCAGGTTATCAGGGGGCTATAAGGGTCGAATGTGGCTAGAGTATACCGGAAAGTCCAGAGGAACCTGGGCCTGTGGTATGTATTATATTTAACCTTGAGACAGCTCTCTGTGCACGTACGACATTATTATAATTTACCACCACGGGGGTATTTGATGTGTAGTATGTCTTGCACAGCCATATGTCTTTATCTAGAGTAACTCGTCATCGTAAATGAGTATTTGGGTACGTAGTTGGTTTAATTTTCTAATAGCTCAACGACGCTTTATAATATGCTTTATATGGAATATGATCATGCCATTATTTGAATAACATGTATTTGAGATGATATTATATATTTTGCCAATGGAATATTGAATGCTTTCGATAAACTTCATTGATGTTTTAGACAGAGAACACTTATGTTCACATTAAATTACCATTCATTGAGCTTTAGCTCATACTTTTAATGTTTTATGTTCCTTGCCCAAGAAGCGATCAAGTTACTACGGATATGACCCGCTTTGTAGAGGTTTACAAATGTTATGAACTACTATAGTGGTAGATCCTGACCATTCATGTGAAGACATACGAGTGGGGGTGTCCTATACGAAGAGTTTGTATGAGATCGAACCACGAGATGACTAGTCCCTGTATATAACGCCGTTGAAACTAGAGACTTACATTTCACTTAAACGACCATAGATGACATGACCTCAATCCTGAGTGTTTTGGGAACTCCTACCTTTGAGGGCGGTCCTTGGATTAGTATGGGTGAGAGTGGCTGGATTGCCAACTCAACATACCTACCTTTTTAGGGATTTGTCTAATTTGGGAGCTGGAAACTCAATTACACAAGATAGAATTCACTCCTTTCCCGAAGCAGGGGTAAGTAGATAGATTTCTCCCTTAAGGGCTGATTCCGGGTCTTGAACATAGTGGCCACAGCTTCTCTTTGGAAGAGAAGACTCAGTCATAGTAGGACTATGACTTATGTTCATTAGCGTTGGTTACCCGATCATGTAGACGCTGGAGGTAGACGATCGAATGGGAGCATATGATGCTCATCGTTTAATAAAAGACGCACGCACTAAACGATCGTGTAATTAGCATGCTCATCGCATAGTCACTACACAATCACGCAGTATATGATACTTAGGCGCTCGCGCAGCGATTTTTTAAACGATTATGCTTCACTGCATCGTTGTCATTTAGACAATCATATAAGGCTTGCGTAAGGCGTTACGCATTGCATGATCGCATACCTCATGCTTCATCGCATAGTAAAAGGTACACGATCGTTGCTAAACGTTTGTTTAGCTCTAGAAACGTAGGTAAACGATTGAGTAAATCGTTTATTCTTTCATGTAGACGATCACTTGGGTTTTGGTACACAATCAGCAGAGACGCGAACTTCGACCAGATAGTTCAAGACCCGGTTCGCCTGTTTAAATCGGTGACTCTTTGTTTATGTAATAGTTAGCTTTAGTTTTGTGAATTGTGAGGCTAATTATCCCGATTCATCAACTTTTTCTTAATATACATGAGATGTATGTGGCTTATATGGCATAGTGTATGACATATGGATTTGAAACCCACCTTAGGTTGTGAAATTATTCATGCATAAAATATTATAAGTGTTATAATATGACATGAAGAAATTACATGAGAGCATACACATGCATCATTAAATATAAGAGTTATATTTATTCATGCAGTAAGCATATTCATACATTATCTTTATATTATAAGCATTAAAGTATAAAGGTGAATGGAAGCATGTTTTGCTTAGTTCGTTGTTGTGTTATATAAGAGTTATATAAAAAATAGCAATGAATGAACAATGCATGGAGCATGACACTTATACTGTTTATAAGTATTATAAATGCCTTGTATGTGTTTGCTTTGCATTATGAATGGTTTTTGGTTGTTTCTGTTATAAGAGTTATAATTGAAATTAGAACTAAAATTGATAAGAAAGAGTTGCATGCGGACTTATGGTGAACTCATGTTTTAAAAGGGTTTTAAAATTGGATTGAGATAGACCTAAGTTCAAGGTTCTAATGTAGTAACCTAGTTTAATCTTTTTAAATCGGTTTAATAGGATTAAATTGATTGGCATAAAAAATTAAAATTATATTAAATCTATCTATAAGGGACCTTTTGTCTAAGGTAGACTCTGTCTAGGTTGGGGTACTTAAGCTGACGAAAACGGAACACCTCTAACCGGGAACCTACCTGGAAAGGTGAATTAGATAGATTTTCTGCAAGCATGTGACAGTTGGTCAAAGACTCCGTTAAAGAGTTTAATGGATGATGATCAAAAGTTGTTAAACTATCCAAGGTAAAATTTACTTAGCTAAAATTCATAGTCGTGTTTTTTATAAGTAAACTAAACCCTAGGTTATAAAATACTCAGTGGGAGGAAGAGATGTATCTGATATGTCAATGATTCCACTCATGTTTCTCCTTGAATGTTCACGCTATGAGATTCATGCTTGGCCTCGTGGTGCCTTGAGAGCATCCCCCTTCGGATGGTGTTTGCATGAGTCAATATCAAGGTGGACGGAGAGAGTGTTTATAGTAAGTGGGTGAAGGGTGTGTGTCAACATGTCCTACGGTCTCTGTCATGGTTCGCACCATTAGATCATTCTGTACTTCTTTTGGCGCCCTAGGAGCATCCCTCTTCGAATGGGTTTTGTGTAGTTGGTCAATATCAAGGTGAACTCCAGAAATAGATAGGGTCACTTTAGTTTTTGCCCCAATCAGATTTTTTCCCTTCGGATTGGCTACTTGGGGCGGAACTTTAGGGCCTAAAATGGCGGGTCACACTTACGGGAAATTGTTAAGTAAGTTAATGATTTTTTGACCAAATCAATGATGTTTAGTCGTTATAGGAGCAAGAGTTGTTCTGGTATTAATGGCTAGTTGAGAATGTCTCAATTCAGAGGAGGGATGAATTGACCACCCTTCGGCAGCTTTTGTCCTAAACCTTTGAAGCGTCATTGCGAAACTAGATGTCACACGGGGTTCATGTTAGTTTTGCTAAATCTTATTGGATGTTTTTTTTTTTTTTCAATAGGTATTTGCTTAAAACCTAACGTAGGTCAATGTGTTTTTGTTTTCAGCAACATGTTTGAATTTTCATTTAATACCTCTAGTTTGACCGGTTACATATAGTGGAAACAGTCTTGTAAAACATATTTCGTGGTAAACGACCTCGAGTTTTTCATGGTTGATGAATGTCCTCAATTCCCGACCCTTGATGCATCGCAAAGTGTTTGTAATGCATATGAGTTGTGGATGAAGGCTAATTCATTTGCCCGACTTCACATTTTGGCTAGCATACCTAATGCTTTGGCCAAAAAGGTTGAGAACATGGTCATTGCACGCAAGATCATAGACTCGTTGCAAGATTTGTTTGAACGTTAGTTCTTACTTTTCGACACAAAACGATGGATGACAATACTAGTAGTGTCAGTTCCTAAGTTAAACTTCAAGAAGAGGAAGTAAGTGTTGTTGACTCTGTTAAAGTTCATAGAAGAGAAGTGTTCTGTGAAATGGAACTTAGAGCTTATTTAGGCTCTGATATTGATCCCACTACTCTCCAAAAGAGAAGGATGTCTAAAGACAGAAAATTTGATTTATTGGTCTTGGAGATGTGTTTGGTAGAGAATGATGATTCTACTTAGATCCTTGATTCGGGTGCTACTAATCACGTCAATTCTTCTTACTGAGGATTAAGTTCCTGGCAAACTTTGCCATAGAGAGAGTTGACTCTTCGTGTCGGTACTGGTGAGGTTGTTTCAGTTCTAGGCAGGCTGAAGTTATTTTTGGACAAGAAATGTTATCTGTTACTGGATAATGTTTTTGTAGTTCCTTGTATTAAACGAAACTTAATCTCAGTTTCTTGTCTCATTGAATAAGGTTATACCATCTCCTTTTCTGAGAATAAAGTGTTTATTTTCAAGAATAGAATGAAGATTGGTTTTGGTTCAATGGAAAGTAACTTATATGTATTAAGGCCGTTAGTTATAAAAGCCTTGTTTAATACTGAAATGTTTAGTACAGCGACGACAGCTAAAAGACCAAAGGATTCTCCTAAGAAAAACGCCCATCTTTGGCATCTAAGGTTAGGTCACATCAACCTTAATAGGTTGAGCAGTTGGTGAAATGTGAACTTCTAAAGAGTTTAGAAGAAAACTCCTTGCCGATGTGTGAATCATGCCTCGAAGGTAAGATGACCAAACGACCTTTTACTGGAAAAGGTTACAGAGCCAAGGAAACCTTGTAGCTTCTACATTCTGATCTCCGTGATCCAATGAGCGTTAGAGTTCAAGGTGGGTATGAATATTTCATCTCTTTCATAAATGATTATTCAAGGTACGGGCATCTTTACCTAACGCAATGTAAGTCCCTCGATAAGTTCGGGGAGTATAAGGCCGAAGTTGAAAACTTGTTAGGTAAGAAGATAAAAACACTACGACCTGATCATGTTGGAGAGTATATGGACCTGCAATTCCAGAACTATCTGATAGAACATGGAATTACGACCCAACTCTCGGCCCCAGGTACACCTCAGCAGAATGGTGTATTGGAAAAGAGAAACAGAACCTTGTTGGATATGGTTCTGTCTATGATGAGTTATGCTTATCTTCCAGACTCGTTTTGGGGTTTTGCAGTGGAGACTGCATGCTACATTCTAAACAACATTCCCTCGAAAAGTATTTCTGAAGCACCTTTTGAGTTGTGGAGAGGCTGTAAAAGTAGTTTACGCCACTTCAGGATTTGGGGGTGTTCGACCTATGTGCTTGTGACTAACCTGAAGAAGTTGGAACAGCGTTTGAAAGTTTACCTCTTGTAGGTTACCCTAGGGAAACGAGAGGTGGATACTTCTATGATCCAAATGAGAACAAAGTGTTTGTTTCTATAAATTCTATCTTCTTAGAAGAAGACCACATCTGGGATAATAAACCACGAAGTAAGTTTGTTTTACGTGAGATTTTTAGTGAGACTGAGACTATTGAGGTTCAACTAGAGTTTTTGAACAGACCGATAGATCAACAAGAGTTGTTGAGGTTGGTGCATCTAGTCAACCAGCTCATGAGTTGAGACTGCCTCGATATAGTGGGAGGGTTATGAATCCATCGGATCTGTACATGGGTTTGACTAAAGCTCAGAACGTCATTTCTAATGATGGTATCGAGGATCCATTGTCTTTTAAGAAAGAAAAGGAGGATATTGATAAAGATGAATGATTTAAAGCCATGAACCAGGAGATAGAGTCTATGTACTTTAATTAAGTTTGGGAGCTTGTGGATTTGCCTGATGGGATAAGATCTATAGGGTGTAAGTGGATCTATAAGCGAAAGCGAGGTGTAGATGGAAAGGTGCAACTGAAGTGTAAGTAGATCTGTAAGCGAAATTGAGGTGTGAATGGAAAGGTGCAAACGGAAGTGTTCTCTTAGGGACGTGAGAGCTAAAAATCTAGACTTTGAACTCTTTGGAATGTAAGAGCTAAAAATAACGTATCTTATATGTTATTAATCTCCCACTGAAGTTTTCTAATAACTTTATCATATAAAAGTTATTGAACTACCACTGAAGTGTTCTATCAAAAGGGTAAATTTATACTTAGGTTCTTTTCCGGCTAATAAAAACAACCCTAAGTCTATATGGTTTATCCAAGTATAAAAATTATAAAGGGATTTAAACCTACGATATCTAGGTGATAAACCGTTTTATTACCTCACATCTCATACCGGTTACCAACGCATAATAATTCGGCCATACCCCCAGGTAGGAGGTGTTCCGTAGACCGTCAACTTAAATACCCCCAGCCTTCGATAGGATTATATACCGGTGGAGTTTGTAACCCTAGTTTTATAAGTTTAACGATCTATTTTAACTATTAAAGCGAATGGTTAATCTACGTGAGCATGCAACTGTTCTTTGTTATGGATTTTAAATGTCTAACCCAATTTTATAACAACTTACAAAATTTTAGACATGCTAAAATTCCACAACATACATCAAAGGCATTCAATATTTAATATAACAATTATATTAAATACAAGAAACCCTAACATGCATACTATATATTATAACATATTATAACATATTTTCAATGCATGTAACATGCATCCTATGATGGGACTTTAAATCTACATGGCATACTGTATGCACATACAAGATTTATTTAATTATAACATACATAAAATGCATAAATAATTAAACACAGACTGATATGGTTTTAGTTTTGGTAAAAACAAGCAAGCAAAAGCCTAATTATTACAAAATAGGTTCAAAATAGCTCGAATCGCTCCAAACTGCTTGAATCGGACCTGAACCGTCTGAACCGAACCAACAAAGTCTAAACCGAACCAACCAAAAACCATTTGAGGATGAACCGGACTAGGACTGACTGCTTTCACTCTATGCTCAATATCTCGCTAAGGCTCATCGTTTAGCATTGACGACCATCTTCCTGGGCGATCATGTAACGCCATCGTATAGCACCTGACCAAGCTATACGATTGTGTAGTGTCTTCCATCGATCGCATAGTGCCATCATTTAGTGTCGGACAATGCTACACAAAGGCTTAGTGTCTAACACTATCGTGCAGCTCCATCGTCTTGCACTAGGCAAATACTACACGATCACTTAGCGCCATCGTCTAGCGCCTCATCTTGATCGTTTAGCGCGAGCACAAAGGTAAACGATCATATAGTGGTATCGTATAGCACTTCAACACATCGCTTAACTGCCGCTCAAAACTACACGATTGTGTAGTGCCATCATTTAACGCCCATTATTTCAACGATCAGCACCCATAACTACACGATTGTCTAGCTTTTCTTCACATCGTTTAACTCTCGTAGCTAAACAATCGTCTAGCACTGAAACTCAATGACGATATGAACAGAGGCTGAAAAGCTGGAATCTGCAACTCGGCCTTCTTCACTTGTTTCTTCAATTATAGCTTAATTTCAACTCTAATGTCTCCAAATAAATTACAGACTCTTGAGAACACATATATCTCATCAACCAAGAGCCAATTACAAATTTAATCGAGAAATAAAAGAGAAATTAAAAATCAAAACTCAGAAAACCATATCAGTGCAACAGTTTCATATAACTCAGGAAAAACACCTACAACACCAAAATTAAACCGAATTGAATACTTAAATGATGCTTTGATACCAATTGTTAGATTGTATCATCACGCAACGGAAGTGAAAAGGATCAATAAGCACTCTAATTCATTAATTTTGGCAGAAACTAGAGCGTGCTTATACAGAAATAAGTGGGTTTCAAGTCATACCTCTTGAAATCTTGATTTTCATGTGCAACTTTCTCCAAATCTTGTTGTAGACTACCAAAATCTTCCCCACTATTCTTTTGGTGCTCTAGATTGAGTTGTGGGACTCAAAATAAGCTTGAATCAAGGGAACTTAGAGGATAACTCACAATAGCAACCCAATTGAAGAACTCATTCTTCACATGAATTTTTCCAGTAAAAATTCTTCAAATTGCATACCTCAAATTCACTCCAATCTTCTACATATATTGAAGACCATCATGCAAAGAAGATGGTTGCATGAGATGCAGCTCATGCTTAGAGTAATCGAAGCTTAAAGATGGTGGGTTATGGGTGAGCTACTTGAAGATGATAATGGAAAAACCATTTTTCCATTTTGTGTATTTTTCCACTTTTACCAATTTGATTTTAAAATCACATTTGATTCAAAAATCAAAATTTATTAATTTTACAAATTAATTTCATAAATTAATTTTCTAATAAAATTAATAAATAATTATTTAAATAATTAAATAATTCTATATTAATTTAATATCAAATATTAATTAATTTACACAATTCACCTTCATATATTTAAATCATATTTAAATATTAATTCTCCAATTCTATTTATTTCTTAAAATTAAACGTGTAATTATATCAAATAGTTACTAATTCCTTTAATTCTAATTTCAACGTTTCAAATTAACTTATCACGCTACTCTAGAACTAATCATTTACGAGCTAGTAGGGGACTCGCCGGACCTATAATCATGGGCTCAACGATCCGAGGATTAATTGGCTAAACTCATTAGACCAAATTAGCCCCCATTTGTTAACTAATGGGTCACTCTACTAAAGTCCATAGTTGAACTCCCCTCACTGTAGATATATTATGTCCACTCGATATAAGCATGACTAATAAGGTAACCCTTCACAGGTTGTTCGTAATAATGGCTGGGTCAAATCTCTGTTTTACCCTCGAAATTACCTCTTGTTTCTTAACTCCCACTGATCCTCTAATGAACGATTAATTTATGATTCAATCAACAAATCAGGTCCCTTTCGGGCCAATGAGTGGGGCCCCTTGTTCAAGACATAGAATCAGCACTTAAGGGAACAACCTCTCTACTATCCCCAACAGCGGGTAGAAGTGAATTCCTCTTGCATCTTATGTCCCCAGCTATCTATCCGGTCTTACCCTTGAAATGGGAGGTTATTGAGCCGACGCTATTGAGCCAACCCTCACCTATGCAAATCTTAGGATAATCCCGAATAAACAGGAGTTCATAGTTAGCTCAGGATTAAGGTCAAGTTACCTAGGTCATCGCTTTGAAGTAGCCAGTCTTAAATAATAAACATCGTTATAAAGTAAGAGTGACTGATTTCGTGGTCCGATCTTATACAAACCCTTTTGCATAGGGACGCTCCACTCCTCATGTCATAACATGTACGAATTACGATCACTTCGTTTGTAGTACTTTACAACTCTTTGTAACAACTACAGAGTAGGCCGCATCCAATAGTGTTACCAGAATAAGGCACCCAACCTTATCCATATGCTATAGATCATTTTGAGTATTTACTCGAACTCGATCTACTTTTATGTCTCCACGTAAAGTTCAAGTACTCATGTAATAGTCAAGGGACTTTTAGGTTGATTGGATTTCTAATAAGCAAAACATCTATTCAATAACAACTTATTGAATTTTCAGAATAAGTTCTATTGTTTACAAACCACGAGTTTTAGGACATAAAACGCAACACTAAGGAGGCTGTTTGGCTGAGAAAATTCCTTATAGATTTAGAAGTTGTTCCAAATATGGATTTTCCAATCACTCTTTATTGTGATAACAATAGGGCTGTGGAAAATTCGAAGAAACCTTGGAGTATTCGTCGAGGCAAGCATATCGAATGAAAATAGCACTTGATCAGGGAGATTGTGCATTACGGTGATGTGCTAGTTACGAAGATTGCATCGGAGCACAACGTTGCTAATCCATTTAAGGCTCTCATGGTTAAAGTGTTCGAGGGCACCTAGAGAGTCTGGGTCTACGGGACATGCGACATCTTGTCTAGGGCAAGTGGGAGATGATACTGGGGTATAGTGTATGCCCTAGTCTATTATATATTGTACTTGTAATTTATCATGTACTATACATTAGTCTCTCGAGGCATTAGGACAAGTGGGAGATTGTTGGGATTGGTGTCTTAATTCTCCTAGAGTCTCGTAGTTTGTAATCTATACACATTGTTATGAATAAAATAATAGTTATTTTATTTGGCATTTACTCATATCCAATAAACAAATCTCTATGGTTATTGTATGTAAACTTAAGCATGTACATGAGATATACAAGTGGATCATGCCTTAAGTGAAACCTAAATAGGTCTATAATATAAGGATTAAGTAGGGATACCTGATCCTGGTGACACTATGGATACGACCCACTTTGTAGAGGTTTGCAAATGTTGTGAACTACTACAGATGGTAGATCCTAACCATTCATGTGAGACATGCAAGCAGAAGTGTCCTATACAAAGAGTTTATATAAGACCGGACCATGAGATGACTAGTCTCTGTATATAACGCCGTTGGTATTGGAGACTTACATCTAACCTAAACACCATAGGTGACACGACCTCAATCATGAATGTTTTGGGAACTCGTGCCTTTGAGGGCGGTCCTTCAATTGTTGTGGGTGAAAGTGGCCAGATTGCCAAATCAACCTGCCTACCTTTCTGGGGATTTGTCTGATTTGGGAGTTAGGAACTCAGTTACACAAGATGGAATTCACTCCTTCCCCGAAGCAGGGATAAGTAGATAGATTACTCCCTTAAGGGCTGATTCTGGGTCTTGAACATAGTGGCCACAACTTCTCTTTGGAAGAGAGGACTCAGTCATAGTAGGAGCTTCGAACTACAAGTCCATAAGGTCCCCTTGGTAGCTTAATGGATTCAAGTTGAGAATCAGTTCTTGGTGTTAATTTGAAATGTTCAAATTGATAAGAGAAAATTTGATTATATATGATATGATCGGTGTGATGTATGAGATACATCAAGTGGAGGATTAACGTAAATGAGATTTACATTAAGGACCATGAAATAGAAAAAGAACTATGGTTTATATGTTTCATGAGGTGAAATATTAAAACTATAGGTTATAAATATAATATGGTAAGTTGGTTATCATATTTATTTATAATAATATTAATTATTGGTTAATTATATCTTTTTCTCTAATAACCAATTGAGTGGGAGGTTATTGGTGGTTTCATTGTAACCCTGAGATAATAGGAAAATTTTTTTCCTAAATTTAGTAGTTGTTGAATTGAGATTTTCCATTCTCGGAAAGTACTCACGGAAAGGCTGTCAAGTGGATTAGATTCACTAAACGATAGCTAAAGAGAGACTAAATGATCGTGGTGTGACACTATACGATAGATCACTCAGCTAGCCATCAGTTAAACGATCGCAGAGCTTTTGCTAAACGATCGCGGAGCATTTGTTAAACGATTGGGCATCGTCTATATGATAAACTTTTGTCATCTCCCACTTGCTCAATCGTTTACACGATTGTTCTTCCTTCGGTCTTTTCCTCTAACCAAGTTCACATAGAGCCCACACTTCTGGATTCTCATATCGAGAATACCAAGGTAGCCATTGTGGTGGTGACGTACCCAACTTTACCTAGTTCGAGGTTTTTGGAGGCCGTTCGTTGAGTTCGCGGTGTTTGTGTGGTGGTCGCTGTGATCGTACTATGTGGTAGTCGTGGTGTATGAGCGTTCGTGTGTTGCAGTCTTAGAGATTGTTCGAGCGTTCGTGATCAAGGGAGATTGAAGATGAGTCTTCAAAGGTATGTAGAATCTTTCCCTTGATTATCTAGTTGCATGCTATAATTTCGTATGTTGCATGACCAGTTAGTTTCCGTTTGTTGATTGTAATTATGTTCATTCAAATACGAATGGAATTTGAAACGATCATTCTGCTGCTCATGGAAATCTTCATGTTTAATTTCCTTCATAAACATCTTCTTCATAATCATTCATTCTCATAATCATTTATTCTCAAAAGCATAAACACGATTGAAACATGCGACAGTTGTCGTAACATAACGCTATCCTCCTGCAGCGTTGCAACGTTATTGCCGAGTGTCGTAACGCTAGGTCTTTTGTGCCGCAGCGTGAAGCATAGCGTTGCAACACTATGCCTTTACGCTCTAACACATTACGCAAGTCCCTACTTTGTTTTAAGTCCATTTTGCTCCAAATTTAATCTCCTCTCCTCAGTAACTCTTGGCAGAGCTTCAAGACACGAACTTACAAATTCGATTGCATAAAATAAATGTCCAAAACAACGAGCCCTTACAACTTTAATCAACATTAAAACAATAAATCTAAGTGCTAGAACTTGAAATTATCTATTTTTGCAAACGAACATTCATAATGTAGTAAGCCCACTTTTTCTCTGATTTTCATTTCAAATTGGAAAAAAAAATGCACAATTTGATTTTGATACCAATTACAGGAATGGAATTTCTTTACAGAAGTGTATGAACGCCGTGCAATTGATTTTCAATTTGAAAAATGAAAAATACAGAGGAAAAACATACATTTAAAATACAAAACTGGATAAACATTGTAATACCTATAAACATGCTTCTTTAAAGAAAGAGATAAGATGTACACTTATCCTTGAAGAGTCTCTTCAGATGTTTCCTCTCCAAGTCACGAACAATCTCAAACTTCCTTCTTACAAATCTTCCCACAAACACCAAGGACCACAACACCACCAAAAGAACTTCCTTGCTATTCTCAGGAAAGGAATACAAATTGTGGGATTTGATTTAGTTTTGGAAGAAGAAGAAAAAACATTGAGGAATTAAGAGAGATGTTCAGAGTTCCCTGTGTTTCTTCTTTGTAACTTTTTTACATAAAAAACAATCACTCAACTACCACTCCTTGAGAGTTCAGCTTGAGATTGAAGGATGAGGGAGAGGCTATCAACTCCCTTCTTTTAACGTCTAAAAAGAAACAATTAAATTAATAACATTAATTAACAATTAACTAATCGATAATTAAATATCATATATTGAATTTCATTTGAATCAAGCCTATAGCATTTGAATCTAATTCAAATATACTACTCTCATATATTATATAGTATTAATTATAAATCATATTTATAATTAACTATATGTCATAATGTATCAATATACATTATATTAATTTGAATCTCATTCAAATATTTATCTCTCTTATTAATTATAAATCATATTTATAGTTAACTATAATGTATCAATATACATTATATTACTTTCCTCATTCATAGTACTAATTATAAATCACATTGATAGATTAACTATGTATTATAATGTATCAATATACTAAAATCATTTATTCCTTAGTTTATCCTTAGTGAGCTAGCAAGGAGACCTAATGGATATACATATTAGATTCTCTAATGATATGAGATTAATTAATTAAAATATTTAATTAATTAACCAACGTTCATTAATTGCAGGCCACTCCGCTAAAGACTCACAACTACACTCTTCGCACGCAAGTCACTCCACTAAAGACCCACAAGCGCACTCTTTACCTTATAGATATATTTGTTTGTCCATGGATACAACCAATCAATAGTGAGTTGATCCTTCATGAATCGCTCATAACCACAGTTGGATCAAATTACCGTTTTACCCTTGTAGTTACATCTAACTTCTTAAGTACCACTGATCCCTCTAATGAACAATTAGTTATAGTTCACCTATAAACTAGACCCCTCTCTGGCTAATGAGAGGGTGAGACGCTTTATTGTTCAAGACTCGGAATCAGCTCTTAAGGGAGAAATTCATCTATTTTTCCTCAAGATGGAAAGAAGTGAATTTCATCTTATGTAGCTATGGTCCTAACTCCCCATTCAGACAAATCCTTGAAATGGTAGGTTTATTAAGTCGGCGAAGCTGGGCACTCTCACCCTTATAGGTTAAACGATTGGCCTCATAGGTAGGAGTTCACAACTCACTCAGGATTAAGTTCTAGTTACCTATGGTCATCCTAGTGAAATGTAAGTCTCTTCAAGTAATGGTGTTATAAAGAGAGACTATCATTTCACGGTCCAGTCTAATACAAACTCGTTGTATAGGATACCCTCACTCACATGTCTCCACACGAACGATTAGGATCAGATTGTTTGTAACAGTTTATAACCATTGTAATAGTTACAAAATGGGTCACATCTATAGTATCACCAGGATAAGGCATCCAACCTTATTCACATACCACAGACCATTTAGGTTATTACTTAAACATGATCCACTTGTATGTCAACCACATACATGTTTAAGTTACATTAAATAACCTAGGATTTTGTTTATTGGATTGAGTTACACAAGTCTACATGTCAAATAAAATAACTCTTTATTTTATTAAATAAATAAATTCCATTTATACAATACAAACCACGAGATTTAGGGAAAATCCCCAACAAAAATTGTCATAAATTTTGAAAAAGCAAAAAAAAAAAAAAAAAAAAGTGAATTTTTGGCTTTAATGACTATTTTTTCTCTCCCATTTCTAAATTTGCTACTGTTCATGTGTCATGTAATGTCCATTTTGTTATAGTGTTCTTTCTCATCTTCTATTATATTAGAGATTTGAATTCTCCAATTAACAACAATTATTATCAACCAGACTTACTTTAAAGAGACGATTCAAACAAAGTTAGACCCAATTTTGATCAATGCGAAAGATCACATGTCAATCTTTTAAAATTATTTGTGATTTTATACGTCATAATTTTGCTCGTACCACATTGCTCTTAATAGGAACATGCTCAAAATATTACAAAAAATGATATCATAAATAAATAGGAGTATTTTGACCAACCTTACATTTGAATTTTCAAATGTTACTCTCATATCTAGTAGGTATTGTTATTCAATTATCAACTGAGCTAAGCAAATAGTTGGAGCAGATAATGTGCATCTTTTTCTCTAAAAAGAAAAAGGAAAAAAAATTAAAGCATAGTTGATGTACATCTACTTTATAGTGGAGGTTTTAATTTATGTATAATGTAATATAATATTGAAAAAAAATATATTCCCAATTGCTATATTTGAATAGTGAATACTCCCGATAGTGATCTATACTTTTGAAAAAAGCAATTGGCTAAGTACTAATCTTTCTTTTTATCTCTTTACATACTTTTTAATATCGAATATCAAATTGTTAAATCGAACATAGTTCAATTGACATTCGAATGTATTAGTATTCATAAGGTGTACAGTTTAAATTTTCCTATAGTCAATTATACTAAAAAAAAGTCAAATTAATTGTATCCCAAAAAAGTAAATAAAATACTATTATATTTGAGAGATTATTTCCCTAGAGAATAAAATACATTGGTATTTTCACTCAAATGGAAGACTCAATCTTCCATCACTACATTTATTAAACTTAAAAAAGTCGAAACACTGAACACAAACCATGAAATCTTGGCATGAAACAACATAGAGGTAAGGAAGGATTATAAGTGATTATCATATATTTAAAAATGATTTTGAATTAATTATGTCTGCATTCGAAAGTGATTTTAAAATTATCGAATTACTAAGAAGTTTATTTTTTCATTTTTTATTTTTTAATTAAAAGAATGATAAGTACATAAGTGGGAAAAAATTTACTTAAAAAAGAAAAGAACAAAAGAAAGTGGGACAAATTTTGTGGGGTGATTCCGAGTCAATAATTCCACTAAAAGCAAATTTGAAATAATTTTTGAAAAATCAATTCTAAATTATATAATTTCTTAATAAAAATCAATTTCAAAATCTACCAAAAATAATCTTTTTTTTTTTTTTAAAAAAAAAGTGATTTTTATCATGTGAAAATTACTCCCAAACGCCCTTAATATATGTTTTTTTTAGTTTTTTTTTTAACTTTGATGAAGTAACAATTTCATCTTTGACCTTTAGCTTATAATGATTTTGTCCATATACTTTCAATTTATAACAATTTAGTTCAAGTACTTTTAAATTTATAACAATCTAGCCCCTATAGTTTCAAATTTTAACAAATTAGCCTCAAAACTTTAATATACTTCAATTTAGTTCTTGTACTTTACAATTATATTTGTAATGTTTTGATGTTTATAAAAAAAAAAAAAAAAGACTATTAAGATTCAACAAAAAATTCTTACATATAGAGATTGATAAACTAATGAAATGTCAAAATTTTGTTTATAAATGATAGAGAATAAGACGTTACATAACCAAAATTTATAGTTAGAATTGGATGAAATTTTTCGCACAAAGAATTAATTGTTACATATTTAAATTATTATAAGATAAAGCATAAGAGACTTACAAATTTAAAAATGAGTAGAAGTGATATAAAAATAAATGGAATGGACAGTTTGAAAGAGAGAGAGCCCACATCGTAAGCAGAAGGGAAGAGATTTTAGACCATGACCTGTCCCAATCCCAAATCCCCTCTCTCTGTCTCTCTTTATTATTAATATTATTATTTTGCTTTGAAAAAAAAAAAAAAAAATGTGCACAAACATTTGAGTCTTTTGGGTAAAAAAGTAAAACCAAAACCCAAAATTGCGTTGATCAAAAGATGGTCCTGGTCTTCATTGATAAGCGAGAGAAGAGCCAAAAATCCCTTAAAAACACATTCAACCATCCCCTTACTTAACAGTTATGTATTGTTCAAGAGTTTTCTTTTTTCTTCTTTATTAAGCTTTTTAGTTCAATGCAATTCCCTACGGAAAGCATAAAGGAACTCCATTTAGCACAAGAAACCACCACTCCCATTTTTGTTTGTATCCACATTAATAAACACCTTTTCTTTTTTACATCATATAATATTAAACTTACTTTCATTTATCAATTTAAACTTTTAGATTAAATGATTGTTTAACATAAAATCAAAGCAAGTAATCCAATAAGTCATTCAAACCACTACCTACAAGCAAGAGACTTAAACTTTTGGATAAATCGATTATTTAACATGTTATCAAGATAGGTGTTCCAAGAGATTTTGTGTTTTAAACTATTGCCCACAAGTGAGAGGTTTAAACTTTTGTGTCAATCAATTATTTAACATGGTATCGATGTAGGTGATCCAAGAGTTCATGTGTTCAGATCATTACCACAAGAAGCGAGAGGTTTAAGCTTTTGGGTCATTCAATTATTTAACATGCTATCGGAGCAGGTGTTCTACGAGATCCTGCATTCAAACTACCGTGCCACAAGTGAGAGACTTAAACTTTTGGATCAATCGGTTATTTAACATGATATGTAGGTGGTCTAAGAGGTCTCGTATTCAAACCACTGTCTACAAGTGACAGGAGTATTAGATGATATAATATTAGATTTACTTCACCTATTAGTTTAAACTTTTGGGTCAATTGCTTATTTAACATGCTATCGGAATAGGTGGTCTAAGAGATCATATGTTCATACCACTGCCCACAAATAAGAGGAGTGTTAGATAATATAACATTAAATTTATTTTCACTCATCCACTTTAAACTTTTGGGTCAATTGATTATTTAACACAAAAATTGAAGTCGACGAGTGAGATTAAATTTAAAATTATATCTTCTAACACCTTTTAAATATATATATATATATAATTTGAAAACTAAAATATGATCAATCATTGCCTAATTAACTATATAATTAATTATTTATTTGTTTTCCTCCATTCTCCCAACATCTCTGCTTTTGATGTACCTGAATGAATATGCTTTGAATTCCAAAAGCCAAACAACATACTTAACAACATAATTAAAATATTTGATGTGTGCTTATAATGTAATAGTGATGTTAAGTTACAATTACAAGCTGATTAGAGGTAATCGGCCAATTAGATATCAGTTGATTTTTCTTTTCAATTCATGCATATATAGGTAATTTAAACATGTTGATTATATAATATATAGTAAGGTTAAAAGAAGAAGGACATATAGATTGCAAAATTATGGATAAAAAAACACAAGTGAAAGAGAGGAAAAAGATACTTAGCTTCCCAAGAATGGTGTTCCAACTTAACTTTTTGTTCAAACTTGGGCAGAGTCTTCTAAAACAGCCTTTTTTTTATTGCTTCTATGGCAGGCTTATGATTGAGGTGAATCTCTTCTCTTTTTTACCCTTTTTTTCCCAATCTTATAATAAAAAGATAAACCCCAAGCCAGTTTTGTCTTAAAACTCTAACAAGGGAATTTTCCAATTATAAACAAAATTTGGAATTTGCTTGTTGAGTACAAACAAACCAAATTACACAAAATGGGTTTCTTGTTTAACAGGAAAGCTTTGATCTTTGTGTTTGTTGTAGCTGGTTTTTTGTTATGTCTTCTTCAACCTCAAACAGCAAATGGGCTTAGCACAATTGATGTTGCTCTCAAATGGGTAGCTTTCAAATCCCCAATTATCAACACCCACAAAGCCGATTCTGTGAAAAAATTGAACTTGGCTCCATCACCAGCCATGAATTTTGACCCAAATCAATCCAACAAAAGAGGAGTCAAGAAAGGATCTGACCCAATTCACAACAGATCTTAGCAAAGGATGTTGAAGAAGCTGAAGAAGCTATCATTTGGTTTTCCCACATTCTCCTCTGTTCCTACTTTTCATTAGTTTCTTCAAAAGGGGTTGGTTGAATTTCCCATATATATATATATATATAATTTTCTATCTTGGGTTTGTTTAAATCAAATAGCTCAAAAAGTTATTGTATAGTTTTTCAAAGATTTTCTGATGAAACTTTTTTCCATCTTAGTCACATTACATCATCCATATCTTGCTTTAGAATATTATTAGAACAGGCCTTGTAGTAGAGAGTAATGTTTCAGTGTTTCTTTCTTTTTTCTTTTTTCTGGAAGATTGCATTCATACAATTTTGGAATTAGGGTCCCTGTTTCATCTTATATACACAGAAAATCTTTGGGTTATTGTAGTTCTGAGTTACTGTGTTTTGGTTGAAATTTAGTGAATTATTTTGTTGTTGAAACTTGAAACTTGTGCTTTTATGGTGAATCTTAAAGATGGTTGGCTTTAGACTGAATTGTTTACAGCTTAGTTGAAAAGAATAATATAATCTCAACATTATTTGATGTGCATCCAAAGTTTGAAGACACAATCATCACCTGAAGAATAAGGGAGAAAATATACTTCACATTATGATTATAACTTTTTTAAAAAAAATTTTAAGAAAGGGTTAAGTTATACTAAATATCTGTAAAGTTTGAGATAGGTTTGAATTATATCTTATTCACACTGAAATTTGTTTAAAGTATACTCTTGAATTTCGATATTACTCTTAAAAAAATATTTTGTAAAAAAAGTAAATGGATGATTAATATGTAAAAATTAGAAAACACGTTTAATATGGTTATGAACACTATATAAAAGATCGAGATTGTTATGATTCATTAGGATCTCAAAATATATCTTTAAATTCAATTACATAATCAATTTTTACATGTTAATTACAACAATAATTTACATATTATGTAAATGAAGTACATATGTCTTCTAATTTTTATACATTAGTGATTGTTTCGATACTCAAAAACTTTCCAAAGTATTTTTAAATAAATTTTAAAGTAAAAAAATAATAAGGATTTTTTTGTTCGAAAAATCTAGAGGGATAATCGAAATCTAACCCAAAATTTAAATTTGATAGAATTTAACATGGAAAGAGAAGAGGAAAAAAATCATGTATTTAGTTATGGAATTAATTTGTCTATTTATCGGATGAAATTGTTCGATAGAAAACGGCTACTTCAATTAAATAATAATAATAATACAAAATTCAATTAAATAGTAGTAATAATAATAATAACAATAGAAAGGTGGGATACTATCAATACGATGGCTAAAAATGTGGTTTGATATCTTAGGAAACAAGAATTTGGATACCCCAAAGAAAAAAAAATCAACCAATTGAATGAAAAATTGAATAGTAATCATATTTTGACTATTTTCTATCGTAATGGTAACATGTTTGGATTATGTAAATATTAATTTCAAAATTTTCTCTTTTTTAGTGGCCAATCATTAGATCTCTTCAAGTTGGAAGATTGATCATTCATCGATAATTTTTAGTCCAATAGAATAAAACGAAAAAATAAGGAAAAAAAAGGTCGAATCAAGGACATATATCCCTTTCTAGTCATTAAATTTTAGTTTATAATTATTTAGTTTCCATATTTTCAATTTTGAAACAACTTAGCTCCTCGTATTTTAAAATTTGTAACTATTTAGTTTTTATTGTAAAAATTAATGTTAAGGTTTAATGAAACTTCATATATAAATAAATCATTAAACTAATTAGAGGCTCGATATTTTTATAAAATACAAACCATATATCATAATGATTAAACTATTAAAATTTGAACCCATGACCTCTTAATCCTTCATCGAGGCCATATTCTCCGATTTACCATTTAAGTCAACCTATGATGGTTTTCTCTTTCAAACAAATTTTGCTAGTGTCACGTGAAAGTCATGTACGTTTTCTTCTTTTTCTTTTCTTTCTTTTTTTTTTTTTTGTCCTGTTTTGACATCCCAAAAAAAAACCACCAAACATAATTTTACTTCATTTATTTAACCATTTAAATGGTTAAGTTGACTTTTAAAAATTTTAATGTGTTAACCTCAATACTAATTATAAATATATTATTTAAAAATAAAATTAATTATATTGAAAAATTTTAATTTATAAATAATTGCTCAACTTAAATTTTAGTAATGGATATAATTTTGTTTTATACTGCAGTCATCAAGGATATTGTTATTAGTTTAGAATATTGATTAACTATAATCATAACAACCACTAGGTAAATAATAGGTCATTAAACTTGTATAAAAGTAACAATTTAATTATTAAATTTTAGTTCATAATGATTTAGTCTCCGTATTTTCAGTTTTGTAACACTTAGTTCCTTGTACTTTAAAATGTGTAACTATTTTGTCTTTATTGTAGAGATTAATGTTAAGATTTAATGAGATTTCATACATAAATAAATCTTTAAACTAATTAAAGGCTCAATATTTTTACAAAATACAAAGTATACATCATAATTATTAAAATTTGATATCTAATTTTTATGATTTTTTTACGTTGGGGGCTAAATTGTTACAATTTTGAAAGTATAAGGGCTAAATTGTTACATATTAAAATTCAAGGATTAAATTGTTATAAATTTGAAAGTATATGGACTAAATCATTATAAACGAAAATTTAGGAACTAAATTGTTACTTTCATAAAAATTTAGGGATGAAAAGTATTTTCTAACCTAAATAATATTACTTAATTATAATTTAATTAATTAAATTACTCTATTTGTTGTGGCAAAGAAGGTCTTCCAATGATTGAAGATCATATTTCTTGGTTGGACCTTCTCGTATTTGGCTATTCATCGGTTTACCGAGTTTTGAGGAGATATTTTGTTTTTGTTTTTGTTTTTTTTTTAATTTTATACTTCAACTTGAAGTTTTTGGTCCTCTTTGGCTGACAAGAAAATTAGCGCAAAATGGGATAAATGGGGAGAAAATGAGAAAATCTATATGGAAAAAATGAGAGTATACGTGTCATTTTGTTTTTAAATTGATTATTTTCCATTCAAAATAACTTCAAATAAATTGGATGTTTGAAAATTCTTATAATTATGTTTGGGCTTGCCAATAAATGGAAGAACTTTTTTTTTTTTTTTTTTTAATTTCAAGTTGTGATATTAAATAAGAGAGAGAAAATGAGGACAAGTGGGAGAACCTTTGAGAAGAAGTTATTTGAATAAAATGGGAGAAGGAGGTGATGAGATATAGACAAATGATTTATATCCATATATATAAGGACATATTTTTATTTTCTTTTTAAAAGTTAAGAGTATTAATGCAACTTTTGAAAATTTATGAATATTTTTTTTAAAATATGTTTTTGATCGTTTTCTATTTAGGAGATCTTAAGCAATTATTTTGTAAAATTATAAATTTTCTTCAGTTGATTTTTTTTTTTTTTTGTTACATTTGTTATGTTGATTTGTTATAGATGTTATAAGTAGCTATTTTTAGTCTATACACGTGTATTTAAAGGTTTGTTGTACTCAACACTTGATCACTGAAATGAGGATTGATTTTCCTTCATTTTCTCTTTTTTTTGGTTTATTATGGTATTAGAGACCCTCTTATAGCTTCCAAATTTTTATTTGCATGATTTCTTTGGTTCAATCAATCCTTTTTTCTTCCCCTCTTCTTTTAATTGATTTCACCATGTCAGACATTCCCAATCCTTACCGACAATACTAATCCATATTCTCTCTAGAGTGAAGTCTATTTTTCTCTGCACATTGTAGGTACTTTCTCGATCATTCATTCAAGTTTTAAATCTCAATATTGTTGGATTGTCGACTTTGGGGCTTTAGCTCATACATGTTTCAGTTGTTAATCATTTCACTTTATATCCTTATTTTGGTGCTTCTATCACACTGCCAAATAATTGTCAAGTTCACATTACTACCATGAGATCTGTTTATTGAATAATTCTATTTTACTACAGAAAGTTCTGTTTATTCCTGATTTTCAGTGCAATCTGATTTATGTTATGCACTGGTTAAAGACATGGATATTTCAATATGTTTTCTTAATGATTCGTGTCTCATCCAGAACAAGTCCATTTTGAAGACGATTGGCAAAGGAAGAATTTCTCGTGGTCTTTACATTCTCGATGCCTTTGCTCACTTGTCATTGCATGTGTTTCTTTGCATTCAATATCTTTTAGCTTGTGGCACAGTCGTCTAGGTCATCCTTCTGTTACACCATTAAATTATTTAAGTAAAACTTTGCATTTTGATGCTGCCAGTTCTAAGGATTTATATTTGGATTCTTGTCTTGTTTGTCCTTTAGCAAAGCAAAAATGCTTGCCTTTTAGTTCCAATAATAACTTGTCTACCCAAACTTTTGATCTCATTCATATTGATATTTGGGGTTCTTATTGAAGGATGCGTAAACAGTTTGTACGAACGCTTCTGATGTATAATATATGATATTTTACTTCACTTCTTGATTTTGCTCAGTTGAATGTTTTATTTGCTTTACCATAAACCAATAAACCTAAAATCCTTGGTTGTCTGTATGTAACTTAAGCATGTATGTGGTGACATATAAGTGGATCATGTCTTAATTGATAACCAAAATGGTCTGTAGTATATGGATATAAGAGGGAAACCTTATCTTGGTAATGCTATGGATGCAGCCTGTTTTGTGGAATGGTCACAAGTGTGACTTGTCACAGATGGTCTAATCCTGATCATTCGTGTAGGGGACATGCGAGCGGAGACGTCCTATGCAAAGAGTTTGTATAAGACCTGACCACGAAGTGTTAACGTCTCGTCATATAACACCATTCATGACAGAGACTTCACTTCACTAGGATGACCATAGGTAACATGACCTCAATTCTGAGTGAGTTGAGAACTCCTGCTATTGAGGGTGGTCCTTTGATTTGCATTGGTGCGAGTAGCCAAGTTGCCAACTCAAACTTACCACTTTGGGCATTCGTCTAATTTGGGAACTGGGAACTCAGCTACACAAGATGAAATTCACCCCTTCTCCGAAGCAGGGGCAAGTAGATAGATATGTCCCTTAAGAGCTGATTCTAGGGCTTGAAGATGTGTGCCACATATCTTTTCTTAGCCCAAGAAGTGTTCACACATAGTTGGACTATGTTGTATTGTTCATTAGAGAGATCGGTTGTACTTAAGGAGTGAGATGTAAATACAGGGGAAAAATGGTAAATTGGCTCAACTATACTTACAAGCATCTATGAAGGGTCATCGTACTCATGATTGGTTATATCCTATGGACACATAAATTTATCTGTGGTAAGAAGAGTTCAGCTGTTGGTCTTTAGTGGAATGTCTGGTAGTTAACGGATAGTGGATCTCGTGGCTAAAGAGTTAGTCAGCTATTCACGTACCGTTGGAGATTCGAGCCATACGTCCATAAAGTTCCCTTGGTAGCTTGGATAAAGTTGAGAATCAATTTTTGGGTCAGTTTGAAATGTTCAAATTGACAAAAAGGAGTTTAATTATATATGATATAATTGAACTGGTTAATTATATATGATATAATTGACTAAATGTATGAAATACATTATTTTAGAGGAAATTGGATATAAATATGATTTATATTAAGTAGAGGAGAAAATACTATAGTAGATATATGATATCAAACTATAGGTTAAGAATATAATATGATTATACTAATTAATTAAGGCAGTTATGAGATAATTGACCGAGTAATTCTCCGGAATCGTGCGAAAGTGGGAAGTTCGAATTCAGTTCTTGTAACTGAAGAATAAAATGAAAATTCTTTTCATTTTGTAAGAGATCTGAAAAATCGCTCAAGGTGTGAACCTATACGATTGCATAGTGTTGAGAGCCTATACGATAGTGCCCATTTTTCTAAACGATTGCACACCCGCGCACCAAACGATCACCCGCGATTTCTAAACGACTGCTTACTTTTTCTATACGATCGCTTAGCATGCTAAGCAAATCTAAACGATTGCTTACCTTTTGATAGACGATTGCTTAGTTAAACCTACAGGATCATGTACCTTTTTCTAAACGATAAGTACCTGACTATACGATAGTTTTCTACTATCTCTCATTTGTTTTTTCGTAGTACATGATCGTTTTTTCCTCCTTCCTCTACCAATTCCATCAAATTCCACCCTTTGGATTCTCACTCTAAGAATTTTGAAGGCTTCAAGTGGTGGTGTCATCCCCGGTTGCTGTTGATTCGTGCGTTGCCGATCGTGTAGACGACCGTAGTGCTGTTAGGTGACTATTTGTTGGGCGATAAGAAGCGGAAAGGAGTTCGCTTCCGCTGGACTGAGTTTAATTGAAGAAAGTCTTCAACTGGTATGTTTACTTAATCTTTTGTATTTTATTTGTTAAAGCATGCTTGTAATTAGTGTTACAATGTATATCTATTTGTTAGAATATATGTGTGGTAATTCTGTCACAATGAAATCGGAAAGATCTGCTTCCGCTCATGGATTCTCTTGTTTAAGAGTTCCTTCACAACTATGACCAAACCCCTATAGAGCAAGGAGAGAGTGTGATGCTACGTTGTTCAAGCCTCAGAATCAACTCTTAAGGGAGAAAATTCTTTACTTACTTTAACTATAAAGAAGGAGTGAATTCTTTCTTGTGAAACTGCGTTCTCAGCTTCCCAATCAGACAAATCTCCAAAATGGTAGATCAAAGGACCGCCTTTATAGGTAAGAGTTCATAACTCACTCAAGATTCAAGAGTTCATAACTCACTCAAGATTCAAGTCAATTCACCTATGGTCATCCTGGTGAAATGTAAGTCTCTTCTATCAACTGTGGTATATAACGAGACTATTCATTTAGTGGTCTGGTTTTATACAAACTGTTTGTATAAAACATCCCACACTCACATGTCTCCATGTAAATGATTAGGATCAGATCATTTGTAGCACTTTACAATAAATATAACAACTACAAAGCGAATTGTGTTCATAGTGTCACCAGGGTAAGGTACCCAACCTTATCAATCTACTACATACCATTTAGGTTATCTCTTAAACATGATCTATCTGTATATCTCTATATACATGTTTAGGTTACAAAAGATAACCTTGGATCTTAGTTTATTGGTTTTGTGTACCTTGGATCTTAGTTTATTGGTTTTGTGTACCTTGGATCTTAGTTTATTGGTTTTGTGAGTTAATGCTACTAAATGTCAAATAAAATACCTTTTATTTTATTCGGTAAATAAATTTTTTATACACTACAATTACAAACTACAGGACCCATGAGATTTTGGGCATCAACCCCAACACTTATATGACACCTTCCCATAATGGACATCATTATTTTCTTACTATTGCTGATGATTGCACTAGATATATTTGGCTCTTCCTTTTAACAAGAAATCTGATGTTCTTCGAATTATCCCTCAATTTTTTGGCTCATGTCGAAACCCAGTATGGATTGCTCATTAAAAAAGTTTCGCTCAGATAATGCCCCTGGGTTGGTTTTTTATGATTTTTTCATTAGAAAGGTATTGTTAATCAATTTTCATGTGTTAGTTGTCTTGAATAAAATTATTTGATGGAGTGTAAACATCAACATATGTTAAATGTGGCAAGGGTCTTATGTTTTTAGTCACATGTTCCCATTTCATTTTGGGGAGCGTGTTCTTATTGCAATTTTCTTGATTAATAGAACTTCTTCTCGTGTTCTTCAGTAGTAAAGTTCATATGAATTATTGCATGGCAAGATGATTGATTATCATTCTTTATGCACTCGGTGCTTATGTTTTACTTCTACATTAATGGGTGAACGATCAAAATTTCATCCAAGGGCCACTACTGTTTTTTTTTTTTCTATCTACCTAACATAAAGGGTTATAGGTTGTTTAATGTTGAGAAAAGGAAGTTCTTTGTCTCCCGTGACGTTGTTTTTAATGAGACATGCTTCCCTTTTCATTCTGTAACTCATGAGGTCGAAATGACTGGTCCTTTTCCTAATTTAATCTTGCCAAAGGCATTTGACACCATTCTGATTCCAACTTCTTCTAGTTCTGGTGTACACAATAGTTGTTTTGTAGAGGGTCTCTCCACAGTATGCTTCTGACATTGATGTTGTTTCTGCTATTGATCAAGCTATTAAAGAGGTTCATTCTTCAGTTGTATCATTATAGTCACCTATTATTGAGATGATTCCTTCTTCTACTTCTAGTATCGAGAATGTTTCTTCTGGTATTGGGTTTCGATGTTTCAGATGGGTTCATCAGACCCCTTTTTATTTAACTGATCACCACTCTAATCTATTTTTTTTGTTCTTCTAAGCCTCCATCTTTGACTAAGTATCCTTTGCTGGAATATCTTTCTTATTTCAGATTGAATGCTACTCTTCGACATTTTTTACTTAACGCTTCTACCAATTTTGAGCTCCAATATTATCATTAGGCGGTTGTTCGTGAGCATTGGTGTAAGGCCATGATAGAAGAGTTACAATCCATAGAATTTGATCTTATCCATTGTTCCTCTTCTTATTGCAAACACTCTATCGGATGCAAATGCGTTTATAAGATCAAGCACAAGTCTGATGGATCCATCGAGAGGTACAAAGCCTATCTTGTTGCCAAGGATACACTCAATAAGAAGGGTTAGATTTTTTTGAAACTTTTCTCCAATTGAAAAGTTAGTAACTGTGAAAACTCTTCTTGTTGTATCTGTTTCTAAACATTGGCCCTTAATTCAGTTAGATGTAAATAATGCTTTTCTTCATGGTGATTTATTTGAGGAGGTTTACATAAATATGTTGTTAGGTTATCATCCACATATTGATGTTTGTTTGTTGTTTGCAAAAATCAATTTCTTGGTCTTGAGCTAGCATAATCTGTCATAAACCTTTTTCTTTCTCAATGTAATTTTGCTCTAGAACGTCTAGAAGTTGTTGGTTCCTTAGGGTGTAAACCTATTACTTTACCAATGGATCTTCATGTGAAACTACATTTTTCTAATGATGATTTGCTTATTGGCCCCTCTATCTATAGATGACTAATTGGGCGACTGCTTTACTTAACTATATCCCATTCTGATATCACCTTTGCGTTGAATAAACTAAGTCAATATATTTCACGCTCCACTAAGGGTCATTTGGAAACAATTCACCATCTTCTGCTTTTATATTAAAGGATCACTTGGTCAAGGTGTTTTTTCCAACGTCATCCTCCTTTTAAATTTGTGCTTTTGCCGATGCCAATTTGGGTTCTTGCCTTGATACTCGCCGTTCAACTACCGGCTTCTATTATTTCTTGGTGACTCCTTAGTTTCATGAAAAACGAAGAAACAAACAACGATTTTTTGTTCTTCAGCTGAAGCAAAGTATTGTGCCTTAGCAATGGTTTCTTGTGAACTTATTTGGCTCACTCATCTTCTTACAGATATGCAAGTATCATTTCTTCACCCGCGCTTATTTTTTGTGACAATTAGGTTGTTGTGTATGTTGCTTCCAATCCAACTATTCATGAGTATACCATACACATCGAACTTGATTGTCACTTCATTTGAGACGAAGTGGTTGATGGTTTTATTAAGTTGTTGTCAGTTCGTTCTCAACTACAGTTAGCTGATATCTTTACAAATGCCTTAGCTGCTCCATTGTTTTTTTTTTTTTCCTCTTTTATTGTCCAAGTTGGGTATTCTTAACATTCATGGTCCAACTTGAGGGGAGAGTATTAGGAGATCTTAACCAACTATTTTGTAAAATTATATTTTAGATCTTAACCAACTATTTTGTAAAATTATATTTTTTCTTCCTTTGAGATTCTTTTTTTTTGTTATATTGTTATGTTGATTTGTTTTAATTGTTACAAGTAGCTATTTTTAGTCTATCACACGTGTATTTAAAGGCTTGTTGTACTTCACACTTGATCACATAAATGAAGATTGTTTTCCTTCATTTTTTCCTTTTTGGTTAATTATTTCCATCCATGGATTAATGATGATGGTATTTTAAACTATATATATAATTAACTTATTTCAAATAATAAGAGAAAAATAAGTTATAATCTGACCATCCAACCCTAGATTATATTTAACTATGTATGGCTCCATTGTGTGTGCTTGGGGTTGACTGACATAAAAAAAAAAAAAAAAAAAAAAAAAACCCAATTTTTAAGGGTTAGGTTGGCAACCAACTTGAAGTTTCAGGTTGATCAAAAAAACACTATCAATCCAACATAATTCAACTCAACACATATACACCCCTATTTGAAAAACACCTTTAATCATTCAAAATCAACTCAACGTTTAATTTTTATATTTTAAAATATATTTCTTATACTATTAAAATTGATTTTGAATAATTAAAAATAATTTTTAAATGATTTTAAAAATGATAAAAGTGATTTCAAACGTATCATAAGTTTTATTTGAATATTTAATATTGTTGAAATGACATAACGATTGTAGTGTGGATATCAATTTTTGCACACACACGTTCTAAGAAAGAAAAGAAATGAATGGGGGTAACGAGGGGCATAGATAGGAGAGGAGAAGCAGACCAAGAGAGGATTTAAAGGCTTTATTGTCTGTGTGTATGTGGGCCGGCCCGAAACAGGTTCCTGATATTTAGGAGGCGGAGCCCAATGCCCCAATTATATATTTATATATATAAAAGAAAATGGAATAACGCACGTGTTGATTTGATGCACTGGCGGCGGAGAAGGCGGCGACTTTCGTCTGCCCTTCGTCAGTGGATTCATTGTTTTGCGGCCATATTCCGTCCTTTCATTCCCATTATTAATTATTAATTTAAGCTGCTCCCAATTCCCAACTGCCAAATCCACCATTCCATTCACCAAATTCATTGCTTTACTTATACCTTTTCCCCCACTACTATTTCTCGGTTTTTTATTTTATTTTTTTCATTTTAGTTTATATACTTTAAATACATTTTAGATATTTGAATTTATTTTATTTTATTTTATTTTATTAGTTTGTCGTTCATTCTTCAGAAAAAATTATTATAATAACTTTTCTATTATCCATATTTTAAAAACATATTGTATGTGTATTTTCTTTCTTGAATATTATTATTAATTTTGAACCAAAAAATTAACTTTGACCTACTAAATTTAACATCCGTTATAACTTCAAGTATAAAATTTAAGATTCTGTTTGGTAATTATTTGATTTTTAGTTTTTGTTTTTTAAAATTATGTCTACATCATCCACATTTCTTACCATGATTGAATTCTTAGCTAAATTCCAAAAAACAAAAATAACTTCTTGAAAGTTTTTTTTTTTAATTCTCAAAATTTGGCAAAATAAATTTAGTGGTGAAACTAGTATCTATAGGCTTCATTTTGAAAAACAAAATGATTACCAAATGGGACCTAAACAAAATTTAAAATTAGAAGAACCAAAATAGTATTTTAATCTATCTTTTGTATTTTCTCTCTTATTTATTAGAAACTTAATGGCAATCTGGAGGAAATTTTTAGGGTTGTTTTCAAATATAAAAAATGAGTCAACTTATTTATAAATATATCAAAATGTCATTGTCTATCAGTAATGGATGTTGATGGATATCTATTAGTGTCTATCAACAATGATATTTTGCTATATTTGTAAATTTTTTTTGCAGTTTTTTTTTTTCATTTAAAACAATTATTCAAATTTTTATTGAGGTTAAGTATCAAATTTTTTTCTCCCTTTTTTTAATTTTAGGTTAAATTAAAAAAAATGATGACTAAATTATTAAAATTGTGTTGCTACTATAGTATTTATCTATGTTAAAAATCACTTTTAGTCCCTAAACTTCTATGTAAGTAATAATTAAATCTTTGAACTTTGGTTTGTAATGATTTAGTCATTGTACTCTTAAATTTTTTAACAATTTAATCCTTAAACTTTATCATGTAATAATTTAGTTCTTATACTTCAAAATTTGTAGCGAGTTAGTCCCTTATATTAATGCTAAGATTTAAAGAGATTTCTTATAAAAAAAACCGATAAACCTAGTTAGAGATTCAATATTTTTATGAAATACAAAAGTGTTCTAATATAATAAAAAAAATTGACTTTTGATCTTTTTTTTTTTAATGTTAGGGTCTAAATTGTTACAAATTTGAAAGTATAAGGATTAAAGTGTTACTTACTATAGTTCAATGACTAAATTGTTGCCAAATTGAAAGTACAGAGACTATCGTTATAAATCAAAGTTCTATAACTAAATTATTACTTTCATGAAAATTTAGGGATCAAAAATATTTTTTAACAATTTACCTAATTTTATTTCTTCAAAAAAAAAATTCTAATTAGCCACTAAACTTTCAAATTTGATCCAATGCCTAAATCTGGCCAAAATCAAAAGGTTTAGAATTCCAATTAATTAGGAGCTTAGAAATGTACAACCAACGTCAACAAGAGTTTTGCTTCATTGGCATTTGTATGTGTTGAGGATCAAGAGATCCGTAGTTCAAATCTCTCGATCCCAATTTGTACGGAAAAACAATTTAACAAAAAAAAAAAAAAGGAAAGAAATGTACAACCCACATTTAGAAAATTGTATGAGTATCATTCATTTATTATTTAAACTTTAACTATCATAGAACTTATATATGTCTGTTTGTTATTGATAATTAATATTAGTGACAAAATAAGTTTCATATGAACTGCCTACAATAAGCAAATAGCCAAATTCGTCCCCAATTACGAAAGTTGTAAAACATGGAAATAACTTCAAAGGGGACCAAGTAAGTCATGGCTTATCCTTAATCATCCCAAAATGAGGAAGAAAAGAATGTTAATATCATTAGTGAGAATAAATTAAAAATCAAGAAAGTGTTCCATGTATACCCTATTGAGTTCGAATTATTAAACTATAGTTTCATAAATGCAACAATTTCACAAGTAATTTAATCAATAATTGGTAAAACGAGGTATTCAAATTACATATCTCTTAATAAGGTAATATATTATTTTTTGTGCGTTAAAATATACGATGAGACATATAGTAAGTGATACGTAACTAAAATAAAAGGATAATAGTTTTTAATGAAAATATATTAGATTAAAGAAACCACATGAATGAAAATCGAAATGAAAGGTTGAAGGAAAAAAAAAAAAGGGACAGTGGAGGGATGTGGATCAGTCATAGGAGAGGCTTTTAATTGAGTTTGAATTTTTAATATATTATTGAATAGGGAGAACAGTGATCACAGACATGATTGAACTATTAGTGGGGTTTGGAAAAGATTTTCATATTGGAAAAATGATTAATTATATTAAAATCAAATATTGTATCTTATCACAATGAACTACTTTGGTCCATTATTTTCATGGATGACAAGAAAGCAAAAAGAAAAAAAAATACAGGTAAAAGTGAGCTTAGTTCAACTATAATTGACACGACTTTTTACTTTAGAAGTCGGAGGTTCGATCTCCATCTCCATAATTGCTATACTCAAGAAAAAAATTTACATCCCTATTCCTTACCTACACATATATTAAACTATGACGAACAAAGAACATGAAATTTCATAGAAAAATTCATCTCCATAAGACTTTCCTTGTATATTTATCACTCATTTCCTTTTATTTCCAACCGCCAATTCAGGGGTTTTATATATTAAGTATAAGATGTACTTGAAAGAAAAAGTTCACATCCTTTGATATTTTTTGAATTCGAAGATTTCATTCCCATCCAGCAATTGTTGTATAAAAAACAAGTAGGGGAGGGAATTGATATTTGCATATATATCTTTATAGGAATTGAATATGAAAAATAACCCAAATCTTTATTTTTGATAGGTTAGGAATCTCCCAAGGGAATTCAATGTTTGATAAGAAATTGATTAGGACTTCTTGCTTCTTGCAAACTAAATAGGGATAAAAAGAGAAACTTTAGGATTTGAGTCATGTAATAAAGAGAGAAACCCTTGATCCTTGATCAATATATTCTTGAAGGAAATTAAGCAATAACAAAACTAAAAGCAAACTAAAATTTGATTATTACTGTTTTTTTTGTTTCCTTTCTAATTTTTCCTCCCCAATAATCCATGATGTTTGGTTACTGATCAGATTTACAAAATCAAAATGCAAACCAAAAATAAAAAACCATAGCATAGAAAATCTTATATATAAAAACAAACCCTTTTAGTCAATTTGAAGTTTGATGATGATTGATGATCCTTTCAATTCCATGATAATTAATTGGAGTTTGGAGGAGAATACTCAAAAACAACTTCAGCATCCACCTCCCTTCTATGAAAATTCCTATGGCAACCACAAGCAGCACAATTGAGAGCCTCCTCAGTCCCATCCTCTCCTCTGGCCATGAACTCCCGGCAACCGTCCACCGCAAACCCCCCGAGCTTTGCCGCATGATTCTTCTGGCACTCGGCGTAGCGTACCACCGATCCAGAACTGGACCGGTTATGGTTTCGTCGGCCGCTAGAGCCATCACTCTTCTTCACCACCACCAGCCTTTTCTTCATGGTTTTGGAATCCTACACAGCTTTAAACCCACCAATCTTTGCTGAATTTGAGGTTTTTGATCAAAATTCCAAAGGGAACTAAGGAGAAAGCTTTCTCCCTTTTTTTTTTGGGGGGGGGGGGGGGGAGGAATTCAGCAAGTGAGCTAATATGGGTTCTAATATAACCCTAACCCTAAGAGAGAGTTTATTTATATATAGGGTTAGATCAGTTGGGAAGAGAAAGGAAAATTAATAAGGAAGATAGAACAGAAATAACACAAGCTTATTTTGGCAACAAATTTTTTTCCAAATCCTTTTGGTTAGATTAGAAGGCAAAGATTGACCCTTTACCAAATTAATCTTGTCAAAAGCCCAGTGACACTGATAAAAAAAAAAAAGGTTAGGAGAAGTGGGTTATTCACAATTTCCTCACACACAAATTAAAAAATACATACTTTATTGTTTTTTTTTTTTTTGGAAATTAAAGATGTATCCAACGTGGCATTATTTGATTGGTGAACCCGAAAAGAGAGTTGCAAAGAGATGGAACTAATTAAAGGGTAGAACCCTAGCTAAAAATATAGTTTGATTTCTGGTTCTTGACACAATTGCTTTATAAAGAATTTTCCCCTTTTTTAATAGATGTTTTTTTTTTTTTATCGATTCAAATAATGCATTATCATACACTGGTTGTGAGTCAAAGGAATGAGCAAATGAACATAAAGGAAGCATCATTATGTTTACTTTAATTTTTCAATAAAAGAGATTAAAATGAGCTGCTTTTTAGGCCTAACATTATAATTAAGGCTGTAATAATTAAGAATATATAGAATAGATGTGTAGCCCAAAGATGAGCTGTGGAATGCTATTTTTAAGTAACAAAAAAAAGGGGGGGTCCAAATGACACTCAAAAGGCAGGATGCAATTGGTCCATTATTATTATTATTATTATCAACTCCATATTACAAGACTACCTAAGATTCCAATAATAATTTTAATTGAATTTGGAAAAGTATTGCCCTCTTCCTTCCCTTTTGCATCAAATCAAACTCAAATAAAACTAAGATACTTCAACATCAATTAGATATGGCTTTACTTTACACACCCCACCCCTTCTTAACTCACCTTCTTGGGTTTCTTTCATTTTATTCCCCTTTTCAAATGTTTTAATAAAATCAACCATTTATAAACCTAAAATATTGCAAACAAATTTATAAATATGTCAAAATTTAGATAAACTCTGGAGGTTTATTAGTGATAGAATCTATCATCAATAGGAGTCTATCACTTATAGATTTTTTATATTTGTAATTCTTTAAAAATATTGTTATACACTTAATTATTACAACCTTAGTAGTGTTATTCATTGCAATTATTACTATCTTTTATATTGCAAAGTTAAGATTAAATTGAAGTAACCCCACATTGTAATATGCCATAATGATGATGGGTCTTCATCAAGTTTGTATTTTTTTTAATGTACGACAAAGGTATGATATGGATATTGTGTGATACAAGGTTAAAATTGAAGTAACCCCACATCACTTGGCCAAAATTGTTCTCATTTCCTCTTTTTTAAGCTTTTGAGATTAAAAAGTTGGGAACTTGGAGGCTTTTGTTGAAATTCAAACACGAGAAGAGCCCTTCAAAATTACATTGTAAAAATTAAATTAGATCATAATTAAAAAAAAAAAATTAAGATAAATTAGGAAATGGACAAATAGAGAAAACAGTGAAGAGAGGGTGAGGAGTTTCTGTAGAAGGGAGACAAAAACACATGGCTGTCCATTCGCATCAACATTTGTATTGTGTGTATATATATTTTTAACTAAAGTTTCATATAGAGACATTTTAGGCACATTTTTTTGTTGAAGATATTATAATTGAGTTTGTTCATTTTCCTTTGAAACTGTTCATTGATGATCTCACATTGAAATTTCTTTAACATGTTAATTATAACATTAACAATATCCAAGAATCAAGGACCATGTTTTAGGGTTTTACATGCTTTGGTTTTGGTCACTGGGTCAAGGGTGTCTGTATGAATTCAGAGAAACAATTTAAAGGGCAGTCCCAGTTCATTGATGAAGAGAAGAGTTTTAGGGGTTGTATATATCTTTGTCATGCCAAGTAGTCTTTATGTTCATTCTATCATTTTGTTTGTTTATATATAAAGTTTCTCCTTCCATTATTTCAATTTGAAGAATTATTATTTATTTTTGGCAAACATAAAACTAGGAGTCAAGATATTTGTCCAAAATGTTCCATTTGAACAACAACAATTTTTTTAATTATTGTTGGGGTGAATTTTGACCATATTGAATTAAAATCAAAATAAAATTAGATAAAATAAGATTTGATGTAGCTTGTTTGAGATTAGGAAAAAGCCATTTTCTAATCCCCTATATCAAAGCCATTTTTCTTTGTTTTGTAGGTCTCCCTCTTTTCTAAAATTATAAATTTACCATTGATGTCACGTGAAGGTCATATGCATTTTCTCTTGGTTAAAATTTGGTATCAACAATTGGCTCTGTCTGTGGGAACGAGTGCTCTACTTTTCTATTCCAAAATTAAGGAATTCAAGACCAATTGAACTTGTTTGCAATCTAGCCTAAGGAAAAAGTCTTGTGGTAAAAGACATTGGAAATTTCACATCCATATAGTCATAAACCAAGGAAAAAATCGACAAATCCTACGCAAAAAAAGTCTCTTATGGTGAAAGACATTGGAAAGTTTCAACCCATAGTAAAAAAACCAATCAAAAGACAAATCCTAGAGGTTGGAACAAAAAAGATCAAGAAACAATGCAAGACACTGAGGACTTAGATTGGAAGAAAAAAACAAAGCACCTTTTAATGTTCTTGAAGATTTCTACCAAATTATGGAATCCCAGATAAAGAAAAATTTTCAACTAAAAAAATTTCTAATGCTACATTGAAAAATTAATTACGAGTTTATTTAAATCTCATGTTATTTATTAATATCTAAATCATGCATGACATGATTATTTTGTTATAATCCTTAGTGATCTTTTCTGTAAAAGTTGTGTGTTCTACAAAACAGTACTCCCAGATTGAACTCCAAGTATTCTGCTAACAACATAAAAGTTGAACCATGAATTTTAACTTGGGAGTAGGGGCTAATGTTGCGGTTGAATTTTGATTAGCTAAATTAAAACCCAAAATCAAGATAAACTAGAATCAAAATCAAGATAAAATTAGATAAGATAAGATTTGATCTAGCTTGTTTTGGATTAGGAAAAAGCTATTTTCTAATCCTATGAGGGTTAAATCTCATATCTAAATCTGAGTAGGATTAAAATAAATCCTAGATCAAATCTCCTATAAATAGACTATTATGGTCTCATATGAGGTAACTTAAACTTCCAATTTCTCTTATTACTTAGGCATCGGAGTCCTTTTCTTTCTTTTGTTGATCCTCTCTTCCCAAAAATTACAAATTTATCGTTGAAATCACGTAAAGGTCAGATGATCTTGACTAAAATTTGACATCAACCGTTATTATTATTATTATAAAATGAAAACTACTGACCTTGAAGATATAAAAGAGGCGTTTAGTAATTCATTATTCTTTAATTTCTAAGAAAATTATTTAAATATATTTTATTATTTAATTTGATAAAAAAGTATAGTAACTTTGTAACAGCGGTTATGACTACTTAAGAGTCGAAAACTATAACTTTTCTACGAAATTACTGAAAATTGGAAAATTGAAAATGACACAATAAGAAAGTTTTTTTGGATTCGAGGGTAATAAATTTTTTCCTCTTATGTCATACTTATGATGTTTTTTCATGAAAGAAACTAGAAGTACACATTCTTAAATTTTACAAATAAAGATATTAACTTGCACAATTTTATTACTACTATTTAGAATATTAAAATTCAAACCAATCATTTGTTTTGAATTAGGGGTGGTCATTCAAATCGCAAAAACCGAACTGTTTCTAAAAATCGAATCGAAAATACAGGAAAACCGAAAAATTCGGTTTGGTTCGGTTTCACTTTCGAAAACCGAATTTGAAACCGAACCGAACCGTTTTTAACTAATATATATATATATATATATATATATTTATTTATTTATTTATATATTTAAAAAAAGAGTAAAATCGAATTTAAAACCGAACCGAACCGAACCGTTTTTAATTAAAAAATATATATATATAATATGGATTTTTTAAAAATGCCAAAACCAAATTTGAAACCGAACCGAACCGCATATATGTGGTTTGGTTTGAACCAATAAATCGGTTCGGTTCGGTTTGACCACCAAATCGAACCGAACCGAACTATTTCCACTCCTATTTTGAGTTAACAAAAATATAAAGAGAGGGACTTGAACTTCTAAATTATAGGTTGAAAACACATATACTATGTATTTTTGTATCTCCGACAACTTAACAATATCATCGTTGCTTGTTTTCAACTATTTTTTCCAACAAACCAACATGGGTTCTTTTATCATGTTATGTCTTCGCTGTACCTGTTTTCCCACAAATTTTTCAATATAAGGTCACCCAATATAGAATTGCTTCAAGCTAAGTATGCTTGACTGTTGAGTTCATATGAATGAGCCACTGAAAAAGAAGGTGTGTATTTTGTTAGTATATGTAGCAGCTATTAATCATTTTAAGAATTTCTTAACCATATTATCATACTATGAGATTTCTCTCATTCAAATGTGATGTTAGTTTATTTATGTACCCTCCTAAACTCGGACATTACAAAAATATTAGGTAGAAAGATTAAAAAGTAAAAGAAAAAGAAATGGTGATGTGAAGTTGACACGTCAAAGGATAGTGGGAAGAAGGGTGTTGTATTTGTATTGTAGTAAACAAAACAGCATCTTGTCGTTAATTTAACTTTATTTAAAAAAAGGAAAAGAAAAAAGAAAAAAAGAAAAGGCCCAATGGCCCATCAATCAATCCAAAATGCCAGCACTTCCAAGCCTGTCTTGTTTCAGCAACATACAGCTACTGGTTTAGCTATCCGACAATTTGGGCCTGTCTCTTTGGGCCCATTGTCCCCTCCTTCATTCATCATAACATTTCATCTCTCTTTTCATTCTCATCATTGAGAGGACCATACACCCACTCCCCCCATCTTATTCTCTTTCCCCACCACTAACTCTTATTCTCTATTACTCTTAACTGAATTCTCCCACTACTACCTTCCACAACCACCTTTATACTCTCTTTTATTTATCCAATATTTCTATTCCAACACGTACTTCTTTTTTTAATTTAACATAATATCTGAGATAGAGTCCGAATCTTTGACTTTTTAATCTATATCATGTATCTTTATTATTGCATTTATATTTACTATATTTTCCTTACACATAAGATGTTTGCTAACATGTCTGCATTTCATTCTCTCTTATGTTAAACACAATGTTCCGACCTTTGCATGATGCGTCTAAAAAATATTTTCCTTCTTTTTCAAAGTCTGCATTACTTTGTTGTCTGCATATTTTTCTTTATGGTGACATAAAAGTTCTTGGTCTATATTTGAAAGTTTTCCTTGACAAGTTTGGGTATATATCTGTGGTAAGCTACCTCTTTTAGGGATGCTACTTTCAAAATATTAATGGTACTGTTTCTTGCGTTCTAGTGATTGTGTAAGAAATGTCTGATTGATGTATTGTTAGAAGCCATCTACGTAAACTTTATAGTTTGAGGGTGTTGCTGATAGTCATTTAGACTAAGCTGCCATGATATTTCTTATACGATTGTATTGAAAGTATTTTCTATGTAGCTTGTGTGAAGCTAAATTTATTGTGAGAGATTCTCACACTTAGGGATAACCTAAGTAAGTCTATTTGAGGTAAGACGATTACAAGACAAGGAAAGATCATGACTTTAGCTGAGAGAGATTCTCAAACTTATAGGGAACTTAAGTTATTTTTTCACTTAGATATAGACTGTGCATCAATCACTATAAAAGTTATTCAACAGATAAACATTCTGTTGTAATTATTTAATTCTAAATTAGTGAAGTCTCTTTCCTTTGAGCATACTGTCCCTGATATAGGTGATATTACACCAAACTGAATTACCAACCCTTATTTATTATTATTCAGTACACTTTTTATTCATCTTATTATGACATTATATGTTAACCAATTGAATTGAATTATAAGCCTAGGTCAATTTTGTGGAGGACATTAAGATAAGGATTAAGAGTAAGGTCTTTTCTAATATCAAATTATCTGAAATTAAAGTATATAAGCCAACGCGGATTAGTTGATGTGTTGGCTAATGAAATTGTGTTGGAAGCTCACTTTTCATTTTTCTTTTTGGGAATGGGAAGGCCCCATTGGATATTTGGATACTTTTTTAGCATGTCATTTCACACCCATTAGTAGAGAAGAAAGTAGCTTACCTGGCTATATTCCTGCCACGTGTCCATACCTATATATCCAAATTTCCGAAGTAACAACTGATTTGATTATTGCCTGCCACTTTCAATTTTTATACCCAAGCCCCACGTGGCACTTCCCTCCTGACGTGGATTTCAATTTCGAGTGAGCATTCTGGACCGGGCCTGAAAATTGAAGCCAACCATTAACAGATTCGGCCCATCTTCAGGCCCATTATATTCAGCCCATACATGAGGGCAATATAAAATGTAAGATAATGTAATGATGAATGAAAATTAGAATTAAGGGGACCAAAAAGATAAAGCATTTGAAGGCGTACGAAATGAAATTGTAATTAAGATGATGATTCCATTTAGATGTGGAGAGAAAAAGATAGGTGTAAAGTTGCACATGCAATTGTCTAGCTTTACAATTAATTTGTTTTAATTGAAAAATAATTATTGTAATTAAATCACACATTTATTAGAAAGCTAAATTGACAGCTTGTTTGTTAGTATGGAAAGGAACATTTCCGGTGGAATTAACTTCATCTTAGTCCCACCACTCCATGTAAACGTGTTTTTGTTTTTCCTTAAAAACATTTCAAAGATTTAATAAATCTGGTTTGGTTTCATATCACTTTTCTTTTGATTAAATTAATATAATTATGCTTACTTTGAACTTTCTTATATCCATTTAGCTTCCAAACCCTTCGTTTTATTTACGATCCTAAAATTTTCATTTGGGTTTGGCCTCCGACTTCATAAGTCGACATTAAATAACTCAATTCAAATCAAACTATTGAAGTTTGTACATTTATCGAATAGTTTTATCTTCACAATGTGTACTCCAAACATAGATTTTCTAACTCTAAACTTAAGATTTCAAAACTTAATTCACGCTTCAAATTCCCCTTTAATTTGTGTTTTATAAGTCTTTTCTTTTAAGATATGTCTAATAGGGTCTTTATTGTAAACTTCTGCTTGTTTAATATTTATCGAATATACTAGCTATTTTAATTAGACATTATGGGGGTGTCTGGGGCAAGAAGTTGATTATTATACTCCTCGATTTTTATAGTTGAGTTTTAAGAATTTGTGTTTGGGATGTAGATTATTTTAGTTTGGCATATAATGGTATGTGTTTGAAGTGTAAAACATTTATGTTTGGGATGTAGATTATTTTAGTTTGGCTTATAATGGTATGTGTTTGAAGTGTAAAACATTTTAGTTTAAGAATGAAATAGTAAACATTATAGCAAAGAATAAAAAAACAATGAAGGTAAAATAGTAAAAACAGTAGCAAATGAGAGTTTTAAAATAATATTTACTAATTGAGGGTTTTGAAATAGTATTTACGTAACAAGAGGGTTATTATAATGTTATGATAATTTTTGCCCCAAACCTCTCCCATGTATTTTGAGATGGGAACTAAAGCATGTTGTATTATACAATCTTTCATTAGTACCATCAACAAATCACATATGCCTCATATTAGTAGAATTAATATTTTTAAACAAAATGTAGAATTAACAAAAAAATAATAAATTATTGGTCAACATACAGTCAGTTGTAACTCAACAAATATAAATACGTACCCTCAATTAAAAAAAAAAAAGAGAAAATTTTAATTTAACCTTTATATATATATATAAAACCTAAGCTTGTTGGCTAATAATATATTTACTTAATTATCTGTTAGTTTATTGAATAGGAAATACTTTTTTTTCTTTGATTATCAAAGGTAAATTATAAATTAAAGTAATTATTAATATATGTGTAGTTTTTTTTTAATAAAAAGAAAATAATTGTTTCCACGTGTGAAAAGGAGGCCTTAATTATATAAAATATGGATGAGTTGAAACAAAATATTTGGAAAGGTCAAAAGCTTGTGGTAAAGGATTTTATTGGATGATCCCAAAGGCAAATTACAAATGTGTCCCACAACCTTTTATTGAAGCGATTGATAGATTCTTTAGAATCATGAGCTTTAATTTCTATCTATTCATCAACTATATTCATAAATTAGGTTTTCTCTAGATTCTTTTTTCTCTTTTTTTTTTTTCTTTTTAATACAACACTTATCATTTTTGTTCAGGCTGATTTTAGACTAAAAGATATAATTGACGTTTAAGAATGTCAAAGTAAAAAAAAAAAAGTGATATGATCCGAAAGTGTCAACTAAAGATTGAAATGGGACTAAGAAAAGGGGCTGGCTTGAGCTTGACTGAAGCTAGCAATGGGCTTGAGATGGACCCTTTTCAAATGCCTAAGACACATGTCCTAGACCAAGGTAGCATTTTAGATCCAAGATTTAGGCTAAGGAAAACGCTTGGTCTTGGGCTCAAGGTCGAGGTCGTCCCGAGCCAAATACGAAACTGGGCGCACCACTTTGGCCTGATTCGTTATCTAATTATCACAAGGCAACTCGAAACATAGAGAACATCCTACGCCAACTTTCTTTATAAATATATAATTATAACTTCATATTTGGTAACTTAAGTCCTACTCTTAAACTCTCTAGCTTCCACATTATTTACTTAAGTATCGGAGTATGTGTGGCAAGCACCACATCGATGTGTAGGTTTTCTCTTTTGCAAGCCCATGTTCTTCTCCCTTCTAAACAAATTCACTACTGGTGTCACGTGAAGGTCAGTTACATTCACTACTCCTACCCAAAATTTGACATTAACAATATTAAAATTGAATTTCATGTGTCGATTACGATTACTAAATCAAGTATATATATATAGTTTTAGTATTACTATTATGATAGGAGATGATCTAAAAAGATTTTCAAAGAATGTGTCAACTTAGTTGAGACGTTTTGGTGCATCTATTGATTCACATTGTATATCTTTTAAAAAGTTCAAAGAAAAAAAAAATCAAACTTTGTTTCCTCAAAAATTCATGAAACTGTTTTCTTTTTGTTTTTCCTATTTTTAGACCTTCACTTTGTTTTTCATTTCTTTATTAGGCAAAGCTTTTCAAAGTTTGATTTAAAATAGATAAAAAAAAAAAAAAAAATACTATTTTGATTCCTTGTTTAATTTTAATTCTATCTTTAAATGTCTAATGTTAGTCTTGTAGTTTTAATACACCTTAAAGTATAAAGACTAAAAACCAAAATGACATCTAAACCCTTAAAATATTATGCATTTTGATGTGAGTGTATCCAGAATTCAACGTAACAATTTGTTTCTTTTGATATAAAAGTTCAAACAGAGAAAAATTGATTGCTTTATCGGATTTGAAACTTTATCAAATTTGAGTCATGGTTTGCTGAGCCCTAGCTAATAATAGACAGTCAGCCTCTTTTAAAGTAATCTTAATACATAATTATTTTTCTACAATTTGTCCTATGCTCTATAATTCCTATATTGATAGTAGTTCAATATCTTCTTCAAGTGAGTCTTTTGATATTTTTCACTTAATTTCTTGCTTTATGGGCAACGATAATTTGCTTCAAATACAAAGATTTTGGAACAGCCAACCATTTTTCATTAATATCTAGTTATGATGGTCTACAATTGGTTATACTTACAAGCAAAAAAAATGACAGGCCAAGTGGAGATAATCTAACTCATTAATACATGTATATGAACAAGACCACAACATACCAAAATAGTAATAAAGAGAGAGAATAAAGTCACCTCCAACTTGACATAAAACCTTTGTCGAGCTCACCGACATTGTTGAAGTAAAACTTGCCATAATAAGACATGAGTTGATGGGTACAAAAAGATAATTTTGATGTGCTACCTTCTTTAAAAAACGAATGCAATTTCTTTCAAAGGTACACATTAAATGTTGAATTCACAATTGGCCAAGTAACACACTAGTGCGAAGTTTCTGTGATAGGTCGAAAACCCACGGTTGATAAGAACTCGCTCGTAGACACCATGTTAACACGACGTCTAGTTCCAGAAAAGCACATAAGCAATAATGATATGTTTGATTGGTTTACTCACATGCATTGTAACATGTAATATGCTTAAACAACCATTGCTGTACAAATTTATTGGCTACGTATAGCAATTCATTTAAACCCTTGTTTCTCTAATATATGGTTTTATCAACTTGTTGTCCCGTGAATTAGTTGATTTCCCTCATCACCATGACATCCATGCAACGATGTTGGGAGGAGCTCGAACAACCACTCATTGTTTGTTGTTCCCTACAATGTTTCCAAAACCCTTTTTTTTCCACAAATAAATAAATAAAAATCTAGTCATTTTCTTTGATATATACTCCTCTTTACTTTTTGGTTGAAGATTGCAATCTATTTTAATTTTGAGCCTCTGTTAGCCGTTGGATGATGATGGCTTGTAAATTGAAATACCCAACTACCCTTTTTATGTTATTCAATATTTCAAACCGACCAAGATTAAGAGAAAATTAAAGTGTTTGTTGTAAATCACCGTTTCTACGTTAATATTTTCTTCATTGTATTATTTTATTTGTTCAAGGGTAATATTTTATTTGTTAAGAGGTGATTTAATTAGCAACAACAAATTAAGTCTTATATAATTCACCATGTGAACCCACGACCTGTAAAATTTAATGAGTAGATGAAGAATTGGAATTAAGGGTAGCTACAATGACTTTTAGTTTATATTATGTATATAACCTTTTTGAAACGATAGTAATTACAATATAGACTTATAATAAAGCCAAAAGTAGTAGTCTTATCTATTTAATTAACTGGACAATCTAAGAGCTCGTTTGGATTGACTTAAGAAAAAAACGTTTTTCAAAAAATTCATTTTTATTTAAATTCTTTTGATTAAAATACACTTGAAAAACTATTTTAAGTTGTTGCTAAACACTTCAATTTCTTCCAAAATGACTTATTTAATCCAAACACACCATATTTAATACGAAGAATATATATAATAGACAAGGAATCAAATAATTATTGTGTATTATTATATAATAAGATCAGATTGTTTTAGAATTGAAAAGTGTTTTTTATGAGTTATTGCTTTCATTTACATCTACCTTGAAAAGGTATGGTTTTCGCAACTAATTTTCTTTCTACATATAAAAGAATAATCTCTTACAAAAACCTGATACTATATGAAAAGTTGCTTTCATTCACAAAAGTTAAAGGTACATACAAATAATAAATGTTGTTTGGCCAAATTGAAGGAAATTGAAAGCATCAATTGATCTTTTGTTTCTCTTTTCATTTTTCTTTTATTAGTATGTATTTTCGTTGGCATTACGCTATTTCCTTTAAATAGTCTCTGTATACCCATTAATTACATAAGTTGTCCCCATTTTCCTTGTTATCATTCATATATTAAAGACGTATGCATGTGTCGCGGTCCATCTTTTTGTTTAATTATCTGATTATTGTTATTGATGAATTTAACAACATTTAAAGGTGGAGGATTCCAACATTAAACGTCTTAGTCGAATATGGTATGCATTGAAGTTGGGCACTAATCAAATTATTAAAAATATATGATCTTCATGCTATATTAAAATAATGCATCGGCTTTAAGGACAAATTCGTTTAGAAATAGTACACTCATTCATATTTTTCACATCAAATAAATATTAAAGGATGTGGTGCACCGAATATCTCAACTAGGTCAATATATTATTAACACCTTTATTATACTCAATTCCAAAAAATTCATTCTATAAAAGTGTTACCAAATGTACATATCTTACTTTATAAATTAGCAAATTATACTTCTTAATTTAGGCTAATTTAGAATCTTCCATATCTTTACTTTATGTATATCTACCCATTTTACACTCTGTAATTTACACTAAATAAAATATAAAAAATTTCACATGGTATCAGAGCTTGTTTTCACCTAGCTGACGGCGTCTCGCTTAGTCCATGCTACTTCTGCCGACATCTTGCTCAAAAGATCCCCTTCGTTCGAGTATCCAAGTCGTGTCGTCTTTGCACTCAATTTTTTCTCCCAGATTTGCTACAGTTCAACCACACACCCAGATTGCATCATGCACAACGCATCGACCATAGATCCGCGACTCATTGTCCATTTGAACCATCCTCGCCGTGACCGCCTTCCAGACCTCTGAACAGACTTGAGTGTCCGTCCAGATCTGTGTGCACCACCGTTGTTCATCTCAGATCCATGCGAAAATCCGAACCAGATCCACTCAGACTCGTGCATCAAATCTCCTCCATCCAGATTGGTCCTCTGTTTTCGTCCATATCAGGCTCGTTGACCACATTGTCTATTCGCCCAGATTAGTCGACAGGATCCGGACCCATTGTCCATCATCGTCGACCACATATCTAAGGATGTCCATTTACCCAGCAAAGACCCATCCCGAACAAGGCGGGAATCCTCGATTAGACGGGGAATGGGGGAGGGAGTGGGGATAATTTTTTTCCCGTTGGTTAAACGGGGATGGGGACATGGATTATAATCCCCATCCCCATCCCTGACCCCATTCCCGCCTTGGTTCCTCACCCCACCCTGATGAATATATTTATATAATTATTATTAGTATCATTGTTATTAATTCATATTCTGTTTTCATAAACAAAATATGAATTTATAATAATAATAATAATAATTATTATTATAATAATTATAATAATAATAATTATTATTTTATCTATATACTTTTTACAAAAATTGTGATATAAAAAGTTAGTTATTTTCTAATTTTCATTTCAGCTTTTTCGTACTTTAATATATTTTTAAATTGTTCTAACATTTAAGACTTTCTATCTTAAGCCATGTTGCAGTATTTAAATGGAAAGCTTGACTATGATATTGTAATATTTAAATTTTAACTTTTAGAAATCATAGAATTAAATTATATTTTTACACATATAATAGTATTATTTTTATAATGAATTTTTATACTATTTTCTTTGAATGTTAATGTAAATAACTCATTTAATATATATAATTTTATTTGGTTGAGAATAAATAAAATTGCTAAAGATGAATATATTAAAAAAACAAATGGAAAAATTTTCCTCACGTGGAACCTGATCCGCGTGAATTCCTTGCGGAGAATCCTCGCTCCGATCCCCGTGGGGCATTTTGCGGGGACGGGGAGTGAAATAGGGGGGCGGGGATGGGGATGGAGAAGCCTTCCCTGTCCCCACCCCACCCCATGGAAACCCTTTACATATATCTAGATCTAACATAACTGCCCATTCAGATCCGTGTAAAACAGATTACTTCATATCCATCTGCATGTCCATTAGCGCAATCACTTTTTTTTTTTTTTTTTTTTTTTTTTTTTTTTTTTTTTGCATTTCTCCATGCCTCTCATTCATGGGTTCCAAATTCAATAATTTAAGAGATTCAAACACTTTTATGCAGTTAGACTGACTTGGTTTATTTAATTCAGTTCAGCTTAGTTTGGTTCACCTGGTTTGGTTCGATTACATTGGTTCATTCACTTGGTTGCTTCAACCATTTCTTTATTTTTTATAATGGTGAAATATTATGAGTCAATTCCTTGCAAAAAAAGTGTATTACATGGTCATAAATTTATTAATTGTCCTACAATTGAGTGTAGGTATTATCACAAACGTGGTCATATTTTGGACAATTGTCCTACTCGACCACCTCATCTCTTGGATAGATCTACCAAACCAAGGAACTTATCTAACACTAGTTCATCATTTGTGGCTGCTGTCTCCTCCTCTAATTGTTGGGGTTGAAGCCCTAAATCTCATGGGTTCTATACTTTTTAATTGTAATGTCCAAAAAAATTTATTTATTTAATAAAATATAAGATTTTTTATTCGACATTTAGTAGAATTAACTCACAAACTAATAAACTAACATCCAATATTATCTTCTGTAGCTTAAACATGTATGTAGAGACATATAGGTGGATCATGTTTAAGTGATAACCTAATGGCCTATAGTAGATGGATAAGGCTGGGTACCTTATCCTGGTGACACTACGAATACAACCCGCTTTGTAGATGTTACAATTGTTGTAAAGTGCTAGAAATGATATAATTCTGATCATTCAGGTAGAGACATGTGAGTGAGGGTATTCTATACAAATGAGTTTGTATAAGATCGGACCACAAGATGAATAGTCTTATAATACCATTAATAATAGAGACTTACATTTCACCAGGATGACTATAGGTGAGATGACCTGAATCCTGAGTGAGTTGTGAACTTTTTGCCTATGAAAGCGGCACTTTGATTTGTATGGGTGAGAGTGGCCAAATTGCCGACTCAATAAGTTTACCATTTTTTAGATTTGTCTGATTGGGGAGCTGGAAACACAACTACACAAGACGAAATTCACTTCTTATTTAATGTTGGAGTAAGTAGATAAATTGTTCCCTTAATGGCCGATTCTGGGTTGAACAATGTGGCACTACACCCTCTCTTAGCCCGAGAGGGGTTTGGTCATAGTTAGACTATGACTTATTGTTCATTGAAGGGATCAATGGTACTTAAAGTGGTAGATGTAACTATAGAGCCAAAACGATAATTTTGGCCCAGTTGAACTTACGAGCAATTGTGAAGGGTCATCGCGCTGTTGACTGATTATATCCAATGGACACATAAATATATATAGTGCGAAGAGTGCATTTGTCGATCTTTAGTGGAGTGACCGATAATTAATGGATGTTGAATATTTTAATTAAAAGAGTTTAATTAATTATTCAAGTACTATTGGAGCTTTAATCTACAAGTCCAAAAGGTCCCATCTGTAGCTTAACAAAGATTATTGAGAATTAATTTTGGATTAATTTGAATTGTTTCTCCTCTCCGCTATACCATTCTGTTGAGGTGTACCTGACGCTGAGAGTTGGGAAATGATTCCATGTTCTATCAAATAGTCCTGGAACCCCGAATCTAAAAACTCTCCACCTCGATCTGATCGAAGTGTTTTAATCGGTCTATCTAATGCATTTTCAACTTCAGCCTTGAACTCTTTGAACTTTTCAAAAGATTTAGACTTCTGTTACATCAGATAAACATACCCATACCTAGAGTAATCATCAGTAAAACTGATAAAATACTCATAGCCTCCTCGGGCTCGCACATTGATAGGACCACAAAGGTCAGAATGTTCTAACTTAAGATGCTCTTTGGCTCAATAACGTAAAAGGTCTTTTAGTCATCTTACCCTCAAGGCAAGATTCACACATTGGTAAAGAATTTTCTTCTAACTCACTTAGAAGGCCATTCTTCACCAATCTCTCAATCCTATTAAGATTGATGTGTCCTAATCGAAGGTGCCAAAGTTGGGTATTTTCTTTTGGAGAAATTCATTGACACATAGATTGAGTTATGGCAGATTTAAACATCTCTATGTTATAGAGGAAACTTAAGGCTAACGATCTTAACACATACAAGTTATTTTCCAGTTTAGCTGTACAAATTTCAACACCATCCTTATGAATAAATACTTTATACACATTAAAAGAAAGAGTGTATTTACATTGTAGCAAGCACTTTACAGAAATAAAGTTCCTTTTTAATTCAAGAACAACAAAAACATTTTTTAAAACAAGAAACCTATTTTGTAAAGTTAACTAGATGCCTCCCACTGTCACAGCTGAAATGACGTGTCCGGTGCCTATTCGCATCATCATCTCACCAGGCTCCAACTGTTGCCAGGATCTAATCCCCTGAAAAAAAGAACAAACGTGATTAATGGCGCTCGAATCAATTATCTAGGTCGAATCATCATTCTCCACTAAAGAGGTTTCTAGCACATGTAAATCATATTTACCTTTGTCGATCTTAGCCTTAGCCTTGGCTGCCTTTTTTTCCTTTAGCTAGCGAGGACAAGATGGACGATCGTTTAGTAATACTTTTAAAGAAATACCTAAATTGGAGGAAGAGGCATGTATCGACAAAGATGTTTGCTAGATATCTCTTAAGAAGGGCAATGTTCACGTACAAGACCACCAAAACCTGTGTTTGCCCAATAGCCAAATCTTGAACAAGAGAGGTTAGTTGAAAAACTTGACTTTTAAGTTTATTTATTTCTCTTATCTCTTGTTCTTCCTTACACTGAGTTTGTTTGTCTCGAAAGAAGAGCATAAAAGATATTCATATCTGCCTTGTTAAAACAAGTGACTCAATGAAAGAAAAAAAACCCTTTTTGGTGTTTTTAAAGTTTACAAGTTCAATTTAACTAAGAAAGAGACTAAATGGCTTAGCCTTCCCCGGTAGTGGCGCCATTTTGTTCGGGCTCAAATCTATGTCGTTAATTTGACTCTAACTGAAACAAAAAGATTTATAAATTATCGAAACCTACATCTTATACTAACAAGTAGCCTAAGCGGCAAGTACGAGGTCGATTCATAGGGAAGGCTTGTTTTAATCTTTTTTTAAGCTAAACTCAACTATGAAAGCGATAAAAACAGGGGGTTTCAATAAAGCAAGAAACATACTTGAAAATCAAAAGATAAAGGATAAATGCAAACAAGTATTGTTCAATCTTATTTCTAGTTCAAGTTAGACATTCAATGTAATCTATATCATTGATTTCTACAAATTAATTATGCAAGCGAATTACACACACAACTACTTGTTTGACTCGATTAGGCTAACATCTACAAAGGCGGATAGCTAACGAAAAATCTAATCAAGAAAGCGTTCTATACATTGATTAAAGTTGGAAAGGCCTAACTTTAATCAACCTATATTCCTCTAATCCTATTGGGTTCGATAGCATCCATATAGAATAGAAAACATATGCATTAAGTTCGAGAATTCAATTGTGTCGATTAACCATCTTGATAGCCATATTCAATTAACTGAAATTATCCTTGAATCTAGCAATTTATGCATTCTAGGAATAGCCATCAAATACAAAATTAACTATTGCCACTTGGTATACAGCTAGACATTCTTATATATGAATACATTCAAGAAACATATCCAATCAAGATTGTAGCAAAACTAAGAATCTTGGCTATATATGCTTAAAAGATAAAGATCCCTAAACATGCTTTTAGAACTTATAACTGATTAAAAAATCCATAAGTTCAGAGTGTAAATTATAAAGAAAATCAGAAAACTCAAGAAGATTGCAAGAATTCTTGAAACTAGAAATAAGATTGAAGAAATTACTTCACAAAAACATTGACAATCTATGAAGAAATCCATTACATTGTTTGCAATCAAAGAAAGAAACGAAAATCTAACTAATTGGAAACAAAATTACTAAGAAGATCAACTGGTGAAGAGGGAAACTCCATACTCCATGAAAAATTTTCCTTTTTTTTCCCCCCAAAATGAAAGAAAACATTCCATAATCACAGGTGTACATTGCGACACTAAGGCTAGCATTGTAACGCTAAATCGTAAAAAAAGCCAAGAAGCGTTGGGTGCAGGTCTTGGTGCTGGGTCAACGCTCAATTGCGCAAGGCATGCATGCGGACAATTTTGTCAATCTCTGGAGCATTGCAACGCTCTTGGCAGTATTGCAACGCTACCCTGTTTTGCAATAAATGGGTGCATTCTGTCTTCAAGCATTGCTCAACGCTTCTAGGAGGGTCATGACGTTTCTTCTGATGAAATTTGGGTAATTATTTTGATTCTCTTCAATATTGTTGATTTGTTAGTTCTTCTTGATCCTTTTTAGTCCAAATTTCTTGAAATGACTTCTAATTTCTTCCAAGACTATTCTACCTATAAAATGAACATTTAAAGCAAACAAATAACACAATTTTGAGGAAATTAACATAGGAAAAATATCTCTCTCTTATAGACCTATAGCTAATAAACTAACATCCAAGGTTATCTTTTGTAACTTAAACATGTATGTAGAGATATACAGGTGGATCATGTTTAAGTGATAACCTAAATGGTCTGTAGTAAATGGATAAGGTTGAATACCTTATCCTGGTGACGCTACGAATACGGCTCGCTTTGTGGATGTTACAATTGTTGTAAAGTGCTACAAATGATCTGATCCTGATCATTCATTTAGAGACATGTAAATTGGGGTATCTATACAAAAGAGTTTGTATAAGGTTGAACCATAAAATGAATAGTCCCATTACATAACACCGTTAATAATAGAGACTTACATCGTTAATAATAGAGACTTACATTTCACCAAGGTGACCATAAGTGATATTACTTAAATCCTGAGTGAGTTTCACCGTTAATAATAGTCTCCTTTAATTTGTATGGGTGAGAATGGCTAGATCGCCAACTCAATAGGCATACTATTCCGGGGATTCGTTTGATTGGGAAGCTGGGAACACAACTACACAAGTCGGAATTCACTTCTTTCCTAATGTTCGGGTAAGTAGATAAATTACTCTCTTAAGAGCTGATTCTGAGGCTTGAACAATGTGATGCCACACCTTTTCTTGGCCCGAGAGGGGTTTGGTCATAGTTGGACTATGATTTATTGTTCATTAGAGGGATTGGTGGTACTTAAGGAGTTATATGTAACTACAGGGGAAAATGATAATTTTGGCTCAACTGTACTTACGAGCAATTTGTTAAAGATCATTGAACTATTTACTGGTTATATCCAATAGATACAAAAATATATTTGTAGTGCCAAGAGTGCAGTTGTCAGTATTTAGTGAAGTGACTGAAAATTAGTGGATGTTGAATATTTTAACTAAATGAGTTTAATTAATTATCAAGTATCATTGGAGCATCAATAGGTCCATAAGGTTCCCTCTATAACTCAACAAGAATTATTGAGAATTAATTAAATCATTGGATTAATTAAGGGAATTAATTATATGTGATATAATTAATTTAAATCAATTATATATGATAAAATTAATATAATGTATTTAATATATTATAGTATAAAGTTTATTTAGAGAGGAATTAAATTTGAATATGATTCAAATACTAATTATATGGGTGAGATTCATATGATTAATTTAATATAAATATGATTTATGTCAAATACCATGCATTAATGAGAGAAATACAAACTACAAGTTATATTCTATTTGATATGTATTATATTTGATNCAAAAGAAATTCCATTAAATAGTGATTTTATATTAAACTTGTTGGGGTTGATGCCCTAAATATTGTAGGGTCCTATAGTTTGTAATTCTTATTTATCTAATAAAATATGTGATGTTTTATTTGACATTTAGTTGCATTAATCCACAAACCAATAAACTAACATCCAAGGTTATCTTGTAGCTTAAATATGTATGTAGAGACATACGGGTGGATCATGTTTAAGTGACAATCTAAATGATTTGTAGTAGATGGATAAGGCCGAATACCTTATCCTGGTGACACTACGTGTATGACTCACTTTATAGATGTTACAATTGTTGTAAAGTGCTACAAATGATCTAATCCTGATCTTTCATGTGAAGACATGTGAACAGGGGTATTCTATACAAAAGAGTTTGTATAAGACTGAACCACGAAATGCTTAGTCTTATTATATAACACCGTTCATAATAGAGACTTACATTTCACTAGGATGACCATAGGTGCATGACCTGAATCCTAAATGAGTTGTGAATTATTGCCTATGAATGTGGTCCTTTGATTGGTATGGGTGAGAGTGATCAGATCGCTGACTGAATAAGCCTACCATTTTTGGGATTCGTCTGGGAGCTGGGAACGCAACTACATAAGAAGAAATTCACTCATTCCCTAACGTCGAGGTAAGTAGATAAATTGCTCACTTAAGGGTTGATTACGGGGCTTGAACAATGTGATGTCACACCCTCTCCTGGCCTGAGAGGTATTTGATCATAGTTGGACTATGATTTATTGTTCATTAGATGGATCAGTTGTACTTAAAGAGTTAGATGTAACTATAGGGGCAAAAAGGTAATTTTGGCCTAACTGTACTTTTGAGCTATTTGTGAAGCGTCATCATTCTGTAGACTGGTTATATCCAATGAACACAAAAATATATCTGTAGTGTGAATAGTGTAGTTGTCGATCTTTAGTTGAGTGTCTGATAGTTAACGGATGGTGAATAATTTAATTAAAAAAGTTTAATTAATAATTCACGTGTCGATGAAGCTTCGAGCTACAGGTCCATAAGATCCCCTCTATAGCTCAATGGGTATTGATGAGAATCAATTTTTGATTAATTTGAATTGTTTAAATTGATTGAGAGAATTAATTATATGTGATATAATTAATTTAATCAATTATATATGATATAATTAATATAATGTATTTGATACATTATAATATAAAGTTTGTTAGAGATGAATAAATATTTGAATATAATTCAAATATTGATTATCTGAATTGGATTCATATAATTAAATTTAATATAAATGTGATTTATATTAAAAGTCATTGGTGAGAGAGAATTGAAATTATAGGTTATATTGTATTCGATACAATATAGAAATCATAGGTTATATGTTATATTTGATATAAAATATAGTTATATATATATATATATATATATAATCATTATTTAAATAAAATTTATTTTAATTTAAATTTTAAATTTCAAAATTAAAGGGAAGGAGTTTCAACTTCCTTCGCTTAATTTTCTCTCATCAGATAGTGTGCAGTGTAGGGGTGGTTTTGATTGGTGTGTGATCTTGATCTTCTTCATGGAAGCGTTTTTTTTACGATCTCTCTGAGATTCCTCCAGAACACACAGAAGAATCCCTGTAAGAAAATTCTTCCTCTCTCACAAACTCTCATTCACCCCAAAACTTAGAGCCCACACACTTCTTAGAATTCTCATCCTAAGGAGAATATGGAGGTTGCATTTATGGTGGTGTCCTCATTGTTGGTCTTTTGGTTCGTGATTGATCGTGACCGAAGATGAGGCTTTCCTGAAGAAATTTTTGGTTTCTTCAAGTGTATGTAATTCCTAACCCTTTTTCTTCCTCTAATTTATCGCATGCTGTAAATTCTTCATTAATGCATAATTATATATACTGTAATTGATTATTCTGTGAAAATAAAATTTGGGACAATCCTTGCTTCCACTGTAGACTTTCGGGTTCTTTCACTAATGAACCTCCTCCTCTTAGTTTTCCAATTAATAACATCCTAGGCTTACTAGAAAAGATAATTTTCTAATATTCCTCTACATTTGCAACCAAATCAGGTAATTTTTGGCTTCTTAGTTTTGCTTATTGTAATCATATGGCCTCTAATATTTCACTGATCTCTTCCCCACTCTTGCTCCATTTTTGCCCTCCATTAATACTGCTAAAGGAAATTCCATGTCTATTTCACATATCGGTATTGTTGTCAACCTAACCTTAAATCTTCCAAATACCTATCATGTCCCCAATCTAAATTTTAATCTTACTTCTATTAATAAACTATGTGATCTTTCTTTAATTATTTATTTTTCTCCCAATGTCAGGTTCATGATCAACCGACAGGACAAATAGTTGGCACAGGGTGCAAGGTAGGATGAGTATTTGAGCTAACTTCTCTTCAACTTCCTGTTTCTTAGTCTATTTCTATACCAATCATTGACTCTGCTCTATATTAATGGCATCTCTGTCTTTGTCATGATTCATTTGAAAAAATTCGCAAGTAGCTTCTATTGGAAATTTAAATAATGTTTCAAAATTTTCTCCCTTTGACTGTTTAAATTATAAACTTGCGAAAACAGCCCGCTTTATCCCCATTCATCATGTTCTTGTGATATACCTTTTGAATTAGTTCATTTTAATATTTGGGGTCCTAATCCAACTCCTGCTATCAAAGACTATCGATACTTCATCTTATTCATTATCGATTATTCTCGATTTAATTGGATATATTTTCTAAAATGTCGTTTCGCCTTATCCCAAGTTTACATTAATTTTACCAATATTGTTCAAACAAGCAATGCAGTACAAGGACTCAATTCTCCATTCTTTTCTCAGCAAGTAAGGCACTTTTGTTCAACGCTCATGCCCTCACACCTCTCAACAAAATGGTCAAGCAAAATGAAAACATCGTCATATTTTGGATTCTATCCATGCCCAACTTCTCTCTGTTTCTTGCCTTGAGAAGTTTTGAGGTGAAGCTGTTCTCGCTTCTGTTTATGTCATCAATCCCCTTCCTTCCTCTGTCCTTCAAAACATCTCCCCTTTTGAACGCCTCAATGATACTTCTCCTTCTTACTCTCACCTTAAATATTGGAATGCCTTGAATTCCAATCTGAATTGATTTACGAGATTTCAAGTCAAGGTGGAGATTTGTTGGAATGCCTTGAATCCTAATCAAAATTAGTTTAGGAGATTTCAAGTCAAGATGGAGATTTGTTGGAATGCCTTGAATCCTAAACCTAATTAAAATTGGTACTTGATATATTTAATTGTATAAATCCTTTCCTTCTCCACTTCAAGTTTAAGGAAGTGCACTATATAAAATCTCTAACCCTATAGGCATTATTTGGTAGATTTTATATTTTCTGTAACATTCTTTCTAATAATATTGTTGTCCCTCTGCCCTGTGGAGCTTGTTAGTGAACTACATTTACGTTTTCAATCTTTTGTATTCTTTAATTGTCAATTTCGTAATAAACTGGTATCAGAGCTTATTCATTAAGGTTTCGAAATTTCGCATTTGTTTGACAATGAAAGATGTATGCCATGAACGTAAAAAATGACAAATTCACCGATAGAGGAGTGCAGTTCAATTTTTCATAGACAATTTCTACAAAGTTGTTGATTTTTTAAGCTTCCATCGTTGGATCGTGCTGAATTTTGGTCTGCATGTTGGAGACACCTAGAGTTTCATTTTGAACGTTTGGATCATCATTTTGAGCTTTGGTTTTCTCCGTCATTTCTGTTGAATAGAATATGTAAACCTGCAGTGAAGTTGGATTTTTCAAAGACAGTTTTCACAAAGTTGTCGATTGCCAAAGTTTCAACCATTTAATCGTGCTACATTTTGGTCAACCTGTTGGGAACACATAGAGTTTCATTTTGAATGGTTGAAGCCTTGTTTTGAACTCTGGATTTGTCGGTAGTCTCTACTGAATAGAATCTGTAAAACTGCAATGTAGTTCAGTTTTTTAGGAACAACTTTCACAATAATTTTCGGAGTTTCAAATATTGGATCGTGTTGACATTTGGTTAGCCTATTGAAGACACATAGAGTCTCGTTTTAACGGTTGGATTGTCATTTTGAACTCTAAGTTTGCCCATAGTCATTGCTGAATGGAATCTGTAAAACTGGTGTGTAGTTCAGATTTTTAGGGATAACTTTCACAAAGTTGTTGGTTGCCAAAATTTCAACAGTTGGATCGTGCTAAAATTTGGTCTTCCTGTTGGGGACACATAGGGTCTCATTTTGAACATTTGATTGTCGTTTTGATCTCTGGATTTGTTGGTAGTCGCTACTGAACAGAATCTGTAAAATTGTAGTATAGTTTGATTTTTCAGAGACAACTTCCACAAAGTTTTCGATTGCTAGAGTTCCAACTATTGACCGTCCTGAATTTTGGTTTGTTTCAGCTTGATCTACCTCTTGGATTTCTATTCCAAGCTCAAATCTACTTATCTGATTTGAAAATTTTTTCTTCGCAAACTCAAGTTGTTCGCTATTCTATCACCTTGAGTTCGAGGGAGAAGTCTGAGTATGTTTGGCAACATATTTATGTTGCATTTTGTACATCTGTGGGTTTTTTCTTTCCAGTCCAGATCTGCTTATTTGATTTGAAAGATCTTTTCTTTGCAAACTTAAGTTGTTCGTCATTCTAACACCTTGAGTTTGAGAGGGAAATCTGGGTACGTTTTGCAATATATTTATGTTGGATTTGGTATATCTGTGGGTTTTCTATTTCTAGTCCAAATTTGTTGATTTGATTCGAAATTTTTTTTCTTTGCAAACTCAAGTTGTTCATCATTCTACCACTTTGAGTTTAAGGGAGAAGATTGAGTATGTTTGGCAATATATTTATGTTGCATTTTGTACATCTATGGTTTTTCTGTTTCCAATTCAGATCTATTGATTTGATTTGGAAGTTTTTTTCTTCGTAAACTCAAATTATTCGTCATTCTACTACCTTGAGTTTGAAAGAGAAGTTTGAGTATGTTTGGCAATATATTTATGTTACATTTAGTACATTTATGGGTTTTCTGTTTCTAGTTCCAATGTGTTGATTTGATGCAAAAGTTTTTTCTTCACAAAATCAAGTTGTTCATCATTCTATCACCTTGAGTTTGAGGGAGAAGTCTAAGTATGTTTGGAAATATATTTATGTTGTATTTGGTACATTTGTGAGTTTTCTGTTTTCGATCCAGATCTACTGTTTTGAGGCATGAGGGAAAAGTTTGAGTACATCTAGAAATATATTTTATGTTTCATCTAGTACATCTGTTCTTTGTGAGAGAAATCAAGTCATGGTGAAGATATGTTGGAATGTCTTGAATTCTAATCTGAATTGGTATAGAAGATTTCGAGTTAAGGTAGAGATTTGTTGGAATGCCTTGAATTTTAATCTGAATTGGTTTAGGAGATTTCAAGTTAAGGTGGAGATTTGTTGGAATGCCTTGAATCCTAATCAGAATTGGTTTAGGAGATTTCAAGTCAAGATGGATATTTGTTGGAATGCCTTGAATCCTAAACATATCTAGAATTGGTATTTGATATATTTAATTATTTAAATATTTTCCTTCTCTAAACCCTACTTAGGGTTTAGAGAAGTGCACTATATAAACTCTCTAACCCTATAGGCACTATTTGACAGATTTTTTATTTTCTGTAATATTCTCTCTAATAATATTGTTCTCCCTTTGCCTTATGGGCGTAGCTAACACATTATTATGAACCACGTAAATCTGTATGTCAAACTCCCTTTAAGTTTTCTATTGTTTGCATTCTTTAATTGTCGATTTCGTAACATTAAAGTTTTTCGTTGTGCCTGTTTTATTCTTCTACACCCTCATAAGCATACCAAACTTGAACCTCGTGTGCTTTATGCTGTTTCCTTGGCTATGAAACTGAAAATAAAGGTTTTCGATGCTGTGACCCCATCTCTAAAAAGTTACGTATTATCCGTGATGTTACTTTTTGGGAGCATCATACATTTTCTAGTCTCTCATCTTCCAATCCTCTCTATCTAGTTCACCACTTTTATTTACCGATCCCTCCAATGTTCTTTTTTCTGAACTTGACCCACTGATGCGTTATTTTATGTGATGAATTTATGGAATGAGATGCAGTGATGGAATTGCATTGAGCAACAAGTTTTCTCAAAGGAATCCAAGTATAAACCCCATTGAGTTTCCTGGTAAGTCTAAGGTCGAACTCAGGGACTTGGGAAAATGGTATGCGGTGGTAATTTCTCAGAAGACCTTGCATTAACCAAATAAATCAATAGTTGTTGGGTTTTTGCTTGTGGTAATAAAATAAATAAATGTGGAAGATTTGAGGAAAGGTTGATTATGCGGTAGATACACTGAGTATGCGGAGGAACTGGTTGAGAAGGTCTTTAGCTAGCGTTTCCTGGGAATGCGTCAGACTATGCGATCATGCTACTCTCATGCAACAACAAATCATTTTCCAATGCAAATGCGGTGCTCCTAAGTCTAGGACGCATGTGTTGAATGAAAAAGTATCCATAGAGCTTATTCCTAAATCTCTACTCTTTTCCTATGTGATGATGCAAGATGCACACAAAGACAAGGTGATCGCACATAATCATATCCTATCTCTAGGATGCATGCGATGCGTTGATAACAAATAGTGCTTATTCCTAAGATTCTATCTCTTGATTATGCGTTCTAATCTGACTCTCCCGAGCTTAGATTTTAACCTGACTTTCCAAGCCTAGATCCTGTCCTTAGACTACCCTTCCGAGTATAACTAATGGACGAATGAAGCATACATAATACAAGATAATCGCATAAAATGAAGATCCCCAGTTATGCTAGCTAAGTGCTTCTCAACCCATTCGACAGATTTAGCTGCTCATGTATAATAACTAGAGAGTGAACAGATATAGAGAAGTAAATTTCATTTCTATAGATGAGTTTGAGTACAAAATAACAATGGAAGATAAGGATAGAGAGCCTGGTAGAAATCCCTTGCTTCTCAAGGCTTTTACACTGTCAACTCTATTCGGTTCAAAAGATATTCCTGCTTCCGCAGGAGCAAGCCCTCTCTCTGATCTTGAAGCTTCCGGCACTCTCCCAAGTTTACCGGAACGATCTATTAGCACAATCTCGCTTCTCTTGCTTCTGCCTTCAAATAAAAGAAAATCTAAGTACAAGGCTAAACTATCTAAGGGAAAATTTTCTAACTTTCCAAACTTGTTGAACCTCTTTTCTGAAGGTTACCTTCGATATTTATAGAGCTTCGGGGTGAAAAAGGCTTCTCTCTTATGATTGCACAGATGAGATGGCTTTAATCCTCTGACTGATGCACTAAATATTTGTCATAAAAAAACTGAGTGTATTTGTTATCGTTAGCGGTTTGTCAACTTAATTCGGATTCGACCGTCATCAGCTTTCTGTCCCATCATGATTAATTATGCCTTTCACCCAGATGCGCCGGCTCTATACAGAAATCCTTCTTGAGCAGATGTTTTCGAGCACAAATCACCACAAAGCCTTATGATAACGCTGTACTCGTCCGTTGATTTCTTGTGATCGCGCTTTCCGCCTTGCGTCAACGCATATTCTGCATAAAAATACAAAAGTTAACTGTTTCTATGCGATGGACGCATGCGATCGCAATATTATAAACTTAATGCTTTTTGGACGCAATCTAGTATATTTTATCAATGCAAACCTTCATTGTTTAATAACTTAGCACTGTAATAACATGCATTTCTACCCGTTATCACCCACCCACACCCATCTCTCCTCTCCTCAAACCTCTCCCAAAACCCAACATTGGATTCCATTGATACTTCCTTATCTAAATTGTCACCCACCTCCCAGCCTATACAATCTGCTCCTTTCCCTGCTCTTTCGACATAAAAACCTGTCTCCATTGTTGAATCTAAACGTGCATTAGTCATTCCTGTTTGTTTTTCCACCTGGGTAAGTGAACCTCCCCATCATCTTCAAGACTTTCATTGTTTTTCCACTATTTAGTGTTTAGTCGAACCATCATCTTATCATGAGGTCAACACTAACCTTCTCTGGCAGTAAGCAATGGATGAAGAACTCTAGGCAATAGAAAAAATTCATATTTAGGATTACGTTGATCTTCTCCCAGGAAACGATCAATTGGCTGTAAGTAGATTTACAAAACCAAAACATATTTCGATGACTCCATTGAATGCTATAAGGCCCGACTTGTTGCAAAATGCTATTCTCAGGAATACTGACTATGAAGAGACATTTTCTTCAGTAGCTCGAATGATATCCGTTCACAATCTTTTAGCTATTGCAACTGCCAAACAGTGGCTCCTTCTGCAAATGATGTTAAAAATGCATTTCTCAATGGCACTTTATCTAAAGAGTTGTATATGAAACCTTTGGTTGACACGACTTATCTACCTTAGAAAGTATGTCTTCTCCGTCAAGTCTTATATGGCCTGAAACAAGCCCCACGAGCATGGTTTGCCACATTTAGTTCCACCATCACTCAACTTGGTTTTACTTTTATTAGTTTTATTGTGTGTTGGCAATATTTGTTTGAGCATCTCAGATGTTATGGAAGTTAGGGTTGCATGGTGTATTTCTTTATTGGTGGTTTCCTTTTGCTATTTTATTCTGCTGTTATTTTTTCTTTTTTTATTCTCAACTGCTGTGGAAGTTAAGGTTGCATGGTGTGTTTTTACTGCTCATATTTAAAGAGTTTCTTGTCTATTGAAAAGGTTGATCACATTATTGTTCTGAAAAAGCTTTTATTGAAATATATACAACCCAAGCGTAATCGGTTGAAAGGGGAGTGCATTGACAGAACCTTGTGCTGCTTGGAAGACGTGTTCTGAGTCTTTACATTAAGAAACAAGAAGATCAATTGAGAAGGAATTCTCAAGTTTAGGGGGAGCTCAAGCTATTCGAGTGAAGGGGAATTTGCTCTTGAAGAGAAAGATAAAACTCACGTGAGAAGGAGTCTCACATCTCGAGGGGATCTCAAGTTCGATCTTAGGGGGAGCCTGAGATTCGTTTCACTAATAATACAACTTAGGGGGAGCCTAAGTCACTATAAAAAGGAGTCTTATACCTAGAGGGAACCTAGATTATTAGTTGAGTGATAAAGTTGTACGAGAGACACTGTAATCATGCATTCATTATAGATAAGTTCTGCGTTGTAATTGTTTATCATTGATTTTAGTGAAGTTATCTTTCTTAGGCACTCTGTCCCTCAGACATAGCCGATTTACATGAAACTGGGTTATCAATCTCGGGTGTTATTCTCTTGTGTCTATGTTTCTTTTTAATTGTCTTGTGAATTGTTATAGCATCTGTCATAACATTGTTAAATTGTAGTAGACACCTTTCTTTCCATTTTTAACTTCCAATCACCATGATATAACTTTTTTTATATGTCAGACCTCTCATGGTATTGTTCTTCTCCTTCTCTATGTTGATGATAAAATCATTACAGGTGATGATTCTTAGACTATATTTGACTTGTGAAGCTATCTTGGGAAACACTATGAGATGAAAGCTTTGGGCCCTCAGTTACTTCCTTGGCCTTGAGGTCTCATCCCCCTCCGCTGATTACTACTTGTCTCAAGCTAAATACACTTTTGATCTCCTCGCTCGATCTGGCATTACTGACTCGGCCATATCATCAACATCATTGGATTCTAATGTCTGTTTGACTCCATTTGATGATATTCCTCTCGAAGATGCCACTCTTTATTGACAACTGGTTGGCAGTCTCATTTACTTTACTGTGACACGTCCAGATATTACATATGTTGTTCACATTGTTAGTCAATTCATGGCCACTCCCAGATCTATACATTTTGCTGCCATTCTTCACATTCTTCGATATGTCAAAGGCATTCTTGGCCATAGACTTCAGTTTTCTTCCTAATCATCTTTAGTGTCATCTGGCTACTCTGATGATGACTGGGTTGGTGTTGCCATTGATCAATGTTCCACCACAGGTTATTGCTTTTACTTAGGAGATTCTCTCATCTTTTGACAAAGTAAGAAAAAAATTGTTGTTTCTTGTTCCAACATAGAAACCGAATATCGTGCTCTTGCCGATGCTACTTCTGAATTACTATGGCTTCGCTAGCTTCTTACTAATATGAGTGTTCCTCAACAGTCTACTGCTCTATTTTATTGTGACAATCATAGTGCTATCCAGATTGTTCATAATGATGAATTCTATAAACGCACAAAACACTTTGAAAATGACTGTCACTTCGTTCGTCATCATTTCTTGAGCATCACTTCCCTTTTTCAATCCATCTCCACTATAGAGTAACCTGCTAATAACATCAACAACACATTATCACCTAGATGTTTCTTCCAGTTGCTTTACAAACTCAAGTTGTTCTATACTCTACCACCTTGAGTTTGAGAGAGGGTGTTACCATATATACATATCTTACTTTGTAAATTAGCAGATTATACTCCTTAATTTAGGCTAATTTAGAATATTTCATATCTTTATTTTGTGTATATTTACCCATTTCGTACTCTGTAATTTACACTAAATAAAATGTCAGAAATTTCACAAAAAGCATTAGTACAAGAGAAGTTGGAGAAGAGCTCAAAACTTAAGAGCAACAGTAGGTAGATTGTATATAGAAAAGTGCTTAGACCGATGAAACCAAAAATAGCCAAATTACAAATTTAGACTGATGGTACACATGCATGTTGGCACATTGAAATATTTTTAAATATCATTTAAACTAACTAATGCTTTTAATTATTATAAAACATGTAACAATCGAAAAAAAGTTTTTCTTTTTTATTTTTTATAATGTCCATAAGGAATGATGTTTTTCTTCAGAAATGAACTCTACAAAATGTAAGATGTTTATCTGTTAGAAGAAATGTATTAATACTGTTGATAGAGTTAAGGGAAAGTTCTTGATAGACCTTAACACAAGTTAAGGGTGTCCTTTGCAAGGTCAATTCTAAGACTCTGGACTATCTCTGTACATTGTTTAATTAGGGTCTATTTGATTATCAAATTGATAGGGACAACTACTCTCAAACTATCTCCACAATAGTATGATATTGTCCACTTTGGGTATAAACCCTCATGGCTTTGTTTTTGGTTTTACCCCAAAAGGCCTCATACCAATGGAGATAGTCATCCTCACTTATATACCCATGACACTACCACACACTCTCCTTGGATCGAATGGAGCTCTGAATGTTATCAAGGGCTCTTTGGTTAAGCTGAAGGGGACCTTGAGGAATGGTCTTTATGTGTTGGAGGGTACTGCAGTTTCAGGTAGTGCTGCTGTTGCATCTAGAAAAGAAACAAATAAGTCTATGTTATGGCATAACAGACTAGCTCATGTGAGTGAAAAAGGTCTTCAAGCTCTTTTACAACAAGGTTTTCTTGGAGGAAAGTCTACTAGTGAACTCCCATTTTGTGAACATTGCATAATGGGAAAGTCTATAGGGTGAAGTTTGGGAAAGGGAAGCATTCTACCAAAGGAATTTTGGATTATGTTCATTCAGATTTGTGGGGTCCTACAAAGGTACCTTTTATGGGAGGTTTGAGATACTTCATATCAATCATCGATGATTTTTCAAGGAAGGTGTGGATGTATCCATTGAAACAGAAGTGATGAAGCTTTTGGGAAATTTCTTGAACGGAAAAAGCAGGTTGAGAATCAAACAGGCAGGAAGGTAAATTATCTGAAGACAGATAACAGTTTAGAATTTGTGAATAAAAAATTTGAAAAAATTTGCAAATCTGAGGGAATTACGAGCCATTTCACTGTTACGTACACTCCACAACAGAATGGTTTAGCTGAAAGGTTCAACAGAACAATTATGAAGTGTACAATATGTCTTTCAGCCTATTATCTCATTAATAGGAGTATGTCTTCCCCTTTAGCTCTAAAGACTCCTCAGAAGATATGGACTGGAAAAGCTCCAAGTTTGTGTTGGATGTTCAACTTATGCTTATGTTAAGAAAGGGAAGTTGAATAAGATGGCACTGAAATGTATGTTTATTGGCTATCCTCAGGGTGTTAAAGGATATAAACTTTGGTGCTTGAAAGAGGCAGAAATAAATGTATTATCAGCAGAGATGTAACCTTTAATGAAACAGAGATGCCATGTCGTGTCAAAGAGCAGCAGAAACAGCAAATAGTTGATCAGGATGAGGCAAAGGTTAGAATTGACTCCAAAGCATGACCATCAGTTAGTTCAGGCGAATTTGGATCGATATGGCAACCATAGAGGGGTGAATAGGGTTTAATATAACTTTTTTTTTTTTTCTAAATTAACCCAATTAAACTAATTAATACACTTTTTATAAATAATAAGAAAAATTCAATTTATGCAACAAATAAGATGACAAAAAAAGTGTGATGATTTAATTATGTCAAATTTTAGCAAATAAATAAGAACAAACTAAAACACAATAAATTGCTTAAATTAATTGCAAAAATAAAAAGGAAAGAGTTAGAGAAGAAGACACCATAATTTTTATAGTGGTTCGGTCAAACTCGACCTACTCCACTCTCCAAGCGCCTTTTGAGAATTTGAATAAAATCTTTCCGACTCTTTCCACAGATTAGAGCTCAACCATTACACCACCGCTCTTTTTATGGTATCAAGAGCAAACTCAATCCTTTCAACGGTTTAGGATCAAACCGTTACAAATGTTGGAATTTTTGAAGAACACAATACAACTCTCACTAGAGTGGTTTACAAGTTTAAGAACTCAACAAATTTATCCTCACAATACAATAACACTCTCCCAAGAATAAGATGAAAAGAAAAAAGTTGGGAGCTTAGAGAGAGCAACAATGGAGACTTTTGAGTTTTGGAGGATTATGAAATGTAAAATTTGTTCATACAAAATTTGGAGAGGAAGATGGCTTATATAGAGATGGAAAAGGAAAAAAAAAATTAGAAACCACAATTAATTTGGACCATTGGATTTTGGAAAAGAAAAATCAATGGTGGAGATTTTAAACTAAACTAGTCGTTAGATACAAACAAAATATAATATTAAATTCATTTTTCTTTTTAAAGACAATCCAAAAATATAAAAGAAGAGCCTCACGATTAGATAAGAGGAGGATCATGGGTATATATAAGTGAGGGTGACTATCTCCATTGTTTTTTGTTTCACCCTAGAAGGCCTCATACCAATGGAAATAGTCATTCTCACTTATATACCCATGATCCTCCTCTTATCTAACCAATGTGAGACTTTGGTCGCATTCCCAACACAAACATTTCAACTTTTTTCAAAATGATTCATCATCATCATGGTGTTCTTCCTTTCTTGCAAAGGGTTGATTATTATTGTTAATGTATAGAGTAATTATTTTTTTTATAAGAAAAACCTCAAAGTCCTAAAAAAAATTGAGTATTTTTTAATAAATGATGGTCTTCATTATTAGAATTAGAATCTTGCCTGGTGATATATTTGTTCCCATCTCAAATATCCCTAGTTTAATTCCCTTATTTCCACTTTAAATTAAAGAAAAGAAGGATAATTGCAATGAGTAATATTTTTAGAGATAATAATCGGATGTATGACAGTATTTAAAAAAATTGCAAGTATAACTAAATCTATCAACAAGATTTAGATTTCTATCGCTGATATCTAAATCTTGTCATATTTGTAATTTTTTTACATTATGCTATATCTACTAATAATTTGGAACTGATTGCTATATCTGCAACTATCCCATAAAAATTCAGACACATCATGTTTCAATCTTTGCAAGTAATCTTAACTCATAAAACATTTCTGTTTTAAAAAAAGCACTTGAAAACATTAATTATAATGGTAAGGTAGGTAAAATTTAGTATTAGAGCTTTCTATACTACCTTCATTCATTTCTTCGCCATAAAAAAAGTGTCTAAAAATTATGTTAGACCCATTTTAAATTTAATATATCTGACGTATTAAAATACGAGTAAAAGAAGAACACACTATGTTTGTACTAGAAATTTTCTCAAGATAAGGTCAAGATCATGATAAGATCTATATATTATATATTAAGTATCATTTGATAATTATATATTTAATTAGATGTTATTAACTCCATCTATAAATTTCGACTAGTAAATGCAGCCTTAAATTGTATGGTATGGATAAAAATTGACTAAAAAAGAGTTCTGTTTTGAATTTATATTAGTTGAAAGTAATTAATAAAAAGGGGAAAACAACATTTTTGAAAATTAGTTTTCTATGATATTAAATTACTATTTGGATTGGGATTAATGTGAGAAAAGGAAAAGTAGGAAGGGCAGTGTCCTTCTAATGCTATTTCACTCAATTATCTTATTCACATTGACTTCTCGAACCGACTTGCTAACGATAATAGTTATTGAATTAAATTAGCCTAGGATTTTCAACAACTACATTAATTTTCTTCTTAGAAAAAGTATTATACATGGGATCGTGACACGAAGCCGCCAGCGTCGAATTTTTGAAGTCTTCTATAAATAAAAGATACAGTTTAGAATTGTGAATTATATTGAAGTAATTGGATATCTAACTAAAAATGATTATGTATATGAGCTTTTAAGTTCAAGAGCCATTTGTTTTGTTTTGTGTTAGATAAGGTACTAACAACCCACAAAATGGGTTTAAAAATGGTTACCAAATTTTATTTTATATCACATTTAATTTACTTTATTAAAGATGGCCCAACCATTCGAGGGGAAAAAATATCAATTTTATGTGAATTATGACCATTAATTAATTATCCTGTATTGATACTCTTTTTTAATTTTTATTGAGACGAGTATTATTACTTACATTATTTACCTATTTTTATTTGACAAACGTTTATTTTATTTTTTTTTTAAAAAAAAAAGTTAGCAATTTTGTAATTTATATACCTTTTTTGAAAAATAATATTCATCTCTACAAAGTATTTGAATTGATTAAGACTTCATGAGTACTATCTTAATCAAATCAATGAAATGTTTTGGTTCTCAATTCCTTAATTTTTGTATTATATCTCATAACAATACACATCTCCATGAGGGCCAAATCTCCATGAAGGCATATTCTAATCAATATTTTCTTTATCTGTCAAAATTCTAATAAATGTTATTTACTAAGCTCCAAGAAGACATATATTGTATTCTAGAAAAAAAAAACTAATGAACGTGTTAAGACTTGATGAAAATTGAAGGCATAAAATTCACTTTTTTTTAATTTTTAAAATTTTCCTTTACATCACATGCGTTAAATTGAGGTGCAAATTTAATAACAAATAAATGATAGCTAAAAAAGAAGGCCCACCTCATCCATCTAATTAAATTTACAAGATTTATAAAATATGACGTGAAGAAGACAAGCTCGAGTTAGAACTAAAAATAATAAATAATTGGAAAAAAAATGTTTTACCCAAATTTCTTCCTTGCAAAACTTTTCTAGAAAAGTTATGGGATTATTAAGATAGAAAATTTAAAATGTAGTGAGGAGAGAAAGTGTTCTTGTGGGATTTTTTTTCCCCTTTTCTTTGAGATTTTGGAGCCTTTTCTTGGAAGAAGAAGAAAAAAAAAAAAAAAAAAAAGACAAGCTAATTAATTTAATATCTTTGGAGAATTCTATGGTACAATGGGGTAAAAAGATGTAAGGATATTTATTGATATGTTTGGATATTATTTTGTGATCATTCATCCACTCATTGAATCTATGGAGGGTTATTTCTTTATAATAGGGAGACAAGTTTGTTGATGAAAAGGCCGCATATCCCATTGAAAAAGGGTAGTCTTGTACTGTAAATTTGGGAGGGAGAGATAGAATAAAAGCATTTGAAAATGAGGGAGATAATAATAATAATAATTTCTACTATCTAAAAGAGCTATATGAGGGAGAAACATTCGTTTTCCCCCTTGTCTATTTTAGATGATGGTTATAGGGTTATTTTGAGTATTTTGATGATTAAATTAATTAAAAAAAATCTCATTTTAAATAATTTACTTTATCATTTCCGTGATTTGATTTTAAATTTTGGTTTTATTTTATTTTATTTTGATAAAAAAATCTATTAAATTTGGATTTTCACATTTTTTTCTAAATTTAGAAGAAGAAATCATTATCTCAAAATTAAATATTAAAAACACCCAATCAAATTAAGATTTGAAATCTTAATTTGTTCTATAAATAGGTAAATTAAACCTTCACGTGTATTTGATTTCAAATTTTGGTTTTATTTGATTATTTTAATAAACAATCTATCAAATATGGTTTTTTACGTTTTTTTTCTCAATTGAAAAGAAAAAAAAATCAGGTTATCTTAAAATTAAAAATTTTAAAAAAAAAACCAAATTAAGATTTAAACCTAAATTTGTTCTATAAGTAACTAAATTGAATAGATAACCTGAATTAAACCTAAATTTGTTCTACAAGTAGCTAAATTTAAAATGCGTTATAATTGGAGATGCAAACAAGCCTCTCAAATTGAATAGATAAATTTGTGAATTTCGTACAAAATATTTATTTTATTAAAATAAAAATAAATGAGTTTATTTAAGATTTTTACTGTATTTTAATTTGTGTGGGAATAACATTTTTTTTATTAGATTTTAGACTTAAAAATAAATAAGTTTATTAAAAATGAAAAATATTAAATAAAATCACAATATAACTTCTATAAAAAGATATTATATTTTAAAATTTTATAACATGTGCATCGCACGCAGTAATAAACTAATAATAATAAGTTCTTGCATTGAATAAAATTTGACCGATCATAACTCAACCAACGTAAAACATGTATCAATCAAAACTTGGGATGCTCATCTTACATTATATTGAAGTTAAATGAAAATAATAAGGAAGTACCTACAACATGTTAAAGGATATCACAAACTATGTCACGACAATTCACAGAACATTCAACAAACAAAAATACAAAACAGAAATAACAATAGAGATTGTTAATCCAGTACGGTGGTTAACACCTACATGTGGAGTAGTTGAATCTGACCACTTTCACCCAAACATATCAAAGGATTGTCATCATAGACAAGAGTTCATAACTTACTCAGGATTAAGGTCGAGTCACCTATGGTCATCCTATGAAATGTTAATCTCTTCAATTAACAGCGTTAAAAAGAAAGACTAATCATTTCGCTATCTGATCTTATACAAAATCTTTTATACGATACCTCCACTTGCTTATCTCCATATGAATGCTTAGGATCAATTTTTTTTGTAACACTTTACAGGTCTTGTAACAATTACAAAGTGGGTCGTATCTATAGTATCACCAGAATAAGACACCCAACCTTACCCATATACTACAAACTATTTAGGTTATTACTTAAATATGATTCACCTGTATGTCAACCACATACATATTTAAGTTACATAAAATAATATCGGATCTTAGTTTATTGGATTGAGTTACACAAGTCTAAATGTCAAATAAAATATCTCTTTATTTTATTAAATAAATGAATTTCGTTCATACATTACAAACCACAAGACTCAGGGCATAATCCCCAACAAAACTTACATTCACACCTTGGTCACAAAGCTGACTAATACTAATGAGATTTATTGTGAGTTCTTCAACTAGCATGACATCATCCAAAGCAAAAAGTCATGGATACTTTAATTTTCCTTTGCCAATGATTTTTCATTGCACCCCATCTTCAAAAGTGGCTTGGCCTGAGTTGATGGCTTTGAGATCAGAGATATATCCTTTCTCTAGTCATGTGCCTGAAGCAGCCATTGTAAAAAAACAATCCCTTTTGGTAGAGGATCTGAGAGAAGTAAGAACCACATTGCAATGGTTTGAGTTGCTTTTGACTATCCAGACATGCTTGGTTTTACGAAAACCACTCCTCATAGCCAAGCTATGAACAGGAAATCTTGATTCAAAACTCTATTTTGGATACCCAAACAGTTTGTGGCAATGAGGTCTAATATGACCTTCTTACCAACTTACCTTAGTAATGCCAACCCACTGTCTTTTAACTTGTTGATCATTCTTGTGACATGACTTGTGAATTGAACTGGTTAACTGGACATTCTTCCATGGCTATTGTTCTTTGACAAAAATGATTTTCTACTTTTCTTTATCAGCTCCCTTTCTTCCATTTGATTTTCTGGAGTTGGAAAATCCAATACCACGAACATCTCGTGAGTTTTAACCCACAAAGATTATTTGTTCTAGGTTATCTGTCCCAGTATTTAACATTCTAACTGACTTACATAGAGCTTGATAGAGTAAACTAACATACAACGAAAGAAATCAGAATCAATAAGCACTCTAATTACATTTAATTTGAGTTCTAAAAACATGCAAAACAGTTTTCTGCTATAGTAGGTTTCAATGATACAATTACCTTTGATGAAAAACTTTGATTCTTACTCCTCTCCCTAAATTTGATCTCCACAACTTCAGTGGATCACCAAAAAACATTTCTCTATTATCTTTTAACTTGGATTTGATAAGTGGAACTCATAATTGGAGCTAATTATGTGAAGGGTTGGAGAGGGTTTAAGAGATGGAGAGAGGGTTTCAGATTCCAGCAACATAAATCAATCAAAGTTGAAATTCAACTTATTTATCAATTTTATTCATGCAAACACTTAGCTGCAAAATGACACTTCAATTAGCACTAAGTAAGTGGGAAATGTGGCTAATTTGAGTGAAGCCACTCCAATTGAAGGAAAAACTTGGAAAATTTCACTCAAAGTGGAATTTCCATTTTTCCAATTTTTCAATATATATATCGTAAATTCAAATCTGAATTTAAATTTCAATAAATGAAATAATGTTTTGTTTATTTAAATAATTAATTAAACAATAATTTAATATCAAATATTAATTTAATCAATTATCTAATTAGACATGAATTCTATTCGTGTAATTTTAATATTTAAATCAACATTTAAATATTTTAAACTCTCGTATTTTTTTCAATTTTTACAAAATTAAACATTTTTATTGTTCAAATACAATTAATTAAAACCCTAATTGAATTTGAACATGTAAAATTCAAAACCTTGATTTCGAATTTGAATATTTTGAATCTGCTCAACTCATTAATCCAAGATATAATTTTACGAGCTAGTAGAGGGACCTTATGGACCTACAGATCATGAGCTCCAACGATTTGAGATTAATTGGTTAAACTCTTTTAGAGCAAATTAACCAATATTCGTTAACTACCAAGACACACCACTATAGCTCAATAGTTGCACTCTCCTCACTATAAATATATTTTTGTCCATTTTAACCAAAATTAGTAAGTCAATCCTTCACAGGTTGTTCGTATTTACAGCTAGGTCAAAATTATCGTTTTACCCCTGTAAATACATCTTGCTCCTTAAGCTCCCACTGATCCTCTTTTGAAAAATTTGGTTTATAGTCCAACTAATAAACCATAACTCTCTCAATCATGAAAGGGCGGATCCCATTGTTCAAGACCAGGAATCAGTGCTTTAGAGAACAACCTATTTGCTAACCCTAAGTCGGGTAGAAGTGAATTCCATCTTGCAGAACTAGGTCCCCGACTATCTATCCGGTCTTATCCCCAAAATGGGAGGCTTATTGAGCAGTGCTGTTGGACTACTCTCGTCTATGTAGATAAAAGGATAATCTCAAATAAACAGAAGTTCATAGTTAGCTCAGAATCAAGATCGAGTTACCCTAGGTCATTGAATTTAAAATAACCAGTTTTAACAATAAACGGTCGTTATAAAGAAAAGTGACTATTTCGAGTCCGGTCTTATGCAAACTCATTGTATAGGATGCCCCCACTCACATGTCTCCACATGAATGATTTTGGGATCACATCATTTATATCAATATACAAAATAGGCCGCATTCAATAGTCTCACTAGGATGAGGTACCCAATATCATCCATATACATATAGACCATTTTGGCTATATACTAAAACTTGATCCTCTTTTATGTCGCTACATAAAGTCAAAGTATTCATATTATAGCCATGGATTTGTTTATCAGATTTTTATAATAGAATGCAATATCAATAACAATTTATTGAAAAAAAAAACTCAGTAATACTGTTACTGATAAATAGAATATGTTAACGATATTTATGAACTGCGAGTGAGATATAAATATATAATGTTTACAATGTTGAGAAAAATATAAAGAAAATACAATAAACTAGAGCATCCAAATACCCTTGATATTCTCCCATTTGCCCTAGATTAAGATACTTGTAGTCCTAGCCAACCAGGTGACCTTCAAACACTTTAGCCAAGAGAGCTTTCGTAAAAGGATCAGGAAGGTTGTCTTCTGAAGCTATCTTCGTGACTATCACGTCTCCTCGGTGTACTATCTCCCTAATGAGATGGTACTTTCTTTCGATATGTTTTCTGTTAGGATATTTTAGGAACGGGTTTTGTTTTGTTTTATTTTTATCATTTAAGGACAGATGAGTTTGAACATGAAATCATGCGTTAGACATAACTGATGCGTTTGCTTCCATGTGTCTGAGGTCATGCGTCGGAATGATGATACATTAATCTTAGCATGCCATGACCACGTGTTCCTATCACAAGTTTTCTTATACTTGCACCAAGTATAACACAAACGCAAGTTTCTCAGGTAATTCGAGGTCGAACACGGGGACTTGTCACTCAATAATATTTGTGAAGTGATGCATTTGAGGCGATGAATAAGAATAAAAATAAAGCGTAGAAGGTTTAAATATTTTACACACTACTCATACTCCTAACTAAACAGATTGAGAATAAAAGGCTTGCAATGAGAATAAGTAGAAACACAACAACCAATAACGCATAGTAATGTTTACTATCTTAAATCGCCCGAGTAATCCCAGCTCGTTGCACTAATACATCACACCTCTCAGTGGTCAGCCGCATGACTATATCTCTATAGTGCATGGTTGCGTCAAGCATAGATTGTGCCTATCTCTAGGAACAATACGAACCTTGCTTAGTGCATTCCATCCCTTACCTTCTCAGGCGGTTGGACGCGGCTACTTAACTTATAGACAAGCAATGCAGCATCCCATAGACAGGCGTTGCCACAGCCTTTCACCAAGAAAAAAGGATTAACTTACTATACTCGCACAACACACATCTCTCAGTGGGTTTCTACATGCGTCCTATCTCTAGGCTACACGATTAAGCATGCGATTGACTTTGATAAATAAATGTTGAAGATAAACTATGATAAAGATAGAGATGATGAAGAAGACGACAATGAAGGAATTAAGATTTGCATTGATCACAAAATATCTTAATATCTCAAGCTAAAATGTAATACAATACAGAGATTAGAAGGGAGATGAAGGACTCTGCGTCAAGCTGCTAATGGTGCCATGATTGAATGGTGGAGATGTCTCTCTCGAGCTCTATCTCTGACGAATGCTCCTATCGTCACTCGGTCTGGGTTGTGGAGATGAAGAATTCTCACTGGAAATCTCTTTCAGGCTCTCATCTGTGATCACAATCTTCTACTCATCTATGATCACAATCTTCTACCTTGAGGCAGAAGCTCGGATGTCTTAAAATGAAGGTCTCAAGGGCTATTTATAGAGTTTGAACGCCAATAGCTGTAATGATGAAATTATGGCTCACTGCTGCTTTTGTCGCATTATGGGCATTGTCACATCACCTTATCTTGTTGATACTCCCAAGGTATGCGTCCAAGCTGAATTCAGCTGAAGTTATCAATGCGTTCTACCCATCTTACGATCATCTATTATGGTTGTCAATCCGTGGCCGCATTCTCTATTTGTTTACCGCTTTCTCCATGCGTTAGACGCATGTGTTTACCGCAACTTCCATGCGTTAGACGCATGTGATTGTCATCCGCGTCGTCTTTGCGGTAGACTGACTTCAGCACATTCATTTGTCTGTGATTGTTAGCTTAAAACGCATGCATTTGATTCCTGCGATAGCTACAAATATAGACACTTTGGCGCATAATATTGGGTCAATGAGGATTTAGGTGCTAATCGACGCAAAACTCAAATTTTCACAAATTCTAAGTATTATCACTGCGTTTTCTACCTGTTAGCCCTCATAATTCTAAATAAAAGGCTTATAATAACTAGCATTTTTGCCAGTTATCATTTTCCACATTTGTGACTTCTTGGTTCCTTGGAATTGACAACTGCACTGTTGTTGTTTTAATACAGGATAATGGGCAGATGCATATTTGAAACTACTTCCAAATATGATAGGAACTTGCATAGCCACATTGCTTCTTTAGTTGCTTCGCATGCAACTACATATTCTGCTTCCATCGTGGAGTCAGCTATACAACTCTATTTGATGTTTCCTTAGTGTTTACCACATCTTGTCAATATAAGATGCTTGAGATAGTGCTAGGGATTTGTTCTTACGATTTTGAAAATTTTGGATCCCAAGAACATATTGAGCATCTCCCAAATCTTTCATTTGGAATTGTGATGCTAATCATCTCTTTGCATCAGCAAGGAAACTTGTCTCATTCCCAATGAGCAAGATATCATCAACATAAAGGACCAGGAAAGCTACAGTTTTGTTGACTAATTTCTTGTACACTCAAGGTTTATCAATATTCTATTCAAAGCCATAAAACTTGATCGCAGTGTCAAATCTTATATTCGATGATCTAGAAGTTTGTTTTAACCCATAAATGGATCTTTTAAGCTTACAAACGTTTTGTTATTGACCATGTTTAATGAACCCTTCTGGTTGAGACATGAAAATAAGATATCCATTTGCCATATTTCATAGTCATAATATGCGGTAATAGATAAAACTTAAAAGTATTCTAATTGATTTTATCATGGCAACAGGAGAGAAGGTTTCTTTATAGTCAACACCTTCCCTTTGAGTAAAACCTTTTGCCACAAGTCTGGCTTTATAGGTTTTCACCTTGCCAGTTTGGTTTCGCTTTCTCTTGTAGATCCATTTACAACATATAGGTTTACCCCATGTGGTTGATCTACAAGTTTTCAGACATAATTTAAGTACATTGACTCCATTTTCACGTCCATGGATTTTATCCATTGTTCTTTATCAACATCATCCATTGCCTGTTTAAAGGTAAATAGATCCTCTAGGCCATCATCAGGTATGATGTCCTAAGTTTCTGTTAAACTCACGTAGCGTTCAGGCTGATGAACAATCCTCCCACTACGTCGAGGCATTCTCAACTTTTGAGAAAGATGTGATGGGGCAACAACTGTTGTTCATGGATTAGCTTGATCAACAACTTTTGTTGATTTATCTGTAGTATCTTTGGTCATTTCATTCAATACTAGTTTACTGTGAGGTTAATGATTACTAATATGATCTTCTTCCAAGAATGTAGCATTTTTCAATACAAATACTTTACCTTCTTGGAGATTATAAAACAATCCACCTTTTGTTTCCTTATGGTATCCTATAAATAGGCATAATTTTGAACGTCGTTCCAATTTCTTAGGATTTTGTATCAACACGTGTGTCGGACATCCCCAGATTTGAAAGTGGCGTAAACTACTTTTACGTCCTCTTCATAATTCATACGGTATTTCTGAAACACTTTTTAAGGGAATCATGTTCAGAATATATACTACAGTTTATACTGCATACCCCCAAAAGGATTGAGGTAACTGAGCATAACTCATCATCGAACAAACCATGTCTAACAAAGTTCGATTTCTCCTTTCTACAACACCATTTTGCTGTGATGCTCCATGTACTATGAGTTAGGACTGAATTCCATGATCTACTACATAGTTCTGGAATTGTGAATCCATATACTCACCACCTCAGTTTGATCGAAGTGTTTTTCTTTTACCTAATAAGTTTTCAACTTCCATCTTAAATTCTCTGAACTTTTCGAGATTTTCAAACTTGTGACTCATTAAGTAAATATAGCCATATTTTGAATGGACATCAACAAAATCGACGAAATATTCATATCCACCTCAAGCTTTTACATTCATCGGACCACAAAGGTCTGAATGTATAAGTTTTAGGGGTTCTTTGGCACGAAGTCTTTTTCCAGAAAAATATCTTTTAGTCATTTTTCCTTCAAGACACGATTCACACGAAGGTAAAGAACTATCTTCTAACTAATTTAGATGACCATTTTTAACTAATCTCTCAATCCTGTTGAGATTTATGTGACCAATTCTGAGGTGCCAAAGATAGGCGTTAGGAGAAATTTTTAGTCTTTTATTTTGAACTTCTGCTTTTTTAAACATCTCTATATTTAAAATGGCTTTTGCTTCAGTTGGTTTTAGTACATACAAGTTATTTTCAAGTCTAGCAGAAAAAATATGAACACCTTTGGAAAAACAAACACTTCATTGATTTCAAAAGATACTTTATATATATTTTCTAACAAAAAAGATATGGAGATCAAGTTTCTTTTCATTTTGGGTACATAATATACATTCTTTAACAAAATGAAAGATTCTCCAAAATATAACTTGATGTCTCCCACTACTTTAGCTGTAATGACTTTTCTTGTTCTAACCTTGAAAGTCATTTCATGTTCTGAGAGTTGAATCCAAGAACTAGTTTCCTGTAGAAAAGTGCAAACATGGTTAGCGGCGCCTGAATCTAATATCCAGGTTAAGTGAGAACTTTCCACTAAGCATGTTTTAGTTACAAGTAAATCTGATTTACCTTGTTTTTCCTTTTCTGCTCTCTTTTCAGCCAGATATTTCGGGCAGTTGCATTTCCAATACCCGTCTTCTCCACAATGAAAACATTTTCCTTTCGGAGCCTTGGTTTTCTTAGCAGCAGGTTTCTTCCCTTTTCCCTTCTTCTTCACTTGGATACCTTTATCTTTAGAAGAGGAAAGGGCAAACTTCTTTTTGTCTGAAGGCTTCGTTCACGAAGATGATCCCTTCATAAATTTTTTTTGTGAAACAACATTTGCTTCACTTTCTTTTAATTTCATGATCGATTGGTAAGTCTGGAGTTCGTTCAATAGAGTAGTCAGGTTGTAATTAATCTTATTCATTACAGTATTAGTTCGAAAGGTCAAGAAGGTCTTCGAAAGAGACTCCAGGATCATACTAACTTGACTACTCTCATCTATGATAGTGTCGTAAGCTTCTGCAATGTTAAAATGGACCATCATGTCTAGAACATGCTCCTTAACATTGGTTCCATCTTTCATGCGTGAGTTATAAACATATTTTATTGTCTCATGTCATCTGAAGATAACGGTTGCTCAAAAATTTCCTGCAACGATGCCCTAATCTAACAAGTAGTGAGCATGGCTTCATGTTCCTTATTGAGCACATCATATATGCTCGCCAAGATGTAGGCTCTCGCCTTCTCATTAACCCTTACCCATCTATCATAAACTTCCCAAAAATTTCTGTTAGTATTTGAACCAGGAAGAGAAGGACATTCCTCTGTTAAAACAAACCTCAGGTCGTCAACTACTAATATTGTATTTATATTCGATTTCCATTTACAATAACCTTCTCCATTGAATTTGTTGGAAGCAAGAAGTTGTATAATCAAGTTTGACATTACTGAAAATCTATTAATCTTATGTATCTAAATCCAATTTTAGCAAATAAATAAATAAATAAATTACCCATATTTCTTTATTTATTTGCTATGATACTTTAGTGATTTAGAATCTTTGCTACCGAGAGGCAGTCAAATACTCATTCACTGAAGCAAGACAATCTTGACCAAATACTATATCAGAATAACTCTTATTCCTATAGTTGTTTGGTTACCATTTTCAGTCAAGAACTTTAATAACATTTAGCAACTCTTGTAAGTGTGACCCGCCATTTTCAGATCTTATAGAACGGTATGAACATGCCCCTGAATTGGAAGACAATGTTCAAGACGGAACTATAAAACCTTATTCATTTCTGAAGCTCGGGTTGTTCCGAATCCTATGTTATATGTATAAGCCCTGTCTCTTATACACATCTAGATGTGTATAAGAGACAGCGTATATAGTTACCACTTTATTATATAATATACATATTATACCATAAGTTATATCTAATATAACATATAACCTATAGTTTATATTATATCACATATAATATAACCTATAGTTTATTATTCTCTCATTTAATCTATAGTATTTAATATGAACCATATTCGTATCAAATTTAACCTATAGTTTTTATATGAATCGCATTCATATAGTTAATATTTGAATTTATCTTCTCTCAAATAAAACTATAAATTATAACGTACTATATACATTATATTAATTATATCTATCTCATATAATTAATTTTCAATTAATTATATCTTATATAATTAATTTCCTCTATTAATTTGAACAATTCAAATTAATCCAAAGTTAATTTGATTCTCATTAATCTCAATTAAGCTAACAAGGAGACCTTATGGACCTATAGATTAAAGCTCTAATGATACTTGATTAATTAATTAAACTCTTTAATTAAATTGATCAACTTTCATTAACTATCGGTCACTCCACTAAAGACCAACAATTGCACTCTTTGCACTCTAGATATATTTATGTGTCTACTAGATATAACCAATCAATAGAGTATTGACCCTTCACAAATTGCTCATAAGTACAGTTGGACCATAATTACTGTTTTGCCCCTGTAGTGACATCTAACTCCTTAAGTACCACTAATCTCTCTAATGAATAATAAGTTATAGTCCAACTATAACCGAACTCTTCTTGGGCCAGGACAGGGTGTGGTGCCACATTATTCAAGCCCCAGAATCAGCCCTTAAGGGAGTAATTTCTTTACTTACTCCAACAGTAAGGAATGGGTGAATTCTTTCTTGTGAAGCTGCGTTCCCAACTCCCCAGTAAGACAAATCCCAAACATGGTAGAAAGATTGAGTCAATATAACAGACCACTCTCACCCATGCAGATCAAAGGACCATCTTCATAGGCAGGAGTTCACAACTCACTCAGGATTCAGGTCAAGTCACCTATGGTCATCCTGATGAAATGTAAGTCTCTTCAAGCAACGGTGTTATATAGAGAGACTATTCATTTTGTGGTCCGGTCTTATACAAACTCTTTGTATAGAATACCCTCGCTCACATGTCTTCTCATGAATGATCAGGATCAGATTATTGTAGCACTTTACAACAATTTTAACAACTACAAAGTGGGACGTATCTATAGTGTCACAAGGATAAGATATCCAGCCTTATCCATCTACTATAGACTGTTTAGGTTATCACTTAAATATGATCCACATGTATGTCCCCACATACATGTTTAAGTTACAGAAGATAACCCTAGATCTTAGTTTATTATTTCTTTTTGGGTTAATGCAAAGAAATGTTAAATAAACTACCTCTTATTTTATTAAATAAATAAAATATTTGTACAATACAATTACAAACTATAAGACTACGAGATTTAGGGCATCAACCCCAACACCTATCGCACGTTAAAGAATGTTATGAACCATGTCATGGTAATTCACAAAACATTCAACAAATAAAAATACCAAATAGATATAACATCAGAGATTTTTAACCTAATTCAGTGATTAACACCTATATCTGAGGGGTAGTGTACCCGTGGAAAGATAGCTTCACTAATATAAATCATAAACGATAACAACATAGTACTTATCTATATTAACAACCCAAATATAGTGACCTCTGTAGAGCTAAATAACTCAACTGTTCACCTAGGCTCCCTCTAGATCTCAAACTCCCTCTCTAGGATACTTAGGCTCCTCCTAAGCCATGATATCAACAAAGAATGTCTTAGGCTACTTAGGCTCCCTCTTGGTTACACTTAAGTTCCCCTTAAGTTTGAGATTCCTTCTTACTTGCACTATATCTTTTCCTTTCGAGCAAAGATCACTTCACTCATTTAGCTTAGGCTCCCTCTAGGCTTGAGAATACCTTCTCAAGTAGTATATTGATGAAGCACACAACTGACTTGGAGTTAGTCTCCAACCTCACAGAAACACAATCTTCAACCCTTCGAAGATTGACAACGAACACAGTTGTGATTAGCGAACTTCACAAAACAAATGACACTATAAAATCTTTCTTTAGAACAACCAACCCTAAACCAAAGACTAAGTGTCTTTATATATACATAGCTGATACAAAAAATCCCAACCCTAGCTTCCAAATATACTTGCACACGAATAAGGAAAAGGTTCGCAAGAATACTGCAGACAGGATAATCCACATAAAGAAAGTATTTTGCAGGGTCAACATTTCTATATAACAAACCATAACCCAGTAAGATCAAATGCAGAGATTGTTCGCCTCGTGATTTAAATCTAAAAGTGCTATGGATGATGATGAAGGATGATAATAAGTAAATAAGATGAATGGAGATGAATGGTGGATCACTTCTTTTAAATAAGAAAAGTAGGCGATGTGTTGAAATAGTTGCAAGCACACCTTGTGAAATGCGTACAAGCTTTCCTAAATCAGATCCAAGTATAAATCTAACTTAGGTTTCCAGGTAAGTCCAGGGTCAAACACGGGGATTTTAGGATAGTCTAACACAGTCCTTGCATTTGCCTCAGTTGCAGAGAGTTTGTATATTAATGTGAGTGAAGAGTATTTACACTAACCTCAATGCATAGATACAAGAAGACATAGGAGTTCAAGGGAAAAAGAGGGATTTATGGTTGAATGGCGTTAAGTGTTTAGAACGTTGATTCTAAGTAAGATGAACAAGCTTGTGTGAATGTGGAGAATGAGATGAAGATAATATGGTTGCGTGCTTACAAACTAAATGTATGTGCATGCGTTAGGGTTTCCGTTCCTTAGATCATATTGTTCAACATTTCTCAATGCAATTACACATGTATTTCTATCTCTAGGGTGCATGGTTAGTCACAAAAACAGTTAGAAATGCAAGTACTTTTATCTCTCAACCTACTATGCATTTTGACTCAATGGGTTCTATAGTTAAGCTACTTTCTCGAATGGTTTAACTACTTAAAAACTTCAATCAATTGATCAAGATGATTAAAGTATGAAATTCAAGTATATATCAAGTCAGACAAGTGGCAACCCCATACAAATTTGAGTGTAAACATAGAAACAAAAGTGGAGTGATTAACTATAAGATTGAATTTAAAGATAGCAAGTGTTTTTATAACAATCTCAACTCAATCGAATGAAATATATAGTGAAAGTAAGAAGTAAAAAGAAAGAAGTCAAGCCGCAGAGTTCAATCTCTTGTCCTCTTTGCCTTGATTTTAATGCGTTTTGCAACCAACTTGGGAAGAAGTGATGAAGAATCCTCTCTCGAGCTTAATCTCCAATTTCTCTTCTCTTGATCAAGGCTGGTACTGGATCTTTTCCTCCTATCTTCTTCTTGCAGCAGCAGAACTTCTACTAGAAAATGGGGAGACATTACCTGAGGTGTTGTCTCTCTCTCTCTCTTTTCTTTGGCAGCAAGCTTTCCTATTTATAGGCATTTCTTCAGCAACTTGTGACAAGATTTGCATTAAACTCCATACCCTGGTCAGCCGCCTGCCATCTCTGAGCTTTTCAGACGCTGACAATCAAATGTCCATACCTGCAAGTGGTGATTTGACATAAAAAGTGCAAGCCAATGTACCTCTTTTGCGTCGAACATCTCTGAACGCATGCACTTGTGTTAGCTTGGTCTGCAACACTTGGTGAAATTTCTTGAAATTCCTGCAATAAGATGCATTAGTGAGGCCGATTTAACAAGAAAGTTATTTTTGTATGAGTTGATGATGTGTAGGGAATTATATGCATTTTTCCTTAGAATGAATGCATTTTTATTACTAAAAAACCTAATCATTCCAAAGTTTAAGAGACAATAACTTGTATTTCAACAAGTTATCAGAGACATTCTTAATGACAGCAGCTGAACTTAAACAAATATTGCCAACATACAAAGTGTAACTTTAAAAATGAATAGGGGAGAGAAAGAAGCAATTTTAGAACAAAAGATCAAATGAAGATTTAGAAAAAGAGAAGAGAACGAGAAATATTGAGGAGAAAACATACATGCAAAGATATGGGGAGAGAAATTGGGAATGATATTTTAGTTATATATCTAAATTTCAAATTTTAATTTAATTCAACTTTTAACATTTGAAAGCAAAGAAAATGAGAAATGTGGTAGAATAAATGAAACAAACATATTATTTTGGTCTATATATTTTGAAATTTGTCCAAGTTTAGTTCATGGAATTTTAAATGTCTAATTTTAGACTCTATATTTTCAATAAATCTTAAATGTAGTCCCTACTACTAGTTTATTGTTCTTTTTTTAAAAAAAAAAATAATTTTAGGTTAAAAAATACTTTTGGTCCCTAAATATTCATAGAAATAAAAATTTAGTTCTTGAACTTTAGTTGATAATGAGTTAGTCTTAGTACTTTTAAATTTGTAACAATTTAGCCCCCCTAGATTTGAATAAGTAATAATTTAATCCTTAGGCTTAAAATTTGTAACAATTTAGTCTCTATCATTAAAAATCTATTCATAATTAATTAGTATCAACTTTGTTATGTAATTACCTAGCTAGTTTTTATAGTTTATAATAATAATTAAAAAAAATGATTTCATATCAATTTATCAATCTACATGTGTAAGAAATTTCATTGAGATTTAATACCATTTCTCATAATAAGGACTAAATCTTTATAAATTGTGAAGTATATGGACTAAATTGCTACTTATTAAAGTTTAATGACTAAATTGTTACAAATCTAAAGTACATTGACTAAATCATTATTAACAAAAATTCAATCACTAAATTATTACTTTCATTTGTTATTGTTGTGGTTGGCAGATAATATTTCCTTTTATTGTGTTGGATTCTTTGTCTCTAACTTTAGTAAGATCCTTTTCCATATCGGTGGTGATCTACTGAGAAGATTTTTTCTTCTTTGCTGTTTCAGGTTATGGCCTGTTAACTCTATGAATGTGATATATTTATTTGGCCTTTGGGAGCATTAGAGGTGAGTTATCCTTTGATCAGATTTTCTTATTCGAAAAGTTTTGGTGAAGAAACTGTGGGATTGTACGTGAATTACCTTCGTGAGCAGGCGTTCTCAAAAGCAGGTTCTGAAAAAAGCAGTCGTTTGCACAGTTGTTAAAGACATCAGGTGAGTGGTTCTTCTCTGAAGATGAAGTGAAGGTGAAATCATTGTTACACAGTTTTAGAGGGAGCCTAATTCTATAGAGTCATTGAAGAGTGTGTTGATATTAGGGGGAGCCTAATTTTACAAAGTCATTGAAGAACGTATTGATGTTAGGGGGAGCCTAACTTGCTCAATAGTAATTAAGTTATATGTAAGCTAATTTTATGTAATTTTAGTTAAAATGTATGATATAAAACTAAATTACATACTAGTAAATTTCTTTTCACCTAGGGGTAAAGCCTCCCAGACGTAGGTGTGATTATATCGAACATGGTTAACAAATTTTTGTATTTTCTCTCTCTCTTTTATCTCTTCCGGTTGTCGTTATTTTTGTCTATGACATCTTTCTTGGCTTACGACATCAGTGTGATTCATTATTCTGTATTCCAATTGGTATCAAAGCGGGTTGACTGCCTTTATTGAGTTCTCAATGAAGTCAATCAAAGAAGGTGGATCTAGATCTCGATCGTCAGTCTTTGATGGGACAAACTGCTCCTATCGAAAGGCTCGTATGATTGCTTTTCTTAAATCCATAGACAGTAAATCACGGAAGGCGGTTCTCAAAGGGTGGACACGTCCATACTCTAAAACCTGAGAATGACTCGACTGAAGAAGAAAATCTAGCCTCACTAGGAAACTCACAAGCATTAAATGTTATCTTCAATGGTATTGATCATAATATTTTTAGGTTAATCAACACATGTATTCTTGCGGTGGCTCATGAAGGAATGTCGAAAGTAAGGATGTCAAGGTTGTAGCTTTTGACAATGAAATTTGAATCTCTAAAAATGTGTGATAATGAGAGACTGTCTGAGTTTAATGTTCGTCTTCTTGATATTGCGAATGAATTCTTTGCTCTTGGTGAAAAAAATGTCTGAAGAGAAACTGGTTCGTAAAGTTCTGTGCTCTCTCCCCAAAAGGTTGGATATGAAGGTTATAGCTACCAAAGAAGCGCAAGATACCAGTACAATAAAAATTGATTAATTGTTTGGGTCTCTACAAATATTTAAAATGACCTTAAGTGACAAATTACACTCAAATCCTCTACAGATGATGACAGCTCAACCATGTAAGCCCGAAGATTCTGATGAGAATTCTGTAGAATCCATATCTTTCCTGGCAAAGTAGTTTGGTAAGGAACTTAGACGATGGGACAAGCATACCTCTTCTTGAGGTCCGTATGCTCCCCCACATGTCAAAGACATGAGTATCACCAACATTAATAATGTTCCAAGGCCTGGTAATCAGATGAACAAGCAAAACGAAAATAACAAATGAGGCAGTAGTGGTCAATGTTCTCATGAAAGAAACTTTAGATGTCGGGAGTGTGAAGAGTTTGGACATTTTCAGGCAGAATGCCCCAATTTTCTCAGAAGATAGAAAAATGGATTCTCAGCCACCTTTTTTTATAAGGAAACCGACACAAGTAGTGATTCAGATGAAGAAGTTCTTATTGTTGTAGGGAGTCTCTCCCTTGATTTTCCTAAAGATTGTGTCATTATTAATTTTGATGATCCTAATTCTAAGCCTTTATTGGCCTCAACTTCCTCCATTTAAGGCAAGTTGTCCTATGAGAAGGTTTATCAGATGTGGATTGAAGACTCTAAAGCCTTAACGATTGAAAAAGAAAGGTTGATGATAAATGTCATCTGTTTAGCACAATTTCAGAACTTAAGAAAGAGCTGCAAGCCACCAAGGGAGACCTTGACGTTATGTTAAAGTCAGTCCAAATGCTCAACTATGGCATAGATAATCTGGATAAAATTCTCTCCTCTGGGAAAAACATTACTAACAAATAAGGAATTGGTTTCAGAAAGGCTAAAAAGTACATCTTCAAAAGATAATCCTCTCATTCTAAAAAATTTGATTCAACAAAGGATACTATGGTGTCTGATCCCTTGGCTGAGTCAACTGAGAGACCCTTGTGTGCTCATGATCAATCTGTTAAAAAGCGGTGGATCTTTCACCATTGTGGGAAGGAAGGTCATATTCAAATTTTTTGCTACAAATTATTGAGACGTCAAAGTCACTCACCTTGGTGGAATCGTTCCTAGATCTCTTCTTCAGGGAGATAGCATCAAAATCCAAATTGGTGTGGAGAGTTAAACGAAGTCTGGATCTTTCTGATGCAAAATGTCAGGCCGTTTTTACTTTTCTTCAAGCCTCGTCTAAAGAAAATTGGTACTTCGATGGTAGGTGCTCAAGACATATGACAGGTGTAAGATCATTTATTATGAATATTAACCCTTGTGGGTCTGGTCATGTTACTCTTGGGGATGGAGCAACCGGTAAGGTCCTATGAAAGGCTAGCTTTTCTACCTAGGACTTCCCTCTTTAGAAAATGTGTTCTTGTTAAAGGATTAACTACAAACTTAATAAGCATAAGCCAACTTTGTGATCAGGGTCTCTCTGTAAATTCCTCTAAGATCAATGTCTTATTGTATCTCCATATGACAAGACCATTATGACAGGCACATGTTCATCAAATATCTGTTACCTCTGATCTTCTAATGCTAGTACATATGTTTGCCGCATCATGTGAAGCAATGATACTGATGTTTGGCACAAGTGGTTAGGGCATGTTAGTCTCTGTTCTATCAGGAAAGCTATTTCTAGAGAAGTTGTTTTAGGGATACCTTCCTTGTCTGGAGTTGGTGATGTTATTTGTGGTGATTACCAAGCTGGAAGACAAGTTAAACACACTCATAAAAAGGTTCCATCATGTTCTATCAAGTGCGTACTGAAGCTTCTTCACATGGATTTGATGAAACCCATGCAAGTTGAAATCCTGGAAGGTAAATGATATGCTTTTGTTTGTGTTGATAATTTTTCTGCTTCACTTGGGTACAATTTATACATGATAAATCCAACAATTTTCAAGTTTTTCAAACACTTCGTCAACTTCAACAAGAGCAAGGATTACAAAATGTTAGAATCTGATCTGATCATGGGCAGGAGTTTGAGAATTCCCAATTTGAAGTTTTCTACAGAATTGAAAGTATACAATATGAATTTTCATCCTCTATAACTCCTAAAAAAAATGGAGTTGTTGAAAGAAAGAATAGAACTCTTCAAGAAATGGCCAGAACTATGATACACGCAAAGAACTTTTCATGCCCCATAACTTCTCAGTGTGTCATATCCACAATAAAATCTCTATTCGTCCTGGCACCATGAGCATGAATTATGAAATCTATAAAGGGTGCAAACCAAATTTCAAATATTTCCATGTTTTTGGAAGTATGTGTTATATTCTTGCTGACAAAGACTCGAGGAAAAAATGGGATTCAAAGTTGACAAAGGCATCTTCCTGGACTATTCCTCTAACAATCATGCATATCGGGTGTTCGATAAACACACTCGGAGTGTGATGGAATCTATAAATGTAATTATCGATGATATGCATAATTTAGAGGTTCTCAAGACAAAGATGAAGATCAAAGTGACGTGTTGCATGATACCACTATTGACAATGACATTGTGTCCCCTAAGAAACCTTGTGATGACTTCAGCATAAACAATGATCCAACTTCATTTGATAATGAAGTTGTTCCTATTTCCAATTCATTCAAGAAAAATCATCCCCTAAGCAACATAATTGGGTACCTTGATACTGGTATCAGTACTCGCAAAAAGGAGAAGGTTGATTACCTTAAAATGATAGAGAATGTGTGTTTTACATCTCCCATTGAGCCCAAGAATGTTAATGGGACACTGAAAGATGAATTTTGGATGAATGCCATGTAAGAAGAGTTAAATCAGTTTCAACGAAAAGAAATATGGAATTGGTCTCGTGTCCAAAGCATGCAAATGTTATTGGGACCAAATGGATCTTCAAAAACAAATCAGATGAACATGGAGCTGTCACACACAATAAACAACCTTTGTAGCCAAATTCCTTCTTAGTTTTTTATCAATTCTTCTCATGAACGGTTCGCAAACCACTACGAGAGTCTTCTTGACTATTCTTCAGCCTTAGAACGGGATGGTGGGATCCGGCGACTGGCCAATTTGGAGAGAAATTGTATAAGGGTTTGAGAAAGAATTAGGGTTAGGGTTCATAAAAAAATCTCAAGAATTTTTACTTTAGGAAGAAGAATAAACTTCATAGAACCATTCTATTTATAGAAAAATTCATGCAAATCATGCAAAGTTAATTTATGACAATTTGACACTCAAAAATCCATTAACACTAAGTGGAATTAGTGTCTTAAAGAGGGATGAACACCTAACAAAACAAATCCACTAAAAATTGGAATTTCTCACTAAGTTAATCTTGGATTTTCTCGCTAACTTGGTCAAATAGTCAAACTTTGACTCTCAAAGTCTATAGTCAACATTTTGACTTTATATCAATTTTGACCTAGTCAACAATTTTGACTTTTATTCTAATTTTGATCTAGTCAACAATTTTGACTTTCGATCCAATTTTGACCCCTTTAATTTATAATTAATTAAACAGTATAATTAGTTAAAACCACGCTAATCTCGATCAATCCTGATTGATCGTTTTTTAATACCTGCTTAGAAAATTTTGATATTCAAATCTTATTTTGAATATCTTTTTCTCTCTATATATGTTTAAATCATAATTAAACATTAAGTTAAATACATCAGATATATTTAACACTTTACTCCAAAAATTGAATTCAAAAACTTTGAACTCGTTCGTCACACTATTCTAAGGTTTAGTCAGATGTGAGCTAGTAGAGGGGCTTAATAGACCTATGGATCATGGGTTCCAATGATCTAAGATTAACCAACTAAACTCTTTAACCCAATTAACCAACATTCTTGAACTATCGGATCACTCCACTAAAGCCCAGTAGTTACACTCCTTCACTGTAGATACCACTTGGTATAACCATAATCAAAAAGTCAACCCTTCACTGGTTGTTCGTAATAACGGCTGGGTCAAAAGCTGGTTTACCCCCGAGATTACATCTTGTTCCTTAAGTCCCACTGATACTCTAATGAACAATTGATTTGTGATCCAATCACCAAGTCGAGTCTCTCTCGAGTCATGAGAGGGTGAGGCTCCTTGTTCAAGACCCGGAGTTAGTATTTAAGGGAACAACCTCTCTACAATCCCTAAAAGTAGGTAGGAGTGAGTTTCGTCTTGAACCCTATGTCTCCACCAATCTACCCGGTCTTACCCCTGAAATGAGGGGCTTATTGAGTCGGCGCTGTTGAGCCAACCCTCACCCATGCAAATATCAGGATAATCCCGAATCAATAGGAGTTTATAGTTAGCTCAGGATTAAGGTCAAGTTACCTAGGTTGTCGCTTTGAAATATATAGTCTTAAACAGTAAACAACTTTATAAAGTAAGAGTGACTTATTTTTTGGTCTAGTCTTATATAAACTCTTTGACAAGATGCCCCCACTCGCATGTCTCCATACGAACGATTCATGATCACATTGTTTGTACTAAATACACGGTTATCCCCTCGGAGGGGGGTAACATGGGATTCGGAACAACTCAAACTCTAGAAATGGCTAGGATTTCTTAGGTCAATTCCCAACTTTGACTCTTCAACTTGGTGGCATCGTTGGGGCCGACCTCTAAAGTCTAAAAATGGCGGGTTATACTTACAGAATTACCATTTCTATAGTTATAAGAATTATTCTAGAGATAGTATTTAATCAAGATTATCTTGCTTTAATGAAGGACTATTTAACTGTACCTCGGTAGCACTTATTCTGACTCACTGTAGTATCATTACAAATAAATAATGAATTTGGGTACATTATTACTTTTACTAAAAATCTAATTGGGTTTAATTGCAATTTACTAATTAGAATTTGTTTAAAATTTTAGCATGTCGAATTCTTCAAAATTACACGCTTTCGGTTTAGTTAACAGTTTTAATCAATCATCATGCAAATCAAACATACTAGCATATTAATTCAAAATTTGTTTTAACAAAGGAATGTCTTCTATCTCTCAACTCATCTACAAATCAAAAAGTTTTGAACTTAGTAGATGAAGATGTGAAAGTAGAACGACGAAGTAAATATGATTTGCTTGTCAATGAAACGTGCTTAGTAGAAAACGATAAAAAGACTTGGATTATAGATTCAGGTGCTGCTAATCATATCTATACTTTCTCTCAGGAAACTAGTTCCTGGAAACAGTTTACAGAAGGCGAAGCAACCTTTAAGGTAGGGACCAGAGAGGTTGTTTCACCTAAAGCAGTGGGAGATATGAAGTTACTCATAAGAGATAGATATATTTTACTTGAAAATGTTCATTACATTCTTTCTATAAAAAAAAGAATCTAATATCTATCTCATGTTTGCTAGAAAAAAACTACAAAGTTTTTTTTTTAACATAATGAAATGTTCATTACTTCGAAAGATACCAAAATTTGTTCTGCAAAACTAGAAAATAACTTTTACATATTAAAACCAATTGAGGTAAAAGTCGTCTTGCATAGAGATGTTTGAAACAGCTGAAACTCGAAATAAGAAATGAAAGATTTCTCCAAATTCTATCTTTGGCACTTGAGACTTGGTCACATAAATCTCAACATGATTGAGAGGTTGGGTAAGAACAGTCATCTAAATCTATTAGAAGATAGTTCATTACCACCATGTGAATCTTATCTTGAGGGTAAAATGACTAAAAGATATTTTTCTGGAAAAGGTCTTAGAGCCAAAGAACCCTTAGAGCTGGTACATTTAGACCTTTGCGGTCTGATGAATGTTAAAGCTAGAGGATGCTATGAATATTTCATCAGTTTTATAGATGATTATTCAAGATATGAGCATATTTACCTAATGCATCATAATTCAAATCACTTGAAAAGTTCAAGAAATATAAGGCAGAGGTTGAGAACCAATTAGGTAAAAAGATTAAAACACTTTGATCGGATCAAGGTGGTGAGTACGTGGACTTATAATTCCCAGACTATTTAATAGAAGACAAAATTCAGTCTCAACTCATAGCACCTGCCACACCTCAACAAAATGGTGTTGCAGAAAGGAGAAATAGGACCTTGTTGGACATGATTCATTCTATGGTGAGTTATGCTCAGTTGCCAAGTTCTTTTTGGGGTCACGCAGTAGAGACTGTGGTGTATATATTAAACATGGTTCCCTCGAAAAGTGTTTCTGAAACACCTTACGAATTATGAGAGGATGTAAAGGTATTTTATGTCACTTCAGGATTTGGGGATGCCAGCAAATGTGTTGGTGTAGAATCCAAAGAAACTGAAACATCGATCAAAAGTATGTCTATTCGTAGGCTATCCTAAAGAGACAAAAGGTGGTTTCTTTTATGATCTTCAAGAAAATAAAATACTTGTATTGACAAATGCAACATTCCTGGAAGAAAACCATATTAAAAATTATCAACCTCGCAGTAGGCAAGTATTAAATGAAATGACCAAAGAAATTATGGATATATCAACAAGAATTATTGATCAAGCAGGTCCATCAACAAAAGTTGTTGATGAGACTGCTACTTCACATCCTTCTCAAGAATTGAGAATGCCTCGACATAGTGGGAGGATTGTGCAACAACCTGACCGGTACATGGATTTAACTGAAACTTAGGTCGTCATACCTGAAGATGGCTTAGAGGATCCATTAACATTTAAACAATCAATGGAAGATGTGGATAAAGACCAGTGGATTAAACTCATGGACCTTAAAATGGAGTCAATGTACTTCAATTTAGTCTGGGATCTTATAGATCAACCAGATGGGGTAAAACCCATCGGTTGTAAGTGGATCTACAAGAAAATGAGACCAAGCTGATAAGGTACAGACCTACAAGGCTAGACTTGTAACAAAAGGGTTTAACTAAAGAGAGGGGATAGACTATGAAGAAACCTTCTCTTCGGTTGCCATGATCAAGTCTATAATGATACTTTTATCCATTGCCGCATTTTATGATTATGAAGTATGGAAAATGGATGTCAAGACAGTCTTTCTAAATGGCTATCTTGAAGAGAGTATCTATATGTCTCAACCAAAACGGTTTATAGAACAGGATCAATAGCAAAAAGTTTGCAAGCTTAATAGATCCATTTATGGGTTAAAACAAGCTTCTTGATCCTGGAATATGAGATTTGACAATCTTATGGCTTTGAATAGAATGTTAACGAACCTTGTGTTTACGGGAAGATCGTCAATAAAATTGTAGTTTTTCTGGTTCTGTATCTAGTGACAATCTACTCATAGGAAATGAAGTAGAATTTCTCGCTGATGTTAAAAGATGCCTTGCTACGCTATTTCAAATGAAATATTTGGAAGAAGCACAGTATGTTCTTGGGATCCAAATAGTTTAAAACCGCAAGAATAGAACTTTAGCATTATCTCAAGCATCTTATATAGATAAGATGTTGTCAAGATATAAAATGCAGGATTCCAAGAAAGGTTTGTTACCTTTTAGGCATGGAATTCATCTATCTAAGGAATAGTGTCCTAAGATACCTAAAGAAGTTGAGGTTATGAAACGAATTCCATATGCATCAACAGTAGGGAGTTTAATGTATGTCATGTTGTGTACTCGTCCCAATATATGCTATGCAGTTGGAATCATCAGTAAATATCAGTCCAATCCTAGATATGATCATTGAACTGCCGCCATAACATCCTCAAGTATCTTCGGAGAACGAGGGACTATACGCTTGTGTATGGTGCTAAGGATCTTATCCTTACTAGATACACTATTTCTAACTTCCAGACCGATATCAATTCAAGAAAATCTACTTCAGGGTCAGTATTCACTCTGAATGGAGGAGCAATAGTATGAAGGAATATTAAGCAAAGTTGTATTGCTAACTCCACCATGGAACCTGAGTATGTAGCTGCATGTGAAGCAGCCAAAGAAGTAGAATGGCTCAGAAAGTTCCTAACCGATTTGGAAGTAGTTCTAAAATGCATCTATCGATCACCCTACATTTATTCATAAGCATGAAAAACACATCAACCATAAGTATCATCTCATCAGAGAGATTGTACACCAATGAGACATGATTGTCATGCAAATTGCCTCTGAAGACAACTTGGCCGATCTATTTACAAAGGCCCTCTTGGCTAAAGTATTCGAGGGTCACCTAATGGGACTAGGACTGCGAAAAATATAGAAGTAGGGAAAGTGGGAGAAGTACTGGGTATTTGATGCCCTAGTTTATTGTATTTATTCTCTCATTACTCAATACTGTATATATTTGTATGTATATTTATCCACTGGAGTTTTAATCCAAGTGGGAGTTTGTTGGGTTGTATGTCCTAAATCTCGCAGTTTGTAAAGTTAAACATGTTCTATTATCAATAAAGATGTTATTGATATTTATTCAATTAAAGTGTTGTTGAATATATAAATTGCACTTATAATGACTAAATCTAATAAATTAAGATCCATGGCTATTACATGAATACTTGAACTTTATGTGGAAACATAAAGATGGATCAAGTTCGAGTAAATAGCCAAAACCATCTATATTATATGAATAAGGTTGGGTACCTTATTCTGGTAACACTATCGGATGTGGCCCACTTTGTAAATAGTACAAACGATATGATCCTGAAGTATTCATGTGGAAACATAAGAAGTGGAGGTGTCTTATGCACTGAGTTTTCCTAAGATCGGACCAAGAAATAAGTCACTCTTACTTTATAATGCTATTTACTATTTAAGACTGACTGTTTCGGATAGATGACCTAGGTAACTCGACCTTAATCCTGAGCTAACTATGAACTCCTGTTTATTCGGGATTATCCTTAAATTTGCATAGGTGAGGGTTGGCTCAACAGCAACGGCTCAATAAGCCTTCCATTTCAGGGGTAAGACCGAGTAGATAGTTGGGGATATAAGGTGCAAGATGACATTCACACCTACCCAATTTAGGGATAGAAAAAAGTTGTTCTCTTAAGTACTGAATCCAGGTCTTGAACAAGGGGTCCCACCCTCTCATAGATCCGAGAGAGATTTCGTTTAATGATTTGATCACAAACCAATTGTTCATTGGAGGATTAGTGGAACTTAAGGAGCAAGATGTAATTACAGGGGTAAAACAGCATTTGACCAAGCCGTAAATACGAACAACCTGTTAAGGGTCGACTTACTAATTATGGTTAAATCAAGTGGATAGAAATATATCTACAGTGAGGAGAGTGCAGTTATCGAGCTAAAGTGGTGCGACTCGGTAGTTAACGAATATTGACTAATTCGAACTAAAGAATTTAGCCAATTAATCTCAAATCATTGGAGCTCATGATATGTAGGTCCATAAGATCCCTCTACTACCTCATAAAACATGAACACCTTGGATTAGTGAATTGAGTGATTTTTTAAATGTTCAAAATCAAATTTAAGTTTTCAATTTGAAGTGTTTGAATTGAATTTTAATTTGAAATGTTCAAAATGAATTTAGGGTTTCAATTTGAAGTATTCAAATTAAAAATTAGGGTTTGAATTTGAAATGTTCAATTTCAAATTAGAGTTTACATAATTATATTCTATATAATTAGCATTTAATTTATCAAAATTAAACGAAATTGGAGAGTTTAGAATATTTAAATATTGATTACATGAATAAGATTCATGTTTGAAATTAGGTGATTGATTAATTTAATATTTGAGATTAAATTATTATTTGATTAATTAAATTTGTTTAATTAATTAAAATCAAATTTATTTTCAATTTTTCTGAATTCAATTTGAATTTTAGTTTTGACTAATTTTGAATTAAATCAAACAAATTGAAAATCAATTTTAATGGAAAAATCCATTTTCAGTAGTCAATTTCCATGGTTTTGTGGCTTGATCTAAAACCAACACCTATACCACTTTTATAATGCTAAATGAAGTGACCATCAGCATGATAGCTGATTTCTTGCATGTATCAGATACATAAAACACTTCAGCTTTGTTTTGTGAAGTGGATGATGCTGGAAAAAACTTCAAATTTTCTACATAAAAGAGTTTATGCTCAAACCCCCTCAATCTCCCTTCTCAATTCACTTCAAACCAAAGTCCCATCACTCAAATTCAAGGCTGGGAATGGTAGAGAAGACACTCTTGATGACCTACTACTGATTTGAAGCACAAATTTGTGGAGAGCAGCTCAGAGTTGGAAGGATTCTTCAAACGTAACTATTCTGGAAACCTTTTTCTTTGATAAAATCATGCTTGCATGCTATTAGAACTCAAATTAAGTGTAATTAGAGTACTTATTGATTCAGATTGTTTCCGTTCCATGCTTGTACATTCTATCAATATTTTTTAAAAAATTAAAATTAATTTATTATTTTATTAATTTTAGTTTTGAATTTTAAAGGGGGAAATTAACTTCTCTCCCTTTAATTCTCTCTTCATCTCATGATCAAAATGGGGGTTGTGAAGGCGATACTGCTTCTTGTTCTTCTTGCAGTTTTACAAAACTAAGAGGACTGTTCTCTGAGAAAAATTCTCTGACTCTGACTCTCACTTATCTTCTCAATTCTTCTCCCTTCTTTCGAAAAATTAAAAGCCCACATACTCCTTAGACATTCTCTTCCCTTAGAGAATACAGGAGGCTCCAATTGATGGTGACCATTTTGGATTGTGTTTTGTTCGTGACCATTCTGAAGAAAAGGAAATTCGTGAAGAAGGTTATTCAAGGGTAAGGTTTCTCAAACCCTAGTTTTTCCTTTAATTTTCTATGTTGGCATGTTGTAATTTTCTGTTGATTGCATAAATTTGTTTCAGTAAAATTCAATTCTATGAAAACCAAAAATTGGGACGATCCATGTTTCCACTTAGGGCCTTCACAGGTTCCTTTAGACGGGATATCTTTTCACAGTTAGGATAATGTTCAGCATTGGAAGTATGTGGTACAATGTCATACTGCTGACGAGAAAACTCTCTCTAATCAGACCAAATTCTATCTGGAAATTATGCATCTTCTTCGATATGTTAGTCTTCTTAAGACTGTTTTGGACCTTAGTCCTTTTTATCCTCAATTATTGAGAGAGTTTATTGTCCCTCTAAGTTTGATGATCCTAGCAGTCCTAATTATTAGATGGTCCATATTTGTGGTCATTGCTTCTCTATTTCTCCTGCCTCTATTAATGCAAATCTTGAGCATAAAGAGTCTCCGTCATTAGGTGTTGTTCATCCTTCCACTAAGGAGCTAATTACAAAACTAATTGGCGGCACTCGTTCTCAATGGACTGAGTCCGTTCAGTTATCTACTTCTATGCTCAGTGTCAAATATGCTATTCTGTTTTGCATTGGCATTGTAAACTAGTGTCCGTCTACACATGACTTCAGTCTCTCCCCTTCTCTGGCCAGTCTTTTATATCAAATTGGTATTATGTCTACTATCAGTTTTGGATTTTTTGTGTATAATCAGCTTCTAAGGCATGTTGATTTGTTTGCTATCAAGCTTCCAATTAGTCTTCCAAGACTTATCTATCGTATTCTTCTGTCTCAATGGCCAACAATTCTTAACCCCAATGATGCGCCCAGCTACAAAACCTTCCAGGGGACTCATGCCTTTGATATTGTGCACAACATTCGGCCTCCCAAGGCCTCTAACATTCCTCTCCTAAAGGATCTCCAGGTACCTAAAGGTGGTCTATTGCTTCCCACTGAGCTGGATACTCACATCCTTCGAATTTTGTCTGCTGAGTCTCGCTCTTTAACCATGGTTATTCGTGATTTTGACTGATCGTCATGCTAAAATTGATGTCTTGATTCATCTCCTCAGTTTATCTCTTCTGAGATCTGGTGTGGATATTACTTCGGCTGGTTGATTTTCTTCTTGGTAAAAAGGGGAAATGTGGTTTTATGGTTGGTTTTGGTTTATTTTAATGTTTTTTGTCTGGTTTTGTGGTTGTGGCTTTACTGATGGTTTTTTCTGTGCCTTGATTGGACTATGTTATTTCTATTATTGCCCGAATTGTAATGTGTGTTCTCGTAATGAAATGTTTGGTTTCTTCTCATTTCTGTCCAAATTTTTTTGTTGTTTGCCATAAAAGAACATCTTGTGCCAATCTTTACAAATTGTAAAGTATATGGACTAAATTGTAAAGAAATTTTATAAATTATAAAGTACATGGACTAAATTGCTACTTATTAAAGTTTAATGACTAAGTTGTTACAAATCTGGAAGTATATTGACTACCAAAAGTTAAATGACTAAATTATTACTTTCATTTGTTATTGTTGTGGTTGACAGATAATATCTTCTTTTATTATATTAGATTCTTTGTCTCTAACTTCAGTAAGATCCTTTCCTTATCGGTGGTGATCTACTGGGAAGATTTTTTTCTTCTTTGTTATTGTTGGTTATGGTCTGTTGACTTTATGAATGGGATATATTTATTTGGCCTTTGGGAGCGTTGGAGGTGAGTTGTCTCTGCCTTTGATCATAGTTTTCTTGTTCGAAAAGTTTTGGTGAAGAAACTATGGGATTGTATATGAACTACCTTTGTGAAATTGAGCAAGCATTCTCAAAAGCAAGTTCTGAAAAAAGTAGTCGTTTATAGAGTTGTTACAGATATCAGGTGAATGGCTATTCATCGGAAGGTGAAGAGAATGTGAGATCATTGTTGCGGCAACAGTTTTAGAGGAGCCTAATTCTACAGAGTCATTGAAGAGTGTATTGATGTTAGGGGTAGCCTAACTTGCTCATTGGTAATTCAGTTATATGTAAGTTAATTTTATGTAATTTTAGTTAAAATGCATGTTGTAGAACTATATTACATACTAGTGAATTTCTTTTCACCTAGGTGTAGAGCCTCCCAGACGTAGGTGTGATTATACCGAACCAGGTTAACAAAATTTTGTGTTTTCTCTCTTTTATCTCTCTCAGTTGTTATTTTTTTCAGTGACACCTTTCTTGGCTTACAACATCATTGTGATTCATCCTTCTTTATTTCACATGACATTCAAGGATCAAAAGTATTTTTTTTAACCAACCTTTTATTATCTAGTAACATGTTTACAATAAGTTTTGTAAAAATATTCACATATTATGGTTTTTTTTGCATGAAAATTATTATTATTATTATTGGACCAATTTCTATAAAAAATAACTTTGAGAGATTAAATATAAAAAAATATATATTTAAAGTTAAAGGATTAAAATTGGATATATGAAAGCATGGAGACTAAAATTGAACCATCTCCAAAGTTCAAGTACCAAATTGTATTTTAACCAAGAAAATTAGGCCAAACAAAATTGCCATAAATATATTTAAAAACTAAATATTTTTTGTTCTTTTTAATGAAAATTTCTACCTCGTGAAATAATATTTGCTAACACAATATACATTGCCAACAATATAAACATAACTCAACGGATAAAAACCTACACAAAGATTGAAATCTCTCCCCATTCAAGTTTTGTAAAAGTAATAATAATAATAATTGGTAGATTTACAATTGTTGGGGTTTTGAGGTAAAAGATAAGCCATGACTTATACAGATACTAAAGACATAGGTAATTAATTAATTAAAGAAGGCTTTGAGAATCTTGCAAGGACAAATTGTGGAAATCTTGATGATATTGAGGTGCAGCTTCATCAAACAACAGCCATTTCTCTAACAAATTGAATGGAACTTGCTGTACACCACCCCCCTGATTATCATCATCATCTCCAACTTGAGAATTGCAACTTTCAGCCTCCACCGACAAACAACAATAATAATTCTGGCTCCCACTTGTCGTTGTCGTTGTTGTTGATTCTGAATTTGTGGTACATTTATTGGGTGAATTTTTGGTCCAATTTTCCAACAATCGAGCTATGTTTTCAGCGTTTGACACATATGTAGTAGTAGAAGAAGAAGAAGCATGTTGTTGATTTGGTAATAATAATTGGGAAATAGAAGAATTAGCTGAAAAAGGTGGTGGGTTAAGGTTTTGATTGGATTGAATTGAATTTTGGTCTGTTGTTGTAAGGGAAAGAGCTTGTCTCAATTCTTGTTTAGCAGTTTGAATATCAGTTTGAAGCCTTCTTTCCCACTGACCCTTTGAAAAACCATTATTTTGATCATCAAAGCCTAATTTAAGCTTTTTCTTCAAATGGGTATTCCAATAATTTTTTATATCATTATCAGTTCTTTGTGGAAGATAAGAGGCTATGGCTGCCCATCTATTGCCTAAGAGAGCTTGAAGATGAACAATCATATTGTCCTCATGATCAGTGAAATGGCCACGCTTAATACCCGGTCGTAAGTAATTAGTCCATCTCAATCTACAACTCTTACTACATCTAAGCAAACCTATTAAACAAAATACAAACATTATAAAAGAAAAAATTTGGAAGAAATTAATTGGAGGAATAAAATGAAATTTTAAAGAGAGAAAAAAAAAAAGAACCTGTGTTGTTGGGAACGGATCTCCAATTGCCAGGGCCATGTTGATGAATGTAAGAAACTAAGATGATATCTTCTTCAGGAGTCCAAGGGCCTTTTTTGATACCAAAAGTTTGGGTGCAGCAAGGTGATCTTCCCATTATACTTTTGTTTTTCAAAGGATAGGAAAGGGAATTATATTATCTATGAATTTTGGGTGTCGGCTGGCTAAGGGGATGTACTACTACAACTTGTAGCTGCCCAGTTTGTTTCTATGATATATATATATATATAGAAATAAAGAGAGAAGACCCACAAGACCATTACACTAATGTCGATGACCTCATGTGTGTAAAAGTTGGGTAAATGTACAAAATCACAACTATTAAATAGATAAAGTCAAAATACACCGCCAGTTTGCAGAAGTGTAATAATACTTCGCTACTAGGCTGGGTTTTAGACTCGCTAAAGGGATGTAGTTCAGCAACTTGTAGGTCTTATTTCTTTGTTTTTTTTCCATCTCAATCAATGTCTAGGGCACTGAATTGTTTATTGTTTATGGGTATAGTTATGTGCTTAGGATGTATAATATTTTAATCTTACTAAGAAATGGTAAACATGCAAAGAAGAATGGAGAGAAGGAGTGAAAAGTAATTAAATACAGTAGCAAAAACAATTTTGAAATAGTATCTATTGTCCTTGGTTATAGGTTATAAATATTTGTAAACACTAGTATTATATTTGGCCACAAACTTCAAGTTGGGGATGAAACACCCCATAGTGTCAAGTGATGAATTAATTTAGAAATATATCAATTTATACTTTTAAATTTTGGAGTTTAGTTTATGAATTTTTTTGTTAGTGTATCAATTTATATTCTCCTTTAAATTTCATTGACGAATATCGCGTAGAAATTATAGTTTTTGTATCAACTAAACACTTGAATTTTTATGAGGAAATCGATTTAAATGACCTTAGTATTTTTATAAATTATATATGCATCAATTTTCATATTAAATAGATTTCTTCGAATATTGGTTTTACATAATGAATGATTAATATATGTTTGATGCATTGGATATTTTCAAAAGAAAATCTATTTGTGAGTCTAAATTGATTTATTTATGAAAATTAATTTTGAGATTTAATTAATTGATAAATATATAAGTTCTACCCAATATTTTTTAAAGAAGTATAAATTGATACACCTATAAAAATTTAGGATTTAAATTGATATCATTACTAGTCTAGCGATTTAATTGATACACAAGCCTAAAAGTGTAAGGATATAAATTAATATCTTCCTAAATTCAATCTAGTTAGATTTTTAAAGCAATATGAGCAGAAAAATTCAAACCATAAACTTTCTCGTCGTAAATACATCTTTATACCTATTGAACTATGTTCACTCTAATTTTTGGCCACCCTGGAAAATACTAACCATACCAAAAAGTTTTTTTTTTTTTTTTTAATGTGAAAACCGTGTAGAAATAAATGAATCGTAGGGATGGATAAATGGTGTGGTTATGGGCAAGAATAATGAACAAAGATAACGTACCGAGTGGAATTAACCTATTTCACTGTTTGTTCCTTTAATTTAATAAGCCTATATCTTATGATATCAAATGTCAACTGTCAATGTCGACATGAAACTCATATGTTTCTTTCTCTTCTTCAACTCTGGATTCTTCTTCTTTCTCTTTTTTCGTGTAATATATGTTACTTAATTTAGATTCATAAGTTTCTATCTTTTAGACGTGTTAATTTAAAAATCAAAAGTAAAATTTGAAATTAAACGGATCTTATTACGTGACCATATAGTTTTTTAAAATTAAGTTTATTAACAACCACTACTTATCTCATTAATATTTCAAAAACCATGCTATATTTTAAAATTTTAAAAAAATAGTGTTAAAAACTTATTTTTTTTCTAAAAATATATTTTACTTGAAAAAAAATATGAGAATTACCAAATAAAACCTAAAAAAAATATCGTTTTTCTTCATTTGCATATGAAACAAGGAGTTTAATTAAGTGGTTGAAGCTCGAGTTAATGGAGATAAAACAACACTTGAGATTATATATTAAACGAGATGAACTGAAATTAATAGTGAAAATAATTTGGTATTGTGTTTTGGTGCATGCTATTATTGGTGGCGTACTACTAAGCTTCAACTTTATATAAGTAAAAAAGATATGGAGATAAAAGAGAAGCATAAAATTAGAGGGAGGAAAAAGCAGCTATACTAATAGTACATGAAAGCCTTTCTAATATTGATATGAAAGGGATTAAATAGAAATTAACAAAGAAATCCGCTCGTACGGTCTCTTTGATTGGTAGAAATTTAATATTAAAATATTGATATCTATATTGAGATTTTAATTTTATCAACATATAGATATAATATTGATATCAACAAATATTTTTTAAGTTAAATAATTTATCAAATTTATTTAGATAAATTAAGTTAGATATTCTTATTAGTATTTTTAATTTTATTGGACTAAATATATTATTTTATATTTTACGAATATTTATAAAATTATAAAATATATGAGAGATATTAATAAACATTTAATATCAACGTCAAATCCTGGATGTGTATGAATATTTTTTTACAATTAATATTAGTTTTTTGGGTTTTAAAAAAAAAAAAAAAGAGAAAGAAAAAGGAAAAACTGTTTGTTTCTACTATTGCTCTGAAATAGTTTTCTATCCTTTTAAGGGAAGGATATAATTCATAGTCAAAATTCCAAAATATATATATATATATATTAAAATTTTTCTTAAAAAAATGACATTCAATTACTAAGGAAAATACCATATTTGAAATATTTTGGAATGTCAAAAATATTAATTAAACAATTTAATATTCAGATGTATTCGATCATAGACATTTTATATGATTTAGCCAACATTTTATTTTTCAAGCTTATTTCAAGGTGGTTGGTTAAATTTTAATTAATAATAGATTAGCATGTATGAATTTGACATTAACAAGAATAAACGTGGCTACATTTGATGTTATAGTAAGATGTGACAGATGGCAGGCTTTGATTGGAGAATTACAGCTGGGACCGTCCACATTGTCCATTGAATATGGAAAAGGATACGACATGGACAACTTTACCCTGCTCGCATAGCATTGAAAACGACATAATGGATTCATATGCAGACCGTAGACGTACGTAGCCGACTCAAAATTTCCCATGTCGTATCCAAATTTCCTATATACTTCAACGATATTGCCATCCAACGTTTTTCGTTGTTTTCACATTCAATAGCTTTTCTTACGTTAAATTACATCCTTCAACTTTAAAATTTACATCTATTTCATTTTTAAACTTTTAAATTTTAATATCTGTTAGGCCTCGGATCTCATCTGTATAGCATGACACTGCAAGCCTCTCGTAGGTTTGACCTCCGACCCGCTTCTTCCTTGTCTAATCTCGATTGTTCCTAAGTTGATCTGCATAAGACATCCTTGCATTAGTGTTGTGAAAGATGTATTTATCAAGTGTGTCTTTACAAGAAACTGTATAAGGTTATAAATACAATATTAACACCCTAAAAATAGAGCCTAACCAAATTAACCAAATCCTAAAGACTTTCCAAAGGAGACCTGGTATACATTTACACCCTCCCTCAAACTCAAGGTGGTAAGGCAGGAATCAACTTGAGTTTGTTAAGTAGTTGGAGAAAACGACCAGGAGGCAAAGCTTTGGTGAGATTGTCGGCAGGTTGCTCAGCGATGGAAACAGAGCGTAACATCAAAGTTTCGCTCAGGAGTTGATGACAAAGTGATAATCATTCTCAATATGTTTGGTGCGTTCATGAAAAACATCATTGTGAGCAATCTGAATGGCACTATGATTGTCACAATGAAGTATAGTGGTAGACAACTGGGGGACTCCCATATCATCAAGAAACCAACGAAGCCATAAGAATTCTGACGTAGTATCAGCCACAGCACGATATTCATACTCCATACTAGAACAAGAAACAACACTCTGTTTCTTACTGCGCCAAGAAATGAGAGAATCACCAAGATAGAAACAATAACTGAAGGTAGAACGCCGGTTAGTAGGATTACCAGGCTAATCAGCATCAAAATAGCCTGATAAAACCAGGGAAGATTGGGAAGAAAACTAAAGTCCATGGCCCAAAGTACCTTTGACATAACAGAGGATACAAAGAACAGCAATAAAATGAATGGTCTGAGGGGCAGTCATAAACTAACTAACAATGTAAACAACATAGGCAATGTTAAGACGAGTGACTGTCAGATAAATAAGACTGCCGACAAGCTAACGATAGAGACTAGCATCCTCAAGTGGAATTCCATCAAACGAAGTCAAACGAACATTGGGATTGAGTGGTGTCGGAGTTGTAGCAGAGTCAATAATATCAGAGCCCACCAAAAGATCTGAGGCATACTTTACTTGAGACAACAAATAACTGGTAGAGCTCAATGATACTTCAAGGCCAAGAAAGTAACTGAGTAAACCCAAGTCCTTCATCTCAAAGTGTTCACAAGATAGCGTTGTAGATTAGAGATAGCTTGAGGATCATCCCTAGTAATAATCATATCATCAACATATAGGAGAAGAAGAACAATATCATGAGTTATCTATCGCGTAAATAATATTGTGTCAAGAGAACTAGACGTATATCCAAGTTGAATGATAGTGGAACTAAAAGTTGTAAACCAAGCTCGAGGGACTTGTTTCAAACCATACAATGCTCGTCAAAGGAGGCATACTTTCTGGAATGGACAAAAGACACCTGGGGGCGGTTGCATGTATACTTCCTCAGATAAGGCCCCATTAAGGAAGGCATTCTTGACATTCATTTGAAAAAATGGCCACTGTTTAGCTACAATAACTGCTAAGAGAAACCGAACAAATGTCATTTGTGTCACTGGTACGAAGTTCTCTTCGTAATCGATCCGATACTCTTGAGAATATCCTTTTGCTACCAATCGAGCTTTATAATGCTCAACAGAACCATCAGAGTGAGTCGTGATCTTGTAGATCCACTTGCAACCAATGGGTTTCTTTCCGGAGGGTAAGTCAACATAGTTCCATGGGTGCATTCTGTCGAGAGTCTAAAGTTCTTCTTTCATAGCTTACTGCCACAGAGGATTAGTATTTGCCTCACGGAAGAAGGTAGGTTAAACCAAGGAACTGATAGTAGAAAAACAGTGAAAATCTCGAAGGTGAGTAGGATGTGCTCTTACCTTAGTGGAGCGTTGAATAGAAGAGGTAGGGTCATGAGCAGGTCCAGATTCCACATGTGAGACAAACGGCTAATCAAGGTCAACAGAGACAGACATAGACTGTTCAAGCTCAGAATTATCAAAATATGGAGAAGAAGGAAAAAGATCAAATGAATCGTTAGAATCATAGGGAAGAGGACTCAAAAGAGAATTATGAAAGGTTGAGAGACTAAAGAACATAGTGTGCTCCCAAAAGTGACATGGCGGGAGATGTGCAATCTATTAAAGAGAGGGTCCCAACGACGAAAATCTTTGTGTTCAGTTTCATAGCCAAGAAAGCAACAGAGACGGGCACGTGGTTCTAATTTGGTATGTTCATGAGGGTAAAGAAGTACAAAACATGTACAACCAAAGACCTTGAGGTTAGAGTAATCAGGAGAAGTACCATATAAGCGTTCAAACGGAGAAGCATTTTGAAGAATAGATAAAGGAAGACGATCGATTGTGTAGACAGAGGTAAAAGCGGCTTCACCCCAATACTTTACAGGACAGGAGGCAGACAGAAGTTGGGCTCGGATGAAGTCTAGGATGTGACGATGTTTCCGCTTCGCTCGCCCATTTTGTTGGGAGGTATGAGGACAAGAGCGCTGAGCAAGAGTACCTTGCTGGGTGAGAAAGAAAAAGAGCCTGGAGTCCTTATATTCTAAGGCGTTATTTGTACGTAGAAACTTGATTGGGCGAGAAAACAGAGTGTGAACCGTGTTAACAAAATCAATATATATTTGAGACAGGGAAGAGCAGTGTTTAAAGAAATATATCCAGGTAAATCGAGAGTAAATGAATAAAATAAAGTAGCGATACCCATTGATAATGGAAATAGGAATGGGTCCCCAAATATCAAAATGAATTAAGTCAAACGGATTATCGCTTATAGAACTAGACTAAGAAAAATACAATGTGAGTTGTTTTGCAAGCTTACAATTCAAACCGTCAAGAGATACAAATTTAGAGACATTATTCGAATTATGACTAGAGATTAAATGATGGAGTTTTACGGAAGAAGTATGATCGAGATGGAGGTGCCACTGATAGATAGTAGAGTCGGTGACAGGAGTAGAAAGAGAACAAACAGGAAGTCGAAGAGAAGTAAGCTCAAATAATCTTCCCACTTTGCAGCCCGTACCAATTGTTTGTCCCAACCACAAATTCTGAACCTGACACCCAGTAGAAGAAAAGGACAGTTAAACCAAGGTCACATAATTGCCCAACGGAGACAAGATTAAAGGACAAATTAGAACACAATAAGTATCGGAAAGCGGTAATAGGGAAGTTTTAACAAAGGCAACATGGGATATGGTCATGCAATTTCCATCAGCAGCATAAATGGGAGGAAGAGATTTGGCAGGAGTAGGTGCAAATAGAAGAGAAAAATCAAACATCATATGGTTGCAACAAGTGGAATCAAGAAGCCATCTATTATCTAGGGAGACCGCAAGCGCAAAGGAATTAGATGAAATCATCTGTTTAAGTAAGTCTTGTAAGTCATTTATTTGAAAAGTAGACAGGAAAGGTTCAGAGGCATCGGAAAAGGCAGCAGCAACAGCATAGGCAGAGCCAGGATTAGGTATAAAAGATCGAGACTTGGAGGTATGTTTTAGTGGTTGCGGTGGTCTTGTAGGACAATTGTTCAGAATATAACCACTTTTGTGACAGTATCTGCACTCGAATTTTGGATAGTCAGCAAACTTATGCCCAGTGAACTCACAATTTTTATAAAAGGCTCCAAAATTACCACGCATATGAGTGTTGGCGAGTACAACCTCTGATTGTCGGGAAGAAGTGATGCTAAGATGTTTTTCTTCAAACAGAATTTCTTGAATTGCTGCATCTAGAGACGGAAGGGGACTACGGTGGAGCAAAGCAACACGGAACGACTCATATTATGGACGAAGTCCCATAAGAACCTTAATAAGGTGAAGTTGATCAGTACTAATTTTAGCTTGATCCAATTGTGTCCAGACTGGCTGAAGTATAATCAAGTAGTCATTAATAGATTGCCCTATCTCCTGAATAAGATTAATCAGAGTGTTGTGCAGTTGATATAGTGAGCTAAGCCAACGGACTGAAACCAGGTAGACAGGAAATCCCACAAACTCTTGGCATCATCAAACTGAACATGAATGACCGGTATATATGTATTTTCAATCCAAGTGATGATTTGATGGTTTTTGTTGTCCCAATTCTCTAATCGTTCAACAAATTTAGTATCGTCCTCAGTGGATATCTTGACTGGTTGAAGAATATCACCAGTGATAATTCGTCATAATTTACGCTCGATTAAGAAACTTCTCATTTCATGAGCCCAAGTAATGTAATTTGCCCCATCAGTACTAATTGGATGAAATACGTGATCATTTTCCATGTGGCTTGGCAGCTTGGAAAGAGAAGAAAACCAGGGACAACGAGGGAGGCTTGGCTGAAGGGACCAAGGGTCGAGTTCTGGATTGGGAATCAGGGATTGAGTTCGATCGAGGATCGAGTTCTGGATCGGGGATCAGAGGTTGAGTTTTGGACTAGGAATTGGAGATTGAGTTTGATCGAGGATCGAGTTTTGGACTAGGGATTAGGGGTCGAGTTTTGGACCAGGAATCGGGGATCGAGTTCAATCAAGGATCGAGTTTTGGATCGAAAATTAAGGATTGAGTTCGATCGAGTTTTGGATCGGGGATCAAGGGGTCGAGTTCTGCACAGTGGGGATCAAGGATCTAGTTTTTCATAGAGGCTACAGGATCAAGGATCGAGTTTTTCACAGTGGCTTCGAACAAGGGATCTGGGTGGTTCTTCTTCACACTGGACATGGATTCTGGTGGTTGGTTGATGGTTGAACGGCAACGATGACAAAGAACAAGAGGAAGAAGAAATCAGCTAGCAAGGCTCTGATACCATGTGAAAGATGTATTTATCAAGTGGGTCTTTACAAGACACTATACAGGGGTATAAATACTATATCAACACCCTAAGAATAGAGCCTAAACAAATTCACCAAATCCTAAAGACTTTCCAAAGGAGACCTAGTATACATTCACAAATGTGGTGTTGAGCCTACTACATCCAATGCTTAAGTTCGTACAACGTATCCGGTTTAGCTAAGCACAAAAGAAGTAAGGTCCAGGTTCTCCTTTGGAGATTACTTACCCTTCTCCTTGGGGTGGTCCAATTGGCCTATTTATAGATCTTTCCTTAGACACTTGCCTCTAGACTCTAATTACATGTAACGTTGATGGTGTCAAATACGTCTCTGGTCCTCGAATTTGTAAGTGTCAATCCTTGTTCAACTCAGTTATTTCTTGATTGGTATACATTTACTAACTCGGCTTGTCATTTCGCTTCCCGAGGTGTTTACATTTTCCTTTTGGATCTTGCCTTGGTAACCATCACCAATATCTAATATATTAATAAAATTTAATATATTATATATAAATATTATTAAATATAAATTTGATTGTAAACTCCTAGGAAGTTATATACTAAATACATTTTAAAGAATGAATTTTTCAAAAGATGCTTTAGAAAAAGAAATTAAAAATTATTCCAAACACACTATAGATATTTCAATCTTATGATTTAAATCCAATCACGCAACGAGCCATACCAATATACGAAACATCCTTGAAATAGAAAAAGAAAGAAAGAAAAAAATAATTAAAGACCCATTAAAGACCCAGTTGGAGCCAAGTGTATTATATGTATATGACGACTGATGTGAATGCATATGGTGAATGAATTTGTGACATTAATTAGTAGTGGGCTGAGGCATGTTGCATGCGATATGGCCAAATATTAAATTAAGATAAAGATGTGCAAGGAAAGTTGGCCGTAACTTACAGTATTTTTCATGTACTATCTACCTCCTATTTTATTTGTTTTCCGTATTATTGGTATTACCAAACTTCCAAATGACTCCTTAGGTTAATATTAACTACAACTTTACCATTTGGTAAAACAAATCAATGTAACTAATTTTTTATTTCTTAATCAGAGAGGATCCATCGCCTTTTGTTTAAAAAATGAAAAAGATAATTTTAATAATGTAATTATATATAGAAATCCGACCATGAAATAGATGAATAAATAAAGCGAGAAAATGTAAACTATAAAGTCCCGAGTTTAAGAGGGGACGTGATAGTATGGTTTAGAAAGACTAAAAATAATTGAAAATTACTACCTATACCAACAAGGTGCACCTTCCTTTTCAATTCCCAATCAAGAAACTTCATAATTAAGCATATTTAGCTTGGAGCAATTATATACTGGATAACCTTCTGTGAATTTTCCTAGGAAACATGTGAGTGATGACAAAACATGTTGAAAGGAACTGTGTTAGTTTATAGGGATATCCGTCTTCACTCTTAAAAGCATTCAAGACAAGAAATGACAACCACATTCATTAAGCAAAGGGAGAGATCAATTTATTGTTAGAGAGAAATATCAAATAATACAGCAAAGTGTCTCTAAGATTTAGAGTGTCTACATATAGCGCACCCTTTTAAACCATAGAGCCAAACTTGTTAATAACATAATAGATTGAGATTACTTAAGTTTAACTCCTTTTTTAAGTTGACGTATTTCTTTGTTTTACATACATTACTTATTTGGTAGCTGCATAGTTCTTTTTTTCCTCCTCAAACTGTCAACTCGTACACGATAAACAACATAAGCCAAATCCAAGACTTTTCCTTAGGTTCTCCTTCACCAACAGTAACTGGGACATCGGACCCCAGAATCCGTCAAACTGAAACCGATGTTAGTTAATGTTAAAAATAATATTGCAGAAAAGATCATAGCAAAATTATTGTCTTTAAATATGCTAATTTATATGTTATTTGATTGTATATTAAAAAAAAACTATATGTTATTTGAATAATCTGGATTCATATTCGGTATTTAAAAGTTTCAATCCAAGTACAAAAGGGATAAATAACTGATTAATACTAGAATGTCAATTAAGAAATAATTAATTAAAATATTTATTATATTACTGACTCTTTATCCTTTAGTATCTTGCTTTAAAAAATAAAAATATATTGTGTTTTGAGATGGGTTAATTTCATGGTTCTAGATAATGTTGTAGAAGATGAAGTCTGAGAGATTTAGAGGTTTTTAAATTAAGGATAGGGCCAAAAAATGAGCATTGCATGTGACATGAATAGGGTTGCATTTTGTACTTGTAATAGTGTTTAAAGGAAGGGATGTATAATAAATATTAGATAAATCCATTGCTATCCAGTATATTTAACTTTTTTTTAGTATAACAATTAAGAGTAGAGAGATAGAATATATATAGTTGAGTTATATGTTAATCTTAATTTTGCTATGCCTGATTTAATAAAGTTCAAGAAACAAAAACTAAATAATGTATATTTGTTTAAAAGTTGGCAATTTAATGCCATTAAGAAAGTATACAAAAAATGTTGATATTTTTCTAATAACACACTCTTTTTTACTTAGTCAAATATATAACCAAGTTTATTTTCTTTTATGACACTTGGTTAAATTTTACGTTGCAAACGACGGGATTAATAATGTATCAACTTTTATCATTAATATCCATTGTCCGGTATGCTTTTTCTTTTTGAGTTCAAAACTTCAAAGATGTGATTATTTGAAGAAAATTTTAAATTGAGTTACACTTATAAAATAAGAATGATAAATACTCAATATTCAATGTTTCCAATCCATTTAATTCCAAAAAATAAAAGAAATGGAGCCATTTCTCTCCTTAATTCATCTTAAATTGAAGTTTTCCTTTCAATTAGGAGATCATCGGTCGGTTTTGAAATTAAAAAATCGACCACCATCCTAATAACATCATAAAACCGCCCTAGTACGTCTCTACTACGGACGTATATTTAATTATGAATTTTTACAACTCAATCAAATTAGTTATTTTAATTATAAAAAAAAAAAAAAAAAAGTATTGAATATAGCTTTAAGAATTAAGATGTGGCTCCGTATTTTTTATTATTATTACTTAGAATGGTAACTTTTTTTAATTTAGGAGGGACGCGAATGAAACGAGATTGCATCTAAATGGGAGAGATTCTGATGATTTAAAAATATAGTTAAGTAACGTTTAAAAATATGGAAAGTCACTACTTATACCAATAAGGTATATTTTCCTTTTCGGTACCTCAATCATAAGAACTTCATACATAAGCATGCTTAGCTTTGAGTAATTCTAGGTTGGGAATTTTTCAGGATGCAGAGAAATGTTGGGATCATCAGGTGCCGAATCCAGATTCCAAATGTAGTTACGTGCAATCAACTTGAGCATAACTCAATTCATGAAAGACATATAATCTCGATCGAAATATTAGAGGTTTGAATTCCTTCACTCCATATGTTGTTAAACTAAAATAAACGGAAAAAAAAAAAGTATTGTGATATTTTCGACAAAAAATTTAAAACGTTCAAATCAAAGTAGATTTGATGTTCTAAACTACAAAAAAAAAACAAAAAAAAACAAAAAAAAAAAAGTGAAAATAGTAAAATTGATAGATTAAATCTATAATTTCATAATCATTTGCTAATATTTTGGATATGTGAAAAATATGTAGAAATTTATACTACTCTCATAGTAACTACGTGACAAAGAATGAATGAAGGCAAGTATATATTGTAAATACAACGTTTTCCTCAAGGATACGACTCTATTCTTCATAATCTCAAATGATATATATTTTAATATTACAATTATACCCTCGATACATATGTTGGTTATTTATAGTAAATTTTTGCAACCCTATATTAGAGATTGTTATAATGGCATAAACTTTGAAGGGGTTAAACCATTATTGTCTAGAGTTATAGAAGTATTGTATTTACTCTAATGTCATAACTTTATTAATATATAGTTGAATTTAATTGCAACACATTGCCGCAATTTTGAGTCACACGAACTTCATAGTTGAAGATCTTTGTTGAAGGGCAGTTCAAGATTTGGATTTTTATGTAATTGAAACTACTTCTTATAAACTATAGGAGGGTATTAGAGTTGTCATTTGTATTAACTATTTATACAAAGCACATTTAAAACAAAATTATATATATATATATATATATATTGATACCAAACTTACTAATTAATACAAATAATAGTATCTCGGATTGGTTATGCATTTTTCAAATTGCTATTAATGAAGTTAAGAAGCACATGGTTTGACTACAAAATATAATTCAGATGATTTTTTTCATTTATTTTCCAATCATTTAATATGGTTGATGATTTTGAATTTTGAGTCCATGCGTGAACCGGCTAACGTGTGCATGAATTGTTGATGGATTTGATTGATCATGGAAGATGGGAAATGAATTGGTATAATTTTAAACACTTATTTAATTGTCAAAATTGTTAGGAATCAATTTGGACTCAACAAAGTTCAAACTAAATCCACTACTATCCGACTTAAATGAGATAAAGAGGAAAAATTTTGAGATTGAAAATACCAACCTAAGGCTCATTGGCATTGGCTCATAGCGAGCCACGAGCCAGTGTTAGAATTAATTTAATAACTAATTCATTTGTTGGCAACAAATTAAATAGCAATTATGGACTAATAGGGATGCTAGGATCAACTCATAAATATAAGGTTATGATCCCCACAATACTATGCCTCTTCAGCTTCCTATTCCTCATCTGATGGTGAGGGTCTACCCATTTCGATTGAAAACATTGTGGTAAAGTACCACACTCATGCCTGAATTCTCCTCGTTTTGTAGGTGATTATGTATTCTCTAAATTACAAATTTATTGTTAAGTATGTGCAGATCATGCGAAATCTTCCCTATCCACATTCATGCATCAACATCGGTCTAAGCATTATTGACATATATGCATCTAATTAAGAGATTAGAAGTCTGGAACCAAAAAATACTAATTATAATTGTAAATAAAAGTTAAATTAAATCCAAACTTTCCTTGTAAAATGGAAATTTTAATTTTGAATTTAAAATAAATTAAAAGACTTCAAATCAATCCATATAAAAAAATTATCTAAATAAATATACTTCGACTGACATAATATTTATAATATCAACCTCGAGGTTAGAGATTTGATTCCCCCACCCCACGAATTTAATTCAATATCTTTAGGGGAAAAAAAATCAAGGTTACCCATAATGTAATGGATAATTAGAATCAAATAGTAAGAGAGAAACAAAATGATTTGAGATATTACTTAATGTTGACATGTTCCGTTGTTGGATTAATTAAAGATCAACTTTCTGTTTTTTTTTCCTTAAAAAGTACAATTACAAAGATGGAGACCAAACTTTCGACTTCTAAAGAAGAATGTCATATTGATTACCATGGAACTAAGTTCAATTTAGCTAATTAAATATCAACTAATAATATATTGTTATAAAATCAATTTTTGACTTTTCATTGTTGGATGGGACAACAAAAAAAAGATTGACATAATGAATAATGTCTTATATCTCAATGTTGATAAGGTTGATACTAAGATTTCTATGAGATTAACCAGTTGATGTGTACTTAGTGGATTTGATGTCCTGTGGCCTATAATTTCCATATAATTCAATATGTGTAATAAATAATTTGTATATAATAAATGATGAAAATGTGGAGTTGAAAATCATGAACAAAAACTCTTTTAATAATAAATTGGAGTCCAAATATATAGAGAACTGATAAAATGAGTGAAACATAGAAAGCACCACATTTTTGCAACCATAAATGAAAAAATAATTAACTTCAATCAAGAAATAAATTATTTTGGACCTTCATTTCGAAAATTGTGGCTGAAAATGAAATTAAACGAGATGGGAATGGGAGCTTTGACATGGGAATTTTAATGGAGCTTAAATCCAAATGCCACTGTAACATTGTCTAGTAATGGTTCTGTTGAACAAAAATAATAATAATAATGAATGAATGAATTCATAAGTATTGGTTTTGGATTTTGAAATTTAAACTGCGATTTTCTTTGTTTTGTTATCCATTTTAAAATTATCTTTTTAATCGTAGCTTTATGGTTTAAAACTAAGATCATATTTTATAAATATTTGATGTTTAAAAATTAAATTTATAGACATTATTTCAAGTGATGAGTTTCTTTCTTTTATTATCTATCTTTTAGAAATGTTTTCAAAATGCTCTTCATGTTTTATTTTTATTTTTATTTTTTAAAAATTTATTTTTGTTTTCAAATTTTGGCTATGAAATCAAGCATTTCTAGAAAAAAAAAATGAATACCATTGTAAAGGATTATGAGAAAGACAAACATAATTTTCAAAATAAAAAACTAATGGCCCATTTAGATTGACTTAAGCAAAATGTGTTTTCCAAAAAAATCATTTTTATTTAAACATTTTTTTTATAAAAACGGATTAAAATACACTTTAAAAGTTATTTTGAATGGTTGTCGAGCACTCCAATTTTTTTCAAAATGACTTTTTTCAAATTAAACAATTGAAATTGTATTCCAAACACACTTTGAGTTCCTTTGGACAGACATTTGGACTTTTTATATTAAGTTTATATAAACACTCTTTTACCTATTTATTTCTTTAGTTTGTTGTCTAGTTTATAATAGTATGTAGAAATTTCAAGCCAAGTGTAAACTATATGAGTTTTTTTTTTTTTTTTTTGGTTGGACAAGATAAAAGAACATAGTAGTTTCTTAAAAAAAAAAAAAGGCTGTTTTTTGTTTTTCGAATTTGGTTATGAATTCAAATGTTCACTTAGGAAAGATGCAAACATAGTTATTAAGATATTGTGAAAAAATAAATATGATTCTCAAAAACTAAATACTAAGTTCTCGTTTGGTAATTATTTCATTTTTTTATATTTGTTTTTAAAAATTAAACATATTCCCTCCCCATTTCTAACAACTGTTTGCAACTTTTTTTAAACCATCGGTAAAAAATATATAACAAAGGAAGAAATTATATAATAAAGAAATAAATTTAGAAGTAGAAGTAGTGTGTATATACTTAATTTTCAAAAACAAAAAACAAAAACCAAATAGTTATTAAATAAGATCTAAAATACCATTTGGTAATGATTGATTAGTTGTCTTTTGTTTTTTGTTTTTTGTTTTTGAAGTTTATGCTTGTTTCTTTCCCAATTTTCAATGGTAGTTTTCACATTTATTAAAAGTAACACTCAATTTTTAGTCAAATCCTAAAACTACGTTTTTTTTTTCAAATTTTAGCTTGATTTTTTAAAATATAAGTAGAAAGTTGATTACCAAACATAGAAATTTGTGGATGAAACCATGAAAGTAGTGTTCATAAACTAAATTATTTTTTTCCTATCCTTCTTCTCTTCTTCATCTTTCCTCTTACTTTTCTTCTCCCTTCATCCATCCTCTCATTCACCACATCAACCACTTTTGTGGGATCTCCTTTCCACTATCTCATTTTAAATCATCAATCAACTCAAAAACTAAAACAGTCAACACTTTAAGTTTTAAATCATCAATCAACTCAAAAACTAAAACAGTCAACACTTTAATATCTCCCATGTCGCAGTTTGTCCCCTATTCTCGAACCACCTTGCCGATTCTCCTGACTGCTTTTTTCCAAACCTTCATTCAGTTTGCATAGATCGGTGCAGAGCTACACATTCTAAATTGAACTCTGATTCGACGGAAGATTTTTGGTGTGGCTTTACTAAAGATTTCCCAATGAGTTTGTGCAACGGTAGAAAACAGCAATTAGAAACGCTATACGAATTCAAATTGAAAGTAAGCAATAGCAGATTGTTCAGAATGTGGAGTTCATGTGAAAAAAACACAATTAATTGAATTTAGGTTTGACCGTCCCAATTTCAATGAAATTAGATTGTTTTGATCATTAGTACAAAATAAATTTAATGGAAATGAAAGGGGATTGTAACTACTGTAAGTAAAAGTTGTAGAGCCCGTTGACTTATAAAAAACCACACTGCACAGTTTCAAAAGTTTTTGTGCAAATATAGTATAAAAATAATGTCATATTTCCATTTTATAACATAAAAATAAAAAGTAATAAGTATCAAACATTTTAAAACTTTCCTGCTTATAAAAAATGAGTAGAGGAACAGTGAGATAAATTCGATTTAAGGAGAGCTAAGATAAAGGAAAGGAGACAATTAACCAAACACAATTGAGTTTGTTGAGCAGGGGCTTATGGAGAAATTGGGGTTGAAGAAATGGCATTATAAAAAGAAAAACTATATGAAATGCAAACATATCATAGAGGAAGTGAACTCCGGAGCTAAAATCTCGTTCCTTCAAAAACAAACTTTAAATAATAATCGCTAAACTTCAGCATCGAGTCAAAAAAAAAAGTCAAAATTTCATCAATTTTCTAAAACAAACAACGGAATTAATTTAGCTCTTGGATGCAAGCTTCTCCTTCGCCTTCTGAATCTTCAATACCTTCTTCACAATCTTTTGCTCTTCCACCAAAAAGGCCCGGATGATCCTATCCCCACCCAAAGAAAGATTAAGAAAATACCTTATTGTTAGGAGTGCATCAAAAAACCGAAAAACCAAACCAATCCAGACCAATTCAATGGTTTGGTTTGATTCTTTTAATATAAAATTAAAAAACCAAAAACTATTTATTCGAATCAATTTTTTATTAGAAAAACCAATTTAAAACCTAACCAATCCAATGGTATATATATATATATACACACTTAAAGTAGACTATCTTTTTTAGTATTTTAATAATTATTATGGTGCATGTACATTTGTTGTTTAGAAAAAAAACCAATTATTATGGAATTTATATGTTTTGTATTTAGAAAAGTGCCAAGAAAACAAATAAAAATGTTAAATTTTGAGTTTATAAAAAGAAGAAAGACTCATTTTTAATTTTAAATTAGTAAAAAAGACCAATTCAAAACAAAGTGATAATAAAAATCAAAAAAGGAAGAAAAAAAGAAAATGCAAAAAGCCGAGAACCAAACTGATCATAAACTGATCCAAATAAAAACCAATCCAATGGTTTTATTCTTTATTGGGCATTGGTTTGGATCTCTTTGTAAAACCGATTGGTTTGATTTGGTTCTTGGTTGGCCTCAAAACCGACAAAACCAAACCAACTATCACCCCTACCTATAATCATAAAAAATACAATCAAACCGATGAAATATTGAGTAATGAGAAAAGAAGATGGCAAAGCAAACCTCTCTCTAACAGCACCACCAGATAAAACGCCACCATATGCACGATTCACAGTCCTCCGGTTCCTAGCCAGTCTAGACCTCTTATATTCAGCTGGCCTCAAGTGAGGAATCTGCAATGATCATAAACTTACACGAATTAACAAGGCATTCTGATCTGAGGCCATCTTCACCAAAAGACAGCCATATAAATTCGGAATTTATGCCATCTTAATGCAAATTAACAAAAAAACAAAACGCCCAACTTTCAAAAACTACATTTACATTTAGAATGCTATCATATAGTTCAAAAAACAGCCAAACTACCAAATGTTTATGAATGTGTCTACCAATATAAAAACAATGCATGTAAATGATGCACAAAGTTACATGCATTCATCTACCAATGTACAAAGAATGTATGTAGTAAAGATAGACATCTTGGTGTGGTGGAAAGAAGCGTGCAAAGAGAGTATCTACGTATTCCAAATGGAAACAAACGATCAGGCAATAAAAGTGTAACCGTTTTAAATTAATACTTACTCACAATTTCTTGGATAACAGCACTCAGTTAATGCAGCTATCTTAATATATAGAATGAAAGGATATTTTGCAGGAGTGTCATTAGGATGCAGTTTAAAAGAATGAAGAGGTAAACTTTCTGAATCTAGTTTAGGGCAGTAGAGAGTCCCTTCCGACCATTAAAGAGAAGTAATATACATAGTCATACTAAATACTGATTTACCTCAAACCAATCTGTGGATAAATATGATATCAAAATAAAACTATAGAATTGTATATTTTTAGTATGTGATCAATTTTGGCCAGTGAAGTCTGTCATTCATTACGCTCGGGAACATTAAATTGATTGCTTGTGAGGTCTGTGGAACGGCGGATAATCCAGAAAGAACAATCGTGCGATACAAAGTATTGAGATTTGTTTAACTTCCACTCATAAGAACGCAATCCGAAAGCATACTGCCATAGTTATTTTATTCCAAAGAGAACCAAAAACTAAAATTGAACTCGGAGAAAAATAACTAGGCTCCTTGTAATATCCAATAATAGGTGGTGTAACGATCGCAAAGAACCAACATTCACCATATGTACTGGTAGACCAAATTTCTTCTCTAATACACCACAGATGCGGCACACAACTAAGTTTCAAAGGTATTTGCCGCAAAGGTCTAGACTAATAAGAGATAACATAACCATCGTAAAACAGCCAGAAATTTAACAGGGAATAAGAAGTACATCAATAAGATGCGTTATTGGTGAAATAACTAACAAGATTTAGAGATAAAAGAAGCAGATAACAGTGATCAAATGCATACCCCCTGAATCCTTTTGCCGGTAACCGGACATTTTGGTCCACTAGCTCTTTTCTTGGTAGTCTGATACACAAGCTTCCCGCCTTAAAATAAAAGAGAAGAAGATGATAAGAACAGCATCAGGCAATACGCAACTATTCTAATATTGAAATCACAACTACAACTAGAAAAGAATGTAACGAATAGCGATTGACATTGAAGTTCCAAAAATATTTTGTTACGTAAATCAAACGTGGAACGGGACAGCTATTGGGAGGAATCAGATAGTTACCAGGGGTTTTGACGACACGGTGCTGGTTAGACTTGGTAGCATAGCTATGGCGCTTGCGATATGTAAGACGCTGAACCATCTTGGATGATATTCCTCTCTTCCTCGCTCTGTGTTTCCTGTCCTGCTAGAGGAGGCTGCTGCAGAGAATTTTGCAGAAATTTGGAGGAGGAGATAAAAAAACCAAGACGAACCCGATGCCCTAGATCTGACGGCTTGTACGCGTTCTCGTCGACGATTGAGATTTAATCGCGTTCTTTAAAGAAAAATATTTTTCTTTCCTTTTTCTATGGGCTCCGATCTACAGGTCTAATCTGTCTCTTATACACATCTAGATGTGTATAAGAGACAGGTAAACATTCATGCAACGGAAGAAATCATAATCAATAAGCACTCAAATTACACTTAATTTGAGTTTAAAAAGCATGTAAGAAAACATTTTCAAAGAAGAGGGTTTCAAGAATACAATACTTTTGAAAAACCACTTAAATTTGTGCTCCTTTCCACGGATTCAACTTCCAAATCAACAATAAACCACCAAGAGAATCTTCACTACCATCCTCTAACTTAGATTGTGTGGGGACCAAGAGGGTTTGAGAGAGAGTATAGAGTTCCTACAAAATTTCAAGAATTCAGCAATTCACCATCTCTAATCTCTGAAATTTCATGTATTTATGCATCTCCTTCGTGCAAGCACTAAATGAAGCAGTCATCACTTCAATTGGCATCATTATAGTGGCATAGGTGTTGATCAATAGATTAATCCAATAAAAGTTAAATTAATCCACTAACTTTCATTTTTTTTTTTCATTTTAATCAAAATTAAGAATAAATTTAAATTCAAATCAGAATTTGAATTTTATAAAATTGAAAATATTTTATTTAAATAATTAATTAAACAAAATTTATTTATTTTAATATAAAATATTAAATTAATTAAGCACCTATTTGATATATGAATCTTATTCATGTTAATTAATATTTAAATCAATATTTAAATATTTTAATCTCTCCAATTACATTTGATTTCAATAAATTTAAACGTTTAATTATATCAAATATAATTAACCAAACCCTAAATTGAATTTAAACACTTCAAATTCAAAACTTTAATTTCGATTTTGAACATTTCAAATCGACTCAATTCACTAATCCAATAAGTAATTTTAGGAGCTAGTAGAGGGACCTTATGGACCTATAGGTCATGAGCTCCAATGATTCGATATTAATTGGCTATACTCTTTGGACAGAATTAATCAATATTCATTAACTCCCAAGACACACCACTATAGCTCGATAGCTACACTTTGCTCACCGTTGATATATTTCTATCTATTTTAACCATAATTAGTAAGTCGACCCTTCATAGGTCGTTCGTATTTACAGCTAGGTCAAAATTATCATTTTACCCCTGTAAATATATCTTGATCTTTAAGCTCCCACAGATCCTCTATTAAACAATTGGTTTATAGTCCAACTAATAAACCATATCCATCTAGGTCATGAGAGGGTAGGGCCCCTTTGTTCAAAACTAGGAGTTAGTACTCAAGGGAACAACCTATCTACTAATCCTAAATTAGATAGGAATGAATTCCATCTTGCAAGACTATGTCCTCGGCTATTTATCCGGTCTTATCCTAAAAATGGGAGGCTTATTGAGTAGTATTGTTGAACTACTATCACCTATGCAGATCAAAGGATAATTCTGAATAAACAGAAGTTCATAGTTAGCTCAAGATTAAGATTGAGTTACCCTAGGTCATCGAATTTGAAATAGTCAGTTTAAGCATTAAACGGTCGTTCTAAAGTGACTATTTCGAGGTTCAGTCTTATATAACATCCTTTGCATAGGATGTCTCCACATGAATGATTTTAGGATCACATCATTTGTATCAATATACAAAGTGGGTCGCATCCAATAGTGTCACTAGGACGAGGTACCCAATCTCATCCATATACTTATATACCATTTTGGTTATATACTAAAACTTGATCTACTTTTATGTCTCCACATAAAATTAAAGTATTCATATTATAGTCATTGATTCGTTTATTGGATTTTTATAATATAATGCAATATCAATAACATTTTATTGAATGAACAACTCAATAATATTTTTATTGATAAATAGATAATATTTCCAATATTTATGAATACGAGTTTTAGGACATTCCCAACAATATCACCTCTTAAAATATTTGCAAATATGAAAGTCTTGACTAGTCAGCTTTTGAAAATTTTCTAATTTTCAATTTTTCTCTCCCTTGTCTTGTCTTGTCTTGTCGCTTCCTTTCATTTTTTTTCCTTTCGTTTCTCCAGTTTTTGCTTTTTTTTTTTTTTTTTTTTTTTGCTTTTTTTTAGAAAATTTGTAACAAGTGTTGTTTTTATTATAAAAAATAAATATTTGTCCTTTTTAAAACTATTTGCATATATAAACTATTTTCGAGAATACATTTACCTTTTTTTTATTCCTAAAATAACCTTCTTCTCTCTTATCTTCATCGTATTTTTTCACCCCCTTATTCTTCATCGTTTTCTTTCTGTATTTGTGTTTTTTCACCATGTCGCTTCATCGTCGACGTATTTAGTCTCCCGCTTCTTCTTGATCTATCTTCTTTTTGGTCGAGCTAATGTGCATTTTCCAGATATGTCTTCTCCATTCTTCGCCGCTCGATTCTAAGAGGAACGATTTATCAGTTTTCTGCTCGTGATTTCTTCTTTCTACGTTTAATTTGGTATTTCTACTCACGATTGGAATTTCTTACTCATGATTTTGTATTATTTCATCATTTTCTTGTGCGATTCTTTCTTCCATGTCTAGGTACTATTCCACTATTTTTTATTCGATTTCATCCAAGTTTTTAATATTTTTTTTCCTTTGTCCTTTTTTATGTTTCATTGATTTTACTTGAAGTATGCTCATTTTTTTATTTGATTTTCTCAGTTTTCTTGTTTGATCTACTTTAATTTTTTCTTTGAGTCTTCATAACTTAATTTCTATTTTATTTCTATTTAGGTTTTTTTTTTTCAATCAGTCATGAACTTCCTATCACTAATATTAGTAGTCATGAACTCCCTATCACTGATATTAGTCTACTAATGATAGATACATATCATAGTGTATCAATGATATTAATTTATCATTTATAGATATTGTTTTCTATTTATTCTACTTATATAGAATATTATGAGTTTAATTGTTGTTTCTTGCAGTGATTTGGAAATATGATTAAGCTTGCAATAGTGGTATTTCATAGTGGACATTGGGATGATAAACATAATTACTTGAATTACAAGACTAAAAGCGTATTGTTCGGTGAGGCTATGTGTTTTGAGAGTTTTGTTAGTTTGAAATCAAAGAAAATTCAATTGTGTGCATATATTTCTTCAATACAATTATCGATCTTATTGGATTTTGGTATCAATGGCATTCAAACCATGGTTGAAATTCATGAAGATAATGATGTTGCTTGGTTTTTTAATTTAGTTAAAGAACAAAGTACAAAACATCCATTAGTTGTTTATGCCACTAATATTCTTTTAGAAGGAGTTTCCAATGGTATATTTGACAAGTTTTTATGTGTTGTGTCTTCTTCTTCTCCCATTAGTGATGATTTTAACATCCTAACGGATGTTCATATTAGTAGCTTGTCTTCTATATTTTATTTGAAAAGAGAATGATATGTTTGCTAGTAAGGAAATAGTATTAGGGTCATTTTACTACTTAGCTATAAAGAACAACTTTGAGTTTAAGACTGTGAGATCAAATTCTAAAACAAATGTATTGAAGTGCTCCCAAGAAGATTGTCAATGGTACGTTAGTGCATCTTGTTATAAGGGCGGGAAATTATGGAAACTTAGGAAGTATATTGCTAATCATAGTTGTTCTAAAAATGCTATTCAAACTTCTCATAGACAAGCATCTTCATCATTGACTGGTGATTGTATGATAAAAGATTTTAGCCCTTGTGACCGTTTGACTCCGAATGATATTATGATTCACATGCGTACTAAATTTAGGGTAAATGTTAGCTACTATAAAGCTTGGAGGGCGAAAGAATATATTATGAAGTCATTGAATGGTGATGCAAAGGAATCTTATGTCTTGATCCTAGAATTTTTTACGAAGCCAAAAGAAATGAATCCAGGTTTGTTTTTTTCCTTCTATCCTTTATATATCATCAATCAAACTTTCAATGAGTATGTAATCTATATTTGATAGACTTGTTTAACTGATATGGTCTATCAATGATATTGGTCTATCAGTGATAGATCTTATAGTAAATGAGTATACCATTGGTCTATCACTGGTATTTGGTCCATAAGTGATAGATCTATTGTAAAACAGAATGTAATTATTCTTTGATATATCTTTTTTTTTTTTTAATCTTACTCCAGGTTCATTTACTGGGTATGAATCTGATTATAGGGGGCATTTTAAGTATTGTTTTATGGCAATTGGATCATGTATTAAGGGGTGAAAATATTGTAGGTCAAACATATCAGTTGATGATACTTTTTTGAAATGTAAATATGGTGGAACTTTTTTGACGACATCAATAATTGATGGTAACAATTAGATTTTTCCTTTTGCTTTTAGTATTGTAGACTCCGAGAATGATGCATCATGGAGATGGTTTTCTGATAATATAAAGAGTAAGTTTGAGGGGATCGAGAAGGTTTAGTTATTATATCAAATCAACATTTAAGTATTCAAAAGGTGTTTAAAACATTTTTCCAACGACTGAATATTGTGTTTGTTTGCAACACCTTTTGAGAAGTTTGAAGTTGACATATAAGGACTCTTCTATTGATAATATGTTTTTTAGATGTGGAAAAACATATACTATTGTTGATTTTGAGTTGAATATGAGATGGATGGAGGCTATATATCCTCGCATACGCGATTATCTTAGTGATGTTGATTTCGAAAAGTGGGCTCGTGCATATTGTAGAAGGAGAAGATATCAGATGATGACTACAAACACTTCTGAATATTTAAATGCAGTTCTAAAAGAGCTTAGAAATTTATTGTGGCATCACTACTCGATTCAATCAGACAATTACTTCAAAAATGGTTTTATGATAAAGGTAAAGCTGCATATTGTATGAAATCTATTTTGAGTAGTTGGGCTGAGTGGAAATTACGAACACAACATCAAATATCAAGAAGCTTCACGGTAAGAGTTACTTGTTTTCATGGGTAATATTGCACAATTTGTCAGTGATAGACTCAGATAGTTGGATCTTAATTAATTTGTTGTCTATGTGTCATTTTTCTCAGGTTAATACGATTAATGATGTCGAATTTCAAGTGATTGATGGAAGCAATCACTTTATGGTACATTTAGATTCCAAATCATGTACTTGTCATATTTGGGATCTTGGTGAAATTCATGTGCCCACGCACTTGCTGTTATTCGTGGATGCAACATGGATACCTATTCATTTGTTTATAAGTATTTTTTGACAAGTACCTTGATTTATATTATGCTTGTTCTATTCGTCCAGTTACGAACCATGCTAATTGGAAGCCTATAGGGATTGACATGAGTATATTACCTCCAGTTATTAAACGTCCAGCAGGTCGACCTCGAAAACAGAGAATATTATCAATTGGCGAGCAAAAAAGTCAAATAAAGTGCAGTTGTTGTCGTCATGTCGGTCATAATTGTAGAACTTATAAATTTTCACCATTTATACAATGATGCAACACTTACTATCAATGTGATCTTTATAGATGTGAACGTGTAGGTTGCCAACATTTTTAGAATGTTAGGTTTGCCATTTTTACTATTGGTTTGATTGTTATATTGTTCATACTAACATAACATCCTGCTTGAGAAATATAGAATTTTTTTTTTTCTACTTTTTATCAATAGTATATATATTCGATTTGCTTCTTATTCAATGTGAAGTAATGTCACATAAAGTACAAAACTTATTCCTTTGAAAATTTTCTCAATACAAAGGATAGAATTTCCCAACATATTTTTACAGAATAAAAACACAAAATCAAGTACATGTGAAAGACAGTAACATCAATTGCAAGTATTGTCACTGTGCTTTCTATCACTGATATCAGTCTATCATTTGACGTTGATCTATTACTGACCATCCGTTACATAATACCAAGAGTTTAGTTCTTAGAACTTTAAAATAGAAAACATAAAGGGACATAATTTGCACTGATTCAACTAACGATCCAACAATTTCCTATATTTATATGACAAAAAGAACTATATATGAAGTTTTTTTGAGTAATTTCAAACAATGTCACTATGATTTCTATTACCAATATTGGTCTGTCATTGACATTGATATATCATTTATCACCCATTACATAATTACAAGAGTTTGGTCTTTACAACTTTAAAATAGAAGTACAAATGGATATAATTTGCATTGATTCAACTAACGATCCAACAATTTCCTATATTTATATGACAAAATGAACTACATATGAAATCTATCTTGGATCGTTTCTATCACCTATATGTTTCTATCATTGATACTACTAATGTATCCACAAAAACTAGGGTATAATATCTCACATCCCACAATATTAAAGTATTGAAATATCCACAAAAACTAAGGTTTAATAGCCACAACATTAAACTAAGTTACAACTACATTATTACATCTGAGAAATTTTTAGGTCAAAACTAGGGGCAATGTCCTTAATTCTAGGAGAATGTCTTGTTTATTTTGGAGAAGCTTTCTTTTGGTCTTTTGCATTCTTTTGGTCCTTTGCATTCTTTTGGACCTTTGCATCCTTTTGTTATCTTGCAATCTTCTCGTCATTTGCATTCTCCAACATCTCCTTTGACGGTTTAGGCTATCTTTTTAGTCTAACATTTTCAACGTTCATCGTTGTATTTGCCTTTTGTTGAATAACATGAAATGTCAATACTTAATTATAAGTTTATAAATATATATTGAGTCTAAAAGTCATAAAGTAATATAAGGAATGTGATAATTTTTATACCTTCACTTTTTTTGCTTTGTCATGCACCATTTTTTTTTCTTTTTTCTTTTTACATTTTTTCATGTCCATTGACTTCTTCCTCCTTGTCTTCAATATTTTATAAATATATTATATAAGTGTACTAATGCACAAAATTGTAGAAGATGTGAATATACTTTTTTTTATGTTACTGTTGGACTCCAATAAAAAGATGACAATATTCTATCAATGATGGAAACCTATCACTGATAAACTTTAACGAGCAACACACTTGAAATCTATAAAAACATAATAGCAATAACCTACTATTTAGCTAGATGGGTACTTTTTTTTCCTTTAACAATAGTGGTTTATTCTATTTCCTTCTCTTTCTCACGATTTGTTCATGCTTCTATAGATATTAGTATATCATCAGTACACTATATGTACTTTATATAGTCTATCATATTAGAAAAAAAAACAAAAAAAAATAAAAGAACTAGAAGGCTTTAATAATTTTACCTCTTTCTCCTTGGCATAAGTAGTTGCATATTCAACTACTTTATCAATATTAGCATCAACATCGACATCTATCATTTCTAGACTCACAGATGGAGGATGATTCTTGTCAAAGCACTCTTGAGATTGTCTTTTACTTTGATATTTGTGTGCGACCTTCTGCTTTACAATTTCCATTAGAGAATGTAACAAAGCGAGAATCTCCGTTTGTCCTTTTTTAAGATATTCAAAATCTTCTTTGTGTTGCCTTTTAAGACCTTCAATATCTTTTTGTAAATAAGATATTCTTTCTCCAATCTTTTTATCTTTTTCTGCTACATTTTCTTCTTTCTCCAATCTTTTTTCTCCATTTCCATATTTTTTTTTGAAGTATTTTGATGTTTTTTCTTCTTTTGATGCAACAATATGAACTAAAAGGAGCTGAAAACATAATATTTAATTAGTATTGTATACAAAATATCTTCTTTTTATGAGATTTGAAATACTCAAATAATAATAGTTAGGAGTTATCATTGACATAGTTTAATGAGACCATATCAGTGATATGGGCTTCTCACTGATAGACCCTGTTATTGATAGACCAATATCACTGATATAGTCTACTATATGTGATATTAGTCTATCATTGATAAACTATGTTGTCGATAGACTCATTCCCTACATTTATTTGTGTGTTTCAATAGATATAATACTTCTATCACTAATATTTGTCTATCACTGATAGACCAATATCATTGATAGACTTGTATCACAATTATTATTGAAAAATTGTTTCGAGAAGATGTTGTCATTAAGATCTTGTCAATTTGGTTGCTTTGTTATTTCCCAATTCAAGATTCTTGGAAAGCCATTTTCTATTCTTTTTGGGAACCCCTAAAAAGGTTTAGGAAGTATTGCATATGCCCAATAAGCTAAAACTACGGGGAAGCCTTGCAGATAGGCTGGTTTTTCTTTACTCTTAATAAATTTCTAAAAAACTCGACAGTAAGACTATAAGAAGTATTCCCCATGGATAGTTCCTAAACTTCTTCTCATCATTCAACATCTTAACATGCTCCCAATCCACACAATTATGACGTTGTTTTGGAATCAACAAGTTTTCTAGCAAATAAAGATTGACAAGTTTTTTTATGTTTCTAATGCTATTTATCTTTCATCAATGCAGTGGTTAGAAAAATAGTTAAATGCATCATTCATATTTTCCCTAGTGATGCTAGTATCATTTCTAAAAAATGTTTGTCTAATTTCTGGATCATTTTCTTAAGTTTCATCTAAAACATCTTCAATAGGGCATTCATCACAATTTAATTCAGTAATCAAACAAGAATCCCTCAGCCTAAACTCTACAATGTTACTTTCAATGTTGAAAAGAATAACATTGTTATTAGCAGAGATACATTGTCTTCTAATCAAATGTGCTAGAAGTTGTAAAGGTACTCTAGACATTTTTAAACCTAGTAGATGCCCAAATGGTCCTTCCTTAAACAAAAATAGACACGTAGAATCTAAAACCTTAATATGATTTATCACTTCCATCTTGGCATAAACTGTGACTTTCAAAGTATAATTCCAACTTTCTTTAGGGATTTTTTTTGCCTATTTAAACAAAAAAGAAAATATATGTTATAAATATTCTTAAAAAAAACTAGAAATAGATGTATAGTAAATAGATAGTTAATACCTTATCTTTTTTCATCTTTTTTTTGTTTGATGGTTCTTCAAGTCTAAGGTTCTTTTTGTCCATTTTTTTGTTTTTCGCTTTCCATAATTGTTTTTCAATTATCAATCTATTAGAATAGTAATAACCACTTAAGTCAACAAGCTAAACACTTCAAGTCTATCAATGTTAAACTTAGCGATACGTTTCTATCACTGATAGACTTGAAGTGGTGAAGTCTACCAGTGATAATCTTATTACTGATAGACACCACTTCAAGTCTATTAGTGATAGAAACTTATCACAAATAGACCTTAATCAACAACATATTTGAAGTCTAAAAGCAAGCTTGCAATAGTCTATCAACTAAACAACAAATAAACAAAAATGAAACTATAATTTTTCTTCATTTTCATGGAAAATAAATCCAACATGCTCCAAGTCTATCAGTGATAGCAACGTATCAATAGCAAACTCTACTCAACAACAAAAAAAATAATAACAAACAACAGTGAAATTGTACATTGCATGCATTCAACATCCATTATGTATATCAGTGATAGGACTTATCACTGATCAACTCAAATCAACAATACCAAAGAAGAAAAAGAATAAACAAAGCATTTACTTACTCATGGAAAACAAAAAACAAGTTCAACATTCTTCAAGTTTATTGGTGACAGAAATCTATCACTGATAGACCTCAAACTAAAACACATTTGAAGTTTAAAGCACATAAATATAATCAATCAACTAAAAAAAACAGTCATGCAACTACGATTTTTCTCATCTTTGAATGTGATTCCGCGGTCGGTTTCAGTGAATAATCGTTGATGACGGTAGGGTTCTTTTTCGATTTGCAGATTTTAAGGTTTTGAAGAAGATCATTGGGTTAGGGTTTTGAATAAGATAAAAAAAAATAGTAAAGGAAGGAATCCTAATCGTCGATTGAATAGCTCTGGGTGGTTTGGTTGAACTTTTTGTATTTGTGCATCGTAATATTTTTTTTCAAAATCAAACGAAGAAGAAGGGTTTGGTTTGATTGTTCGCTGTTTTTACGAAAGTGTATTTGAGAGGTATCGAAAAGAAAAGGGACCGTACGAATGTTTGGAAAGGACAAGAAAGTGGACAATAAGCTACTACTAATAGGATGTTATCGGTGATAGAGAGCGAATAACATGATATCAATGAGAATAATATGATATCAATGAGATCATTGATAGCACGATATCAGTGAGATCATTGATGATAACCATGATATGAACATTGATAACATGATATCAGTGAGATCATTGATAGCATCTTATCGATGATATTATCAGTGAAAGAAGTTATTATTGATAACCACGATATGAGTGATATTAGTGATATCGGTGATAAAAGTTAGGTGAAATCTATATATCGAGTTTCTTTAAAAGTTCATAACTAGTTATAATCCATCATTGCTAGCTTTAAGTGTTAATATTTGAGCAAAATCATCCACCATTCCCTTACTTCACCTCATCTCCTCCAAGAGGGATATGAAACCCGAACCCACCTGACTAGACGAACGGGGCGCATGTGGTGAATTTCACTACCTATTCACTTTGGATTCTCATGTAGAATATATTGGTATTTATACGCTCTAGGCAACTCTAAATCTATCTATGTGGACAAAACTTCCACTCTTTAACTTTTCATATGGGCCTAAGCCCAAAAGTCATTTTCAACCAGATTTACCCCAAATTTCTGTTGAGTGTTAATGACTCAGTATTTGTATTTTTGTTCAATCTCAATTTCTTAAAATTCCTAAATGAAATGAGGCGTGTTTATTTATTTTTAAATATACTATATTTGTGGGGCTTGGCTTGAGTTCTAGCTAGTATTTTGAATACAATGTATATGCATATGCTAATATTTTGAAATGAGGTGCAAATACCAGGTATTTGTATTATTGTTGATCAGGTTGAATTTGGTTGCTCAATTTAAATGAGTACACAAATTTTAGATTTTTTTTAGTATCGTATATTTGTGTGAACTTGGGGACTAATAGCTATTTTGAGAGCAAAATATTTGTGTTTTGTTAGTTTTTTTTCCGAGAAGTAATTTCATGTTCGATGTATAAAAAATATTACATTTTTCTATGGTTAAGAGATATTTTTCTATATAATCTTGTAGGACTATAGTTAATAGATTATTGATTATTAGGATGTTAAATTTTTTGAATTAGTAAAAAATGATAGGTTTTAAAAATATTAAAATTTTTAATTGGTAGTGAAATTTTTGTTGTTACGATTTTGAATTTTAGATTTTCTGAATTAGGGATATTTTGGTCCATTGTTAATTCGAAATAATTCAAAAAATCATTTTGCCATTTTTCTAAATCCAAAACTTTTTTTTACGATTTTTTAAAATGAAACATTTTATTTTGCTATTTCTCTTCAAGCTTCTCATTGTTGTCCAGTTCATTTGGTTACCAAAGCATTTGGGAAAAAATTTAATCTTACAAATATTTCTTTCATCTCTAGACTTTTGTTTTATTTTAAACCTTTTACCAATGTTTTTAAAATTCAAGATACAACTTAAAATAGGTTTAATTTTTTAAAAAATAAAAAATAAAAAACCAAATGATTACCACACAAAGTCTTGGACGTTGTGTTGATGATGCTAAAGCTTTGACTATTCTTCATTGTTCGGACTGAGAATCGATGTTGTTAATTCGACTCCAAACCAAAACAAAAGAAAATTTATAATATCGAACTACTCTTGTCACTACTTTAACGTAGTAACAATGGTAAGTCCGAGTCGATCCGTAGAGGAGCGCGATTAGTTTTGTTAAGTTAATTTTCTATCCAGAGCGATAAATGGAGGGGTTTGGTGTGGAAGAGATAAATATGTGAAATTGAAATAAAGGGGTAAATGAATCTGGAATAGGAGTCTATCTAATTTCTAGAGCAAGAGAGAGTTCCTATGTAATTTCTTTCCTTAGGCATCAATTAATTACACCGAATCTGTCAACCCCTTAACCTATTAGAAAATCTAATAGCCCAATTAGCCAAATTCGATAAAAATCCAAACTAGCCCTAATTCAGTTTAAAACTTTTCCTTCTTAGTGACATAAAGTTAAAACTGAAAAGCATTAAGAAAGGGTTCAGTTGTTGAGACATACTATAAGCTAAAAAGCCATATCTTATAACATGATTTATTTGGAAAAGATTATATTAGGGCATACATGCATTTGGTAAAAAAAAAGTCTAGATTTCACACATATGATCCTAATACGTGCAACTAAATCAATCAATATATGCATAGGCTAGGATATTTTTGCATACAAGAATTTCAACAAATTAATTTGTTAGAAAAATTCATCGAAACTCTATTAATATTAAAACAAATACATCAAAGAATTCACAAGAGTTCAGTTAAATTAATTAGAAATCCTTCAAGAAATTAAACATAAGGTTCTTGCTCAAAGAAATTAGATAGAAATTACCTCTCAATTCATAGACAAATCAAGAACGAACCTCCAATTCATCGATTACAACCAAAACAAAGAAAAAAAACTAACCTAAAGATACTACAAATTGAAAGGAATAGAAGAAGAATGAAGTTTAACTTCGACCTCCAGAGCTCAGCATATTTTAACCTAAAACCGAAGAGGAGTATTTATAGAAATCTTCGTAGCATTGCAATGTTACAAACAACGTTGCAACATTTGACAGGACGTGGCGTTGTTGAATAATCGGAGCGTTGGAATGCCAGGAGTAGCGTTCCAACGATGAGTATTCTGTCAAAAACTCGATACTCAATGCTCGATGACTCGATACTCGATGCTCAATTACTTGATACTCGACGCTCGTTTACTCGATAGCATTTTATTCGATAATACTCAACAACCCTTTACTCGATGATACTCAATGGCTAATTATACTTGGTGGAACTCGATGGCATTTTGGTAATTTCAACTCCTTTGAAGCTCGGATACTCAAATCAACTCCAAATTGCTTCAAATTAACCCTGTTCTTCACCAAATGATTAATTCTACCTCTTGATTGCTCGGTACCTACAAAATAGAGAAAAGAAACACATAAAATCCAATAACGAACTCGAATTAAGCTAGGAATAATTGGTCTTTTTTAGAGCTATCATTCATTAACCAAGAAAAATGACATTTCAATCTCTAAATAAAATCAAGTATTGAATCTATACTAAATGTCATATTTGAAACCATTCTAAAAAGATAATTGTTGGCTTCAAAATAGATGGGAAAAAATAAAAGCAAATTTTATAAAAGAGAAGCGACAATAGGGAGCAACTATTTTCTTCTACAATTAATCAAACAACTTCTAAAAGTTTGGGTATTTGGATAGTAGTTAGAGTTAATCATATGATTGAAAATAAAGACTAATATGTCAAGCATGGTTGCAGTTTCATCTTTTAAGTTAAGCATGGCGGTGACATGATTTAAAAAGTTGTAGGAAAAGGTTTCACGGCTCATGCCACTCTAACAATGGAGAATGGTATAGCATATGTTAGATGTTCTTTTTGTTTCTAGCATAACCCAAAATTTATCAAGTGTTAGTTCTTCGGTTGCTAAAAAATAGGATACGCAGTTAAATTTGATAATGGTAAGTGTTTAATTTTTGTGACTCACCCTATCTTCACATATTTCATGACTTTACTTCAGTTCACTTTTAATCTTGGTTAATTGAAGTTTGTTATCTGATTATAGTGAGTTAATTTGTTTAATCGGAGTTTAGGGATTGCTTATATTACTATTCTGATGATAGTGACGAACGAATGTGTGATTTTGTATAGGGGAAGAGTGTTGTGAGGTCTGGAGAAAATCTCTTATCTCACAAATTGTTATTCTCTTCTTCTCCTTGATTTCTCAATTGAGTAAAAAAGTTGTTGCTCTCTATTTCAAAGTGGATGCAGACTTTTGTAGTTGAACCACTACAATTCACTGTGTTCTCTTTTCTTTTCTTCCTCTTCAACTTTACATTTTGTTTTTGTGATTTGATTACTTCATTTCTTACTTTCGCTGGTGTCTGAATTGTTTATAACAATCAGCATCAGAGCTTCGTAGGATAATTCTTGATCATTAAAGCCTGTTCTCACCTACCTCTGGTTGTTCGACTCATGTTTTATTTTATTCATAATAGTATATCTTCTCAGATGGCGATGAAATTCGAAATTGAACGGTTCGATGGGAAAAAAGACTTCAGTCTATAAAGGAAGAAGATGAACGCTCTTCTCGTCTAATAAAAGGTAGTGAAGGCTTTACTAGATCCAAGTAAGTTACCTACTACTATGGCTAAAGATTAAAAAAAAAAAAAAAAAAAACAATCCAGAGATGTATAAAAAATTGGTCTCAGAGCATGATTTAAGCACTCAATTATTGTTAATTTGAGTTTGGTGGGTGTTTTTCATGATTCGTATGAAAATGGTGAACTGATATATTTTTTTAGTATTTTGGCATTTGAATCTTTTCAATTATGTTGTAACTCTCGTAATTGGCTCTTGTTTGATGGGTCTTAATGTGTATTTAAGAGTCTATAATTTGTCTGGAGTCATTGGAGTTGCAATTAGGATCTAATTGAAGAAAGAAGTGAAGAAGGTCGAAGCAGTAGGAACTGGAAATTCAAATTTTTGACAGATACTCGATGCTCGATGGAATACTCAATGGCATACTCGATGATATTTCATGAAATACTCGATGCATAATGCCATACCCGATGGTACTCGATGCGTTTACTCGATCATGTTTCATGATATATTCAATGCTCGATGCCATACTCGATGGTAATCGATGCATTTACTCGATGATATTTCATGAAATATTTGATACTCGATGCATGATGCCCTACTCGATGGCCAATGGCGTCTACTCGATGGTATTTTTGTGAAATATTTGATGTTTGATGATGCTCGATGTCATACTCGATGCTAGTTTCTTGCTGATACTCGATGGGTTTTGCCCAGTTAAAGACGATCCGAGCGGTCTAGAAGTTTATTGAAGCCGATTTTGCTGATTTTTGTAATAGCTAGGCTTTTGTTTGTTTAGAAATGCCAAAACTAAAAAACCATATCGATTTTGTGTTTAATTATTTATACATTTAATGTATGTTATAATTAAATAATTTTTAGTATATGCATAAAGTATGCCATGTAGAATTAAAAATCCCACCATAGGAAGCATGTTACATGTATTGAAGTATGTTATAAAATTGTTATAATGTATAGTATGCATGTATAGGGTTTCAATTTTTTTTAATATAAATGTTATGTTAAAAGTTGAATGCCTTTGATATATGTTATGGATGTTTAGCATGTCTATTTTTGTAAGTTGTTATAAAATTGAATTAGACATTAAAATCCATAACAAAAATAAAAAGCATGCTCATTTAGGTTAACAACTTGTTTTAATAGTTAAAATAGGTCGTTATCTTATCAAATTTGGTTAACTCAATCAGTTTACAATCCTGTCTAAGGTTGGGGGTACTTAAGTTGACAATTTACGTAACACCTCCTACCTGGGGATTATGACTTAAATAACGAGAATTGATAACCAATTTTGTGAGCTTGTGTGAGTGATGTGAGATTTAAAATTAGTTCTAACCTAGATACCATAGGTTTAAATCCAAATGTAAACGTTATACTTGGATAATAAACACATAAACTTAGGTTGTTTAAAATTAACCGTAACATACCTAAGTTAAAAAATATCCAAACATTTAGAACACTTTAATGGGAGAGTAACAATATATATGATATATCGTTTTTAGCTCTCACGTCCTCAAGAGTTCACATCATGAGATCCATGTTCGGCTTCGTGTCAACTTTACCTCAATTGCTCCATTAGGAAAGTGTTTGCATGAGTCAATAACAAGGTGAATGAGGGAAGTAGTTCATAGTAAGTGGGTGAAGGAAGTGTTCAATGTATCCTACGGTCTCCTCCATTAGTTTGAATCGAGAGATTTCTATGTTGCGCTTACTGTCGTTTTTAGACGCCACTAGCTAGTTGTTAACAGCGACGATCCCTTCAGAGGGTTGTAACATAGAATTCGGAATAACCCAAGCTTAAAAAATGAATAGGGTCTTATAATTCCGTCTTGCACATTATCTTCCAATTCGAGGACATGTTCATACCATTCTATAAAATCTTTAAATGGTGGATCACACTTACAGAACCACTAAGTGTTAGTAAGTTCTTGATCGAAAAACGGTAGCTAAATGTCTGTCGGAAAATGAGTTATTCTAGAGACAGTATTTAGTCAAGAATGTCTTGCTTTAGTGAAGGAATATTTGATTGCCTCAGGTAGCAATTATTCTAATTCACTATAATATCGTTGCAAATAAATAAGGATATATGGGTACTTTATTAGATTTGCTAAAATTGAATTTAGATGCACTTTATTAATAGAATTTGTTTAAATTTTTCAGCAAGTCAAACTCAATAATACAACTTCTAGCTTCTGACAAATTTAATGGAGAGGGTTAGTCCAACTGGAAATCAAATTTAAACACAATATTAGTAGTTAATGATTTGAGGTTTGTGTTAACGGAGGAATGTCCTCTTATTCTTAGTTCGACGGTAAATCGGAACGTTCGGGTGCTTATGATAGGTGGGTAAGGGCAAATGAAAAGGCAAGGGCCTATATCTTAGCGAGCATATCCGATGTGCTCAACAAGAAACATGAACCCATGCCCACAACCTGTAAAATTATGGTGTCATTACATGATATGTTCGGGCAACCATCATCTTTTGTTTGACACGAGGCTATAAAATATGTTTATAACTCGAGAGTGAAAGATGGAACCAATGTCCGAGAACATGTCCTAGACATGATGGTTCATTTTAATGTTGCTGAAGCTCACGAAGCTACCATAAATGAAACTAGTCAAGTTAGTATAATATTAGAGTCTCTTCCGAAAAGCTACCTAACCTTTTGTACTAATGCCATAATGAATAATATAATTTACAATTTGAATATTTTATTAAACAAACTACAGATTTATCAGTCAATGATGAAATTAAAAGAGGGTGAAACAAATGTTGTTTCACGTCAAAAGAAATTTCTAAAGGGTTCTTCGTCTGGAACAAAACCCACTGACAAAAAGTAGTATGTCCCTTATTCATCTAAAGACAAAAATGTACAAATGAAGAAAAAGGGAAAAGGAAATAAATAAACCATTATAAAGAAAAATAAGGCTCCCAAAGGAAAATGGTTCCATTGTAGAGAAGATGAACACTGGAAATGGAACTGCCCGAAGTATTTGGCTGGGAAGAAAGAGGAAAAGGCAAACCAAGGTAAATTAGATTTACTTGTATTTGAAACATGTTTAGTGGAAAATTCTCACTTGATCTAGATATTAGATTTAGGAGCAACTAACCATGTTTGTACTTTTCTACAGGAAGCTAGTTCTTGGAAACAACTATCAGAGTATGTAATGACTTTCAAGGTGGGAACGAGGGAAGTTATTTTAGCAGAAGCAGTGGGAGATATCAAGTTGTTTTTTGGAGATTCTTTTGTCTTGTTAAGAAATGTATATTATGTACCAAAGATGAAAATAAACCTCATATCTATTTCATGTCTACTTGAAAATATGTATAAAGTGCATCCAGGTTCCTCCAGCACAAGTTATGAAATATGGAGGCGGAGGAAACCTTATGTCAAATATTTTTATATATTCGGCAGCAAGTGTTATATCTTAGTGGACAAATACTTCATCAGAAAATGAGATTCTAAATCTGACGAAGGCATTTCTTTTGGGTTATTCCACAAATAGTAGGGCTTATCGCATGTACAACAAACGTATACAATGTGTTATGGAATCTATACATGTTGTAATTGATGATATTGTAAATCGTTCTGATACTGCCTCTCAAGAAGAATAAAAAAAATGTTGCCCGTTGTTAGCTCAAATGTCCATGACAAGTTATCTGACAAATGCACTGAAAGTTAGAATGAGAATAGTGAGGATATAATTGAAGAACATGAAGTTCGTAAGAAGCAACCCTCAAGCAAGGTTCATAAAAAATCATCATGCCTCTACACATTATCAGAAGTTTAGAAGAATGTGTCTCCACCAGAAGAAAAGACAAAGTTAACCACCTTGAGATGATAGGTAACATCTGCTTTATCTCCCCAATTGAATCGAAAATGTCAAACAAGCCTTTGTTAATGAATGTTGGGTGAATGCAATGTAGGAAGAGCTTGAACAATTTGTGAGGAATGATGTTCGAACTCTTGTTCCTCATCTAGAAAATATGAATGTATAGGGAAAAAGTGGATTTTTAAGAATAAATCCGATGAATGTGAAAATGTAACAAGGAATAAAGCCCGTTTAGTTACTCAAAGATATACCTAGATTGAAGGAGTTGACTTTGATGAAACATTGGCTCGACTTGAAGTTATCAGATTGCTTTTGGGTATCTCTAGCTTACTGAAATTTAAATTATTTCAGATGGATGTGAAAAGTGTCTTCTTAAATGGGTACTTGAATGAAGAGGTGTATGTTGAGCAACCTAAAGGGCTATTGATCCCTCTCAACTGGATCATGTCTATAAGCTCAAAAAGGCTCTTTATGGCCTTAAGTAGGCTTCTAAGGCCTGGTATGAACAGTTGAATCAATTTCTTGTTGAGAATGGCTATAATAGAGGAAGAGTTGATAAAACTATGTTTGTGAAGAAATTTGAAAAGGATTTTGTTATTATACAGATTTTACGTTGATGATATTGTTTTTGGTGGGATGTCCCAGAAGATGGTTGACCTATTTATAGAATAAATGAAGAAAGAGTTTGAAATGAGTATGGTAGGTGAATTGACCTACTTTCTTGGGTTCCAGATCAAATAACTTGTTGAAGGTATATTTATCTCTCAAAGTATATATGCTAGAAGCATTTAGGCTTGAAAAGGCAAAAGTCAAATGGACTCCAGCTCCCACTCACTCTAAGTTGTCCAAAGATGCAAATGGAAATAGTGTTGATGAAATCTCATATAGAAGCATCATTTGGGAGTTTATTATACCTCACTGCCAGTAGATCTAATATTGCTTTTTCAATTGAAGTTTGTGCTCGATATCAATCCTATCCCACATCTAATCATCTTCTTGCTACAAAGAGAATAATCAAATATATTAGTGGGACAAGTGATTGCGAGCTTTTATATACTTTTGACACAAGTAATTCTCTTGTTAACTACTGTGATGTTGATTGCGTTGGGAGTTCTGAGGACGGAAAAAGCACTTCGGAGGATGTTTCTTATATCATGATTTAGTAAGAAACAAAATTATGTTTCTCTATCTATTGAAGAAGCCGAATACATTGTTTCAGGCAATAGTTCTACTCAACTGATGTGAATGAAGCAAATGCATAAGAAATATGATGTTCCACAGAAAGCCATGACTCTTTACTATGACAACCTTAGTGCTATCAATATATCAAAGAATCTTGTTCAGAACAATTGAAGCAAACATATTTATATACAACATCACTTCATTTTTTATCTTGTTGAAAATAAGCAAATTGTTCTTGAACACATTTGTATTAAAGATCAACTAGTAGATATATTTACTAAAGCCTTAAATGTAGTTTAGTTTGAAGCCTCAAAAGCAAGTTTGGGCCTTTGCAAAATTAATCTATAGTAATTAACAGATATTGTTTTTGGCAAGTTTGGGCCTTTATTGTAAGCAAGCCCATTAATTGTATTATGTTGATGGCCCACGCTCAACTTAATGTTATGATTAGTTTAATTTGAATTTAAGTAGGTGCAATTATTAATTGAGGCATTAATCCCTTCTAACTGGTTGTTCATCTTCTTCCCCACGTTGCTTCAACTGCCCTAGTGCTTTGTTTTGTGTATTGTTCTTGCATGGTGGTGAATACGAGGAAGAAGACTTATGTTCCTTAGAAAAAGATGGTTCATTTAAAAGAGAAAGCTAATCGAAAGAAGATTTTTGACATTGATGTCCTTCAACTACTATTAAAGTGTATGACGTTCGAATGTGAGGGTTACATTCTCCCTCAAACGATAATCTTGTTGCTTCTCGTATCATCAAGCAGAGGAGTTTGCCTGTTGGTTCTCCGGCATTTGTTAAGAGGAAGATTAATTTGTTGTCCACAACCACCTTGACTATGTTTGATTTTGTGGGATCAGGTAAGACAATTTTAGCTGACTCTAATAAATCATCTTCTAGTAATTCCTCTGAGTCTGAACAATATTACCGTATTGTGAGTCATGGTTCTAAGCAAAATGTGTCTTCTGATCTTGGTGAACCTTCTAACAAAGAAGTTAGGGTTTTTGAACCATTTGTTACTAATAAACCAAATGCCTCTTCTACTTTTGAAACGAGTCCTGTTACTAAAAATATTCATGTCCCTAGAACTCCTAAATTGATTGATTGGATTGTGCATAAGTATGAGTTGAGTTCTAGTGGTAATGTTGCTATGAATGTCTCTACTTCTAATGAGTTTTGTTTGGTTTTACCTATTTGTGAGAATCAAAGTGTTGTTGGTGAGTTTGTTAAACCCACTTTTATTGTTGATAGTGGATCTGATAAAAATGACGTTTTAAATAATCAAGTGGTTGACAAATCTGCTAATTTGTTACCTGAAAATGAGAATATTGAAAAGTTGTAAGATGTGAGTGATAATCTTGAAATAATTAATGTTGATCATGTTTAGTATGAAAAGGGGAGAGTTCTACAAAACCTTTGAATTTGTCTAGTCAGGATGATATTCCCTTCAGTCAAATGTTATCCAAGTTGAAAGATGTTGCAAATGATAAAAAGGCAACTTCTGAATCTTCAAAAGAAAATTCTAATGAAGAAGATGTTGAAGACATATATGAGCCATCCAGAGATTGAGGGTTGATCAGTAGTTCTAACGATGAATTTGAACCAGTTACTCGTGCATTTGCACGAGGTCAAAAGAAAAAGGCAAATCCTGCCTCTGTCCCTCTTATGTCTCTTGATGGTGTTTCCTTTCACTCTGAGGAAAGTGCCTTTTTTGGAAGTTTGTGATCAAGACGAAGACCTTTGCTAACAAGGAGTTGTCAGAAAAGGCACAAGAATGTCTTGATATCATGGAACTGATTGTTAAAACTATGAAGGTTGTTATGAACCTTCCTCCTTATTATCCTAAACTTGTCTGAGAATTTATTGTGAGTCTTTCCCTTGATGATGCCAATTCTCCTTATTTTTGAAGGGTTCATGTCAGAGGCCACAATTTTATTTTTACTACTTGTGTGATTAATTCTTTTCTTGATAGGAATGTTCCCCCTAGCACTCATCAACTATGTTCTTCTATAAAAGATTTGGTTTCTGAACTAACTGAAGGTTTAAAAAATGTTTGGCCTAAGATTGGGCAACTTGCTAGTGTTGAGCTAAATGCTAAATATGTTATGTTGTTTCGCATTGGGATTGCCAATTGAAGCCCTTATTCTCATCACTCTGGTCTTTCAATTACTCTGGTTACTTTGTTGTATCAAATTGGAAAAGGTGTTACTTTTGACTATGGGGCTTTTTTGATTGGTCAACTTCGACAACACATTGATTCTCAGGCGTTGCATTTACTCATTCCCTATCCACACCTGATTTGTGGAATTTTGTTGTCTCAGGAGACTGATTTACTCTCAGTGAAAGAACCTATTGGTGCAATCTAGGTCTGCTAAATTTTAACTACAAGCTGTTTCAAGGCTATCACATACCAGATATTACCCTGCCTTCTCCCAGTACTGTTGAAAAAGCTCCAAGTGTAGATTTTGTTGCCACCTTCTTTGGTCATTATCTCCTGTACTCCTTGTTTGAGGAGATTAAAATGCTTAACGATGTTATTGATCGAACTTCGGAAGCGTGAAATTATTGCGTTGATGACTTTGATGAGGCAGGTTGGGGTAGATCCTGATTGTATTCGACCCTCTTCATCAATATTTCTTTAAGCCAGGGGGAGTTGGTTGGCCAATATAATTTTTTTTGGACTGATGTTTGACTTATGGTCGGATGATGATAGCTGCAAACGTTTGGTTTGGTGTTTGGGTTGTTGTTGGTGTTTGGATTGTTGTTGTTTCAGTTTCTTGTCTCTCGTCTTTGGATTCTCACGCTTGTTCTTATTTCTACACAGACCTTTATACCTACTATGGTTTAACAATTCTATTGTTTTTTTTTTCTTTGTCTATCTTTGTTAATTGATGATACGGGATGGAAGTGTTCAATATGTCCTGTCATATCTTAACCAAAGGGGGAGTTTGTTAGAATTAATGATATTGGCTAAATATAATTGTTCAAGATTTATGGCATTATTTTCTTGGGCTTTCTGGAGTTGTCTTTGCTCTTGTCTCTGATAGATCTTGTCTCAAAAGTTGCTCTTTCAGTTGGCCAAATCTGCAGAATATATCTTTCCTTATTTATCGTATTCTATAGAATATTTTATTTGGAATATTTTCCTTTCTAGTGTGCTAAGGATTTTGTGTGGGAATATTTTTCATCGTTTCATTGTGTTATTTAAGCTCAAGAAGTTCTTATACTAGGATTGTCGCATTAATTGTTTTGTGACACTATTGTGAGAGCTGTACAGAATTCTTACAACATTACAGTGTTTTCAAGTAGAAGTTCTTTGAGCTATTTGGGCTATTTGTGGCGGCATGTTCTCCACTTGTTCTTGCTTCAATTCACGAAAGTTGATTAGTTTGAGGGGGAGCCTAAGATTTTGTTTATCGAGAAGGATTTCTCTGGCCTTAGGGGGAGCCTAAGGTGTTATTCATCGAGAAGGGAGTTCTGAAGACTTAAGAGAGCCTAAGTTCTCATATGAAGAGAGTTTACAAGTTAGAGTAAAGACTTACATTTCACAAGGATGATCATAGGTGACTTGACATGAATCCCGAGTGTGTTGTGAACTCCTGCCTATGAAAAGGCGATTCTTTGATTTGCATGGGTGAGAGTGGCCAGATTCGCGAGCTAAATATTCCTACCATCTTGGGGGTTCGTCTGATTGTGGAGCTGGGAACGTAGCTACACAAAAAGAAATTCACCCATTCCTTATTATTAGGGTAAGTAGAGAAATTTCTTCCTTAGTGGCTGATTCCGGGGCTTGAACAATGTGGTGTCACACCCTCTCCTGATCAGAGAGGGGTTCGATTATAGTTGGACTATAACTAATTGTTCATTAGAGGGATCATTGGTACTTAAGAAGTTAAAGATAACTACAGGGGTAAATGGTAATTTTGGCTCATTGTACATATGAACAATTTGTGAAGGGTCAATGCACTGTTGATTGGTTATATCCAACCAACACACAAATATATTTGTAGTGCAAAGAGTGCAGTTGTCGGTCTTTAGTAGAGTGACCGACAGTTAATGGAAGTTGGTTTATTTAATTAAAGAGTTTAATTCATTAATCAAGTACTGTTGAAGCTTCAATCTATAGGTCCATAAGGTCCCATCATCAGCTCAATTAGGATTAATGATAATCAAATTAATTTTGAATCAATTTTCATTGTTCAAATTAATTAAAGGAAATTAATTAATTATATGAGATATAATTAATATAGTGTATATGATACAGTATAGAATTAATTTGAATTGTTCGAGTTAATTAAAAGAAAATTACTTTAAATGACAAAATTGTTAAAAATATTTACACATAATAGCAAAATATCACAATTTGTTTGTGATAAACCGCGATGGACAACGATAGACTACTATCTGTGTCATTAGATAATAGTCTATCACTGTCTATCACAGATAGACTGTGATATCTTGCTATTTTTTAAAAATATTTTGGTTCATTTTCTTATATTTAAAAACAGCCCCTAATTAAAGGGAATTAGTTATATATAAGATATAATTAATATAATGTATATGATACATTATAAGTTTTAATGGGAGAAATATAAAGTTTTTAAAGGGAGAAACTAATATTTGAATAGGATTCAAATATTAATTATATGAATATGATTTATATAAAAACTATGGGCTAAAATTAATATGAATGTGATTCATATTAATTCTATAGGTTAGATGAGAGATTAATAAACTATAGGTTATATTATATGTGATATAATATAAATTATAGGTTATATGTTATATGTGATATAACATATAGTTTTATTAATATATAATAAGGTTAGTTATTATATTTTTATTTTATTTAAAATTCAAAATTTTATTTATTTATTTTAATTTTTTTTTAATAATTAGGAAGGAAGTTTTGATAACTCCCTCTCTCAACAAATTTGTTTATGTGAAATCAGTTCATGTTTCACAGAGGATTGGGGATCGTTTCTTCCTTCTTGGTTTTCTCTCTAGAAAAAGTTCTCTAAGAAATTTTCTGTTGTGAATTTTCTCTCACGAATCTCCTACTTCCTTCTCCCTAAATTAATCTAATTGCGAGTCACAATGCCGCAATGATTCTCATTCTTGAGAATAATGAGGAAAGCCTCGTTGTGGTGTCCATCGGTACTTTCTCCTTTGTTGCATTCGTGGAGGTGAGATCGGAGAAAAAGAATGTTCGTGAGATCGAGAGAGAAAACCCGAAGAACATTTGTCTTCAAGGGTAAGACTTAATTCTCTTCATTTTTCTCCTCTCAAACATGCTGTAGAATTTTTTTAATTCATCATGGAAAAACAATTGGTTTACTCTGTATTTTCGATTTTGGATGCAAATTGAAATTAAAATTATACGGCACTCACATGCTTCCTCTTGGGATTCAATCCCTACAGCTAGTAGTGACTTTAGTACTAGTAGTATAGATAGAGAGTTTAAAGATTGTTCTATTTTCAGCACTTCAGTTAGATTTGAACATGTTTCAATTTGATAAAAGATGTTACGTCATAGAAGTTTGATAAGCTTTTCAACTTGAGTAAAGGGTTTGTTAAGTTCATGTATTTTTATCCTAGATAGCTATTACCTAAGCCATAAACTTAAGTAACTTTCTCTAAAAACATATAAATTAAGAGTGTGTTCACCACTACCCATTGTACCAACCAAACTTGTGAACGAAGCAAAAGGTTGAAAATCAAAATAGTTGAGTGAATATAATCAAACTAGCTTACTTTCTTTTCCATGCCTCCCAACATGTGTATAGCAAAGTGGAGAATATTTTTTGGTTGTGTGTGTGATGAAACAATTGGTGAAAGATATGTAGATTGACCCCTAAAGGCAACAACAAAATCCCTATATGAGTATGACTAAAGCACCTTGCCTACTAGCTACCTAGGTATTAGATGATCAGTAAGAAGCCAAGTTTGGAAGAGAGGGCAAGGGATCATATCTGATATAATAACATGTCATATGAGGGCCCCCAAATCCAATCCAAATACTCTCATTCAAATGTTGGCAGACACAAAACTCACATTTTGATGTATTCTCAGCCTTCCTCTTTTAATTACCCTACTCCCTTTGCCCATTCCTTCCTCCTTTTTTTTCCTCTTTTCACAAGAAATGGATCAAAAGTCTCACATTGACTAGATACGAGGATGATCATAAATATATATATATAGAAAGACACGACTATCTTTAATGATACATGATTGTTTGGACGAGAACAAAAATAAAACCATGAGAGTTCATGCTCAAAGTAGACAATATTATACCGTATCCACTCCTTTTGTTTTCTTCCTTCTCAGAAAAAGTTGACAATATCATACCACCGTGGAGATATTTGGAATCTTTCTTTGTTACAATATTTACAACTATTTATAACTTACAATTATCTATAGTAATACTATTTGAAATCCCTCTATGTTACCTTGTTTACTATTTGTTTTAGTGTTTATTATTTTCTACTCATCACCTTTTTCCCTTTTTATTACGGTATTTATTATTTCTTATTCAGACTAAAATAGTATGTACCTCAAACACGAATTATTATAACCTAAACTAAAGTAGTTTGCACCAGAAATACAGATTATTATAATCCATAAACTATAATAAGTACCGATTATAATAATCAATTTAGTGCCTCAAAAGGTCCGTAAGACACTTTTTTTTTTTTTTTTACTTCAATGTCATTCTCACTTTGGCTACACCAACACAAAACCATACCATTTCTGCACACATCTCTTCTTTAATTTCTCTCTAATTACCCCACCCTTGTTTGAGTTTGGTGGTTGATTGATTGATTAAAGGCCAAACGTGTGGTCTTTTTTTATTTTTGCTATGGGTGTTCTTGGGATTCACGTTCATATCCCAAAGTTTCCACTGCTCCATCATCACTAATTCCTATTCTCTTTCAAAACACTCACACTGCCCAAACCTAAACACCCAACAAAAACAAAAGCTGTGTCTTTCTCTCTTTCTTTTTATTTTTACTCAAAAACAACAACCCATATGGGTTACAAAAGTCAGCTTTCTTTCTTTCTTTTCTTTTTCCCTATATATATATTTAAAAGCAAAATCTTTGAACAAAGCACTCACCATTTTTATATCAATTAAATAAAAAAGAAAGTACAATCCCAGATAAGATATGTTTTTATAAATCTTACTCACGAAGCCATAAGCATCTATTTATATCAATCATTTATACAACAATTATTAAAAGAAAAAACCTACTTAATAAAATCTCTTCTACTCGAATAATTCTTCATTAGTTTAGTGTAAACTAAGCATCTTTTAATTATTGCATTATTCGATTGTTTCTTTTTATTAATCAACTAATCTCTGTTTGGCATCTGAATGGATTTAATTATGAAGGAAAATAGAAATAATAGATTTAATTTGGTATTGGCCATATAAAATTCAAAACTTCAAAGAGATAGATTAGATTTTATTTGATTGTTGTATCCTGCTTACTTGGTGTCATTCCATTGGTTGACTCAACTATTCCTTGTTTGGATAAGATTTTTTTTCCCCTTTCTTTCTTTTTCATCTAAAAAAGAAATATTTCTCCAACTTGCACGACATACAAAAAATAAATAAATAAAAAAATATTAAAAAAAAAAGTCAGTGATACTGACTTTTCCCCATTGGTAACAGTGAAAGATACATCTCAGAATTGCAACCACTTTCTTTTCCTTTGTCACAAAAATGGTATAATTCGACAAATTTAAAAATTAGGGTGACGATGACTGTGTGTGTAATGTTTTGTATTTTTATTTCCAAATATCCATCCCATGAGGCTATAAATTTTGCATTCCGAAAAATCAAATACCTTCCTAATGTACTTCCAAATTAGTGGATAATTGGGATTAATTTATTCTTTTTCTGACACCCAAAAATATATCTATATAAATATGTCACGTCGTCATGATTTCTGATTTAGTTGTTCCAACTGTTTTATATATTCTCCATATCTTTTGATTCATCCATTTTTATTTATTACTTTGCTTTCGTTATTTCAAAATTTATCTAGTTTTTATAATATTCATAAAGATTAACTTTATATTTCTTTTAGAGTAATTTTAAACCTATAAGAAAGTCAAAGAGAGGGGATTAAATAAATATAAAAAAAGTTGTTTCATCCCAAATAGACAAAAAAAAGGGGTAAGAAACAAGCTTAAAGAGATATCAATCAACAAAGCAATTAAGTCACTCGACCAAATTAGCCCACCTAGTCCCAAAAAGTCAAGGCCAACTCGTCATCTCTTTTGAAAAAATGTGAATGAATAGAGACCGTCTGGCCAAATTGGCTAGTCACAACCTTGAAGGCCAAGGTCGAGGCCAACTTACCCCCTCTCCTTTGGACAAATACCAAAGAAAATAGGGCAAAAAAATTGGGTTGTTTGGCCCAATTGGCCTGCCTCAGTCTCAGAGACTGAGGTCAATTCCCCACCCTTTGAAGCCTATTCTCGCGAGACTCCTATCTGACATCTCTGTGTGACCTTATTCAACATTCTTAAGAATTGTTCGTAAAAGAATGAAGGAAAATCCTAAGTAGAGCATGAAATCTATACATCAAATTAAATTCATCTTCTTCTCTAAAATCTTGCTCTGACCCCTAGGTTAAAAACTAACTTAAGTATCAGAGTCCGTGGCAAGTATCACACTAGTGCTTAATTCTTATTATTTTGCATGTGACCTCTTTTCACAATACAAATACATCGTAGGTGGTACGTGAATGGCAAATGAATTCTCTTTGCTAAATTTTGTCATCAATACTATCAATAAAATTAAAGGGAAGAAAAATAAAAGTGATCTCAGATTTATTTCAAAAGTATTTGAAAACATTTTCAACCAAGTTCTCATTATTGTCCCAAACATTAAAGTCAGTAAACAAAATGATGTTGTAAACGTCAATTTTTTTTTTTTTAAAAAAAAAAAAAAGAATAAACTTTAATAATGGAGTTAAAAAGTAGTGTATGTTTTAATATGGAATGAAACACGCATATATACTAAAATTCGGTAAGTTCATCTGAATAAGTTATAAATAAGTAGATAGGAACTTAGTTGTCCTTATAAAATGATTGGTGGTTAATTATAACAATAGATGACAGACTTATAAAAGTGAATTTGAGAGGGGATTGAAGCATAAATGAAGCGGCCAACGGGGTTAAGATGAAAGAAAAGGAAAATATGGGGGGGGGGGGGAAATATAAAATGTAGAGGGGTAGAGAAAAATGAAGTGTGTGTATATGTAGAAAGATAATGTGTTGTCATGTCAAAGTCAAGACACTAAATTTTGTGTTTGGAGGCAAAGATTCCAACTGTCTGAAATAATAACGTGTTGTTGTGGTAGTAAGAGTCCACATCTCACACACCAATGCTATTGGAATCAATTGCAATTACAGCTATCACAATTCCCCATCTCTCCTCTAATTCTCTTCTTCTCTCTTCACTCTCTCCCACTAAAAACCCTAATTTTTTCTTTCTTCTTCTTCTTCTTCTTCTTCTTTTTCTTTTCTAACATTATCCACACACCCAAATATCCAATCTTTTCTCTAATCCTTTTGTTCGGACCATGATTTCAAATCTGAATTACTTTGCTTTCATGGTCAGATGTCACCCTAAAACCCTAACTTAGTATTTCAAATCTCTAATACTAAGTTAGATGATTACTTTGCTTTCATGGTCAGATGTCACCCTCTCATTCAAATATGTTATTGATTAATTTATACACTGTTTCTGAACTCTAAGTGTTATGAAGATGTATTATCCTATTGACAAAACATAAAAGTTATCCTTTAAACATATTTTCAAGATGATTTTAGCTTTTTTTGAAAAAAAAAAAAAAAACACATACACATACACAAAAGTTGATACTACTTTTTCTACTATATACAATAACAAATGCTATCTTGTTTTGGAAAACGACCTTGTCCAATGACATTAGAGCATTGGCATATATGATTAATTCTTTATAACCACGCATATGTATGTATATATGTGTGTGTGTGGATATATTGATTAAGAAAGAAAAGGTAGATGAAATTGGGTATGGTGGTTAAATTAAAGATGAAAAGGAGAGAAGGGGTTGGACAATGAGATTTATTAGAGTGGTTGATTTGGTTTGAGTTGACTTGGACATGCTATCGTGGCATCAGAACCAAAGTTTTTGAAGCATAGTGTTGTTGGTTTTATGTCAGAAATGGGGTTTACTCTAAGGCCAGAAAATCGTGGGTTTTGGCCCCATCTCTCCCTCTCTATTTTTTATTTCTTTTTACCTTACTTTTTACTGTCCCCATTCATTATTAAAGCTGCAAAACTTCCTCCCTCCTTTCTTTTGCACTTTTCTCCCAAACTAAACTCCTCGCTATTTCTATTTTTCTTCACCCCTTTCATTTTCCTCATTTCCATTTTCCATTTCCCAATTATTAACTAAACTACTTTTCATTTTCATTAAGGATAATATATATAGACAAGAACAAATCAATCATTATGCCAATGATCACTACCTATATCAAACAGGGGAAATATCAAATTGGAGAGCATCAACATGATCAACACACGCATGGGGTTTGAACTTTGATGAAGAAACTAATAAATTTCTGTCAAGAGGAAAAAAAAAACAGCAATGGATTTAAATTAATCTCTCATTATATCGCATGAGAATTATTAGTTGTGGACCTGAAATGTGAATAGTTGAATAGGGATTTGAATAGTTACGGTTGTTAAATTTTGGTAAAATATTCATAAGAGTAGTTGTCTTACATCGAAAAAGTTGAGAAAACAATGGGCTTCAAGCATTATAAAAAAAAACATATGACTTTGGTTTCAACTCAATCTTTATTAGAAACAGTTTAAGTTTGGGTCTGATTGAATTCCCTTTTTCTATTCTCTTATATATCGTGGATAGAGAGAAGGATGCGAATGGTAAAAAGTTTTGAGATAGTGGTCTTGTTCAAGCAAAACAAGAGAAGAAAGAAGGACACAAAGATTTACATTGTAATCAACAATCAAAGATAAACAGAAAATACTAACAATAGAGAATCAACACAAAGATTTATGTGGTTCACTACTAATCGTGTGTTAGCTATGTTCACGAGAAAGAGAGAGTAGCAAGACCCCTCATATTTGATCGTTGAATATGCTAGAAAACAGATTTAAAGCATTCAAAACATGTGTTTCTAATTAAAATTTGGGTGGTTGAAAGGGAGAAGATGAAGCAAAAGTTGGTTATGTAACAAGGGTGCATGCAGGAGGAGTGGATCCAGACTAGAACTTGGGAACTTCCCCAATATATTTCAACCTTTTTTTCTTTTTGAGCAGATAATAACTAAGATCTTAGCCAAATTAGAGGGTAAGCTGTCTCCTTCAATGCCATACATAAGTGGCAAGAGCATGTGGTCTCAGAAAAGGCAGCATTCTCTCATTTCTGGTCCACATTTCTTCACTATAGGCCCCATTTCTTTTTTTCTTTTTTTTCTTTTTTTTCTTTTTTTTTTTTAAAAAAATAATAATAAATTATTTCATCAGTGTCATATATACACAGTACACTGCCACCCATTAGATGCAACCACATGCTTGAATAGACTCTATGTTTTTATCAGACCACCCTCTAATAAAAACCCTAAAAAAACCTTCCCTTCCCTTCCCTTCCCTTCCCTTTTCACTACTCAATATTCAAATATATTAAACCACCTTTTGAGAGGTATATATTTATTAACTTAAAAAGAAGGCACAGCTAGCCTCAAGTAATAACTTACCATTTTTAATTTCATTCTCTCTTGTAAGGTATCTTTCTTTATTCAATTTGGAATACTATTTTGCTGAGGAGAGTGAAAAAGAGATCAGCCATGTTGTGGTGCCCATTCAAGGTCCTTCAATGTTGGCAATTCAGTAGCATATAAACTATATCATTTATTTTTAGTGTTTTTATCATGCATTTTTTAAAAAAAAAAATAAATAAATAAATATTTAAATAATTGTTGCCCCTTTACTCTGCAAATTGGATTGTATTTATCATTTTTACTATTGCAAGAGCTGTGAGACTTTTCCCTCCTTTCTTTTAGGGAAAAATAAATAAATAAGAGGTTAATCAATAATTAAGATGGTGGAGAGCAAAAAGGACTTTATGTTGTTCATTGGCATTGATTGCAGCTAGATCATCCAAATACTTTCACTTTTCTTATATAATTAAGTATATCTTGCTTTTATAAATCTTGGTGATTTGCCTTTTGATCTCTACTGGGTTAATGATAAAAGTTTAAAAAATTAACCCCATAACTTGGAATTGAGTCCTCTATATTACCACTTTCTCATGGTCAAAAGAAGCTGCTAATTGATAAATTTATGACATCAACACTTCCATTTTAATTAACTTATAAAAAAGAAATGATAGGAGATCTTTTTGAACCTTTAGTGGGAAGGAAACAATCGTCTATTCGCTTACAAATTTAAAGCACCTCTTACTCTTTTAGAAGATATTGCCATCGCTACTCTTTGATTTATTTATTTATTTTTAAACAAAATACTAGAGAGAAATTAGGAGGTGTACTAGAACATTTCAACTAGGCATTGGTGCTCTAAATTAGCCCTTTTTTTATAATTATAATATTTATACATCGATTTCTATTGGTTGATTGGTGCTACAAATGTGAAAATTTAGTTAAGATATCTTAGTACATCTTCTGATCTCTTCCGCCCCTGGTATCTTGTTCAAAAAAACTATTGCTCTAAATTGGAGACTTTTCCCTCTAAACTCACTTCTTTTTTTTTTTTTTTTTTTTGAATGAGATACTAGAGGTTAGGAGGTTAGTAGGAACACCAAGATATCTCAACTAGGTTAACATATCCATAGCGCTATCATCATAGCCTCTAACTCACTTCATGTATTCTTTCGTGTCTCTTTTTGTGGAATGAATCTAACTATGTTGGGTTTTTGAATATGATGAAAGTGCTAAAATGTGTCAACCTAGTTGAGATGTCCGAGTGCAAGATTAATTTTGATCTCATAATCAAAATTGCAGAAACTTGAAAGATTACCCCCACATTGATAGAGAAATGAGATATATAGTACAGAATGAATAATATAATGAATCATGATTTAGAAAAAGGAAAAAGAGTAATTAGTAGTTAAATTAAGGATATATTCACTGAGTATATGAGCACATAGGAACTGAATTGATTTGAGTAGCAGCATTATTTTGTTGGTCTTTTTAAAAAGCTCCAAGCTTTGACGTTTAGTGTGTAGTAGTAGTACTACTGAATTTGCATTTATGTAAACAAACCCTAAAACAGTCCCTACTCTTTAAAAAAAATGATAGTGGGGGTAACCCACAATTTCCTCTATTTAAGGGACACCAAATTCCCCTGAAGCCTCAACATATGATTTTGTCTCTTTTCTGAATTATGTTTTTAAAAGGCCTCATTGTTGTAAAACAGTGACATTGTAAGGGCATGCATGAATAGTTTGCACTGTTATTATTTTATATCGCAGGAAAAATAATTTTAAAAAAAAAAATTGATTAATTATGGATTATTAGGGTTTAGGGTTTAACAATTTGGTTATATAATTATTAATTAATATATTGATGATGAGTGTGGTTGTGAAGAGAGGCTTTTAATTAATGGCGTAAATGAAAAGCAAATGAAAGGAAATGATATTTAATAATTAATTAATGTGTTGGGGAGTATTGAGAGAGATTACCCCACTTGTAGTGTAGAGAATCATATGGAATAATATACTCTTTTGCATATCATTACATGATTTATTGTTTTTCAATGTATCAAACCCTTCTTCTATAAATATATATATAGCTCTTAAGTAATTGAGCTGCCAGCTTACTCACATCTAATTCTACATTATTTCTCTCATACCTTTAACTCATCCTCCATCATTAACTTAAGATTTAAATCCTATTTTAATCCTTAAACTTCGAGTCTTATTCTATTTTAGTTCATAAACTTTTAAAAACGTTCGTTGAAGTTTTAAATAGTGTTTATTTTGGCTCCTACGGTTAAGATTATGTTCACTATTTAAAGATAAAATTTGTTTGATGATGAAATTGCATCTAGTATGGATTAAACCGAATGAAGGTGAAGTAAAATACTAATAACCAACATGCCAAAATAGTGAATGACCAAAATCTTGGACGCAAAATGATTTTTAAGAACTTCTATAAAAAATTCCTTTACCACCTAATTCAAAATTGACTAATTTATTTGGTAGTTTAATCATCTAAAAATACAAATCATCTCACCATTATGTTTAAGAGCTAACAAAATCTTAATAGCAGAGAGTAAAGTGAATACTTTTTAAATGTCTAGAAACCAAAATAGAATAAGATTCAAAATTCAGAGATTAAAATATGATTTATATCTTAATTTAATTATTATTTGATTGGTTTTGAGGAAAGAAAAACAACAATATGTAATTGGGTGTGTAATGTGTATTATAAAGCATAATATGTTTTGTGGATCCTACTCTTTTTCCACAACCAAAAAAAGTAATTGAAAAAAAAAAAAAAAAGAAGAGTTTTTACGTAAAAGGTAGGTGCAACATAACGCTGTATTTGAAATCTCACGGATTTGAGGAACTTCAAATTTGAATGAATAAATGAATGTCCATTTTTGGTTACTGCAATGAAAGAAAATTATTTGAAATATAGAGTATTGTTAATAGGACTTTAAAGATAAAATACTTATTTAACGTTGTGATATTCAAATTTTTAATTAACAAATTATAATTAAAAGTTTATATCAATAAAATGTCCATATTTATAAATCATAATTAAAAGGATGTTGGTGGAGCTGGTTGAGGCAGTTAGTGTCTTAGAGGGTATTATTGTAGGGGAGGAAGGAGAATTTGTCCCTTTATTGGTTGAGAGACCGATTCAATATTTCATTATTTGGTAATTACTACATGGTTTAGACCATTATATCAACAATAAGATTCAAACTAATTTTCAACGAAGAGGTCTAGCTAGCCACTTCATATGTGGATGCATAACTATTTCTGTAAAGATACACTCAACTTAATTATAATTTTTGCTTTCATCTTCTGTTTAATATCTCTTTTATGGTGACCATCCAAACAAAAAATTTCAAATATATTTATTTTAAATTCTTCGTTCCAAACCTAGTAAAATAAAAATTTCAAAATTATTTGAAATCAGATGATTTACCACCAATTTTTTTTAATCGAAAAGGGAAAAAAAAAACGAAATGATGAGTTGAATGGGAAGGATGGGGCCCACAGGGATAATATTTCCTTTTACAAGTCTCACAAATTTTTTTGACTTAGTAGAAATGGGTCCCATAAGGTTGCCCACCATTGTCCTTGTGGATTGAATCATATAAGAAAAATAAAAATAATAAATAAATAAATAAAAAAGCACCTCACGTGGACTCTGAACCAAAGAGGCTGTCCAACCCACAATAAAAAGGCAACCCCCACATATCCTCTCCCCTTCCCTTCCACCCCGTCTTCATTTTCCTTTTTCCCCTTAATTCCCCCAATTTTTTTTTCTTTTTTTTCTTTTTTTTAATTCCTACTTTCATCATAAAACATTTATTTAATTTTGGAAAATAAAGAGAAAAAGAAAAGGTTGGACTGGATTGGGCTGGTTATAAGGAAAGCAATTTCTTTCCCTTAAAAAAGAAATGTATGCTTTTTAAAACCCTTTCTCCCTCCCCTTATAATTCCCACTCATTATCTTTGTTGCTTAAAGTTTCCCATTCTTTCCTTCTCTTCTCCTATCTTCTTCCTCTTCTCATCATCAACATCAACATATAACATATAACAGAGAAATTTTTGTTTGTCCCAAATTTTAGACAAATGACAGACCCACCATTATTTAATTAAAACCCCTCACTCACTCACTCACACTTCTCTTCTTTTTCTTTTTTCTTTTCTTTCACATTTTTCTTTTTAATTTTGAAATTTTCTTCATGCGATCATGGAAGGAGGTGATGAACTTCACCACCATCACCACCACCAACAGAACCACCACCAACACCACCACCGTCCTACTTTTCCATTTCAATTACTCGAAAAGAAAGATGACGATGCCGCTTCTTGCTCCACTTCTCCATACCCTTCTCTCGCCATCTCCGCCGACACCACCCCCCCTACAACCACTGCGATTGTCATTTCTGCGGCAGAGCCCTCCAAGAAGCCACCTCCAAAGAGAACCTCCACGAAAGACCGTCACACCAAAGTCGATGGCCGTGGCCGTCGTATCCGAATGCCGGCCTTATGTGCGGCTAGGGTATTTCAACTCACTCGAGAATTAGGCCATAAGTCCGACGGTGAAACCATCGAGTGGCTCCTCCAACAGGCGGAACCCGCCGTGATTGCCGCCACTGGAACCGGTACAATCCCGGCTAATTTCACATCGCTTAACATCTCATTACGTAGCTCTGGCTCCAGTTTGTCCGTCCCTTCGCAGCTCCGATCCTCCTCTTATTACAACCCGAATTTCTCCCTTCATCAACAACGTCGAACCCTCTTCCCTGGATTCGGCCTCTCGTCGGAAACCTCCTCCACCGCTCTCCTCAATTTCCAGTCAACCAACATCGGAAACTCCCTCCTCCAAGCCAAACCCGAACTCAGAGACACTACCTCTTCATTCGACCTCTCCGAAGCGGCGGAGGAAATCAGTATAGGCCGGAAGAGAAGACCGTCGACGGAGCAGGAGTTGTCGTCGTCGTCATCCCAGCATCAAATGGGAGGATATCTGTTGCAGACAAGTGCAGGGACGATTCCGGCAAGTCACGGAGGAGCTCAGGTTCCGGCGAATTTTTGGATGCTTACGAATCCGAATAACCAAGTGATGGGGGGTGATCCGATATGGACGTTTCCGTCGGTTAATAACAGCGGCTTGTACAGAGGAACGATGTCGAGTGGGTTACATTTCATGAACTTCCCGGCACCGGTGGCTTTGGTTCCAGGTCAGCAATTCGGGTCCGGCACCGGCGGAGGGAATAATAGTTCCAGTGAGGGACACTTGAATATACTTGCAGGGCTAAATCCATATCGGTCGGTGTCAAGCTCCGGCGTATTGGAACCACAAGGAAGTGGGTCGCACTCACATCACGGCGGCGGTGGAAGTAACGGCGGTGGAGATGATCGGCAATGATACAGCCAGCCACCACTCGTAGCAAAACGGAAACGGTCGATCGTCGCCGCTCCACTCACATGTGTGGTCGTTTGATGTGTGGAAACACACGTGAGGTTTGATTTTCCATTGAGAAAATTTAAAAAAAAATCGAGTTTCTTTTTTCTTTTCTCCTTTCTTTCTTTTTTGGGCTAAAATTATTTTTTTTCGTGTGATTAATAAATACTGGAGGTTTTTTTAAGGGTGTGATGAATGAGAGAGAGAGAGAGAGAGAGAAAGTATCATCTTCACATATTTATGGCGAGGAAAAAGAAAAAGAAAAAGAAAAAAAAAAAGCAACCCATTTGAGTTTTTTTTTTTTTTACTGCAACATTATTATATTAATCTTTGACAAAGTTTAATTATTATTATTGTTGTTTATTGTTTGTTATAAGTTTTGTGACATAGATTTGCACAGTAATTGGGAGAGTTTTTGAGAGTTTCCTACCTAACCAACATAAAAAAAGAATAAGGAAGTGATAGGAATGAAACAGTAAGTGGAAGAATGATTAAGGTTAACGTGTTATTATTATGGGGATTAATACTTAAATGGTGGGGGAGGGGGTGGGGCCCTAATCTTATCAGTTCCAGGTGTTCGCTCAGGTGGGTGGGTCCCACTTGCTGCTGCCTTGCCTAAACCAATGTACAATGTCACTGACAAACAGGTGGATCATTCTCTCTTCTTCCTTTTTTTTTTTTTTAATTATTATTTTTTAATTTAAAATTTTATTGGAGGAAATTTGGAATCAGTGGTGGGGTTTTAGGTTTTAGGGTTTTGATGATCCCCACCGGATCATTTTATCTGTACCGTTCATTTCAAAAAAAAAAAAAAAAAATGGGCCCATCTCCTTTTTCTTTTACACATGATTGAGTGAGTCTGGTTTTCTCTTAAAAAAAAAAAGAAAAAAAAGAAAGAAAAAGGAAAAGGAAAAGAGGAAGAAAGGAAAATGGAATCTGAAGAAGAGGTAGAGGGTAAATTAAATGTAAAAAAATAATTAAAAAGAATTATAATGAAATTAAATGGTGGATAGGTAATATTTGTGGGTTTTGTTTTTGTGTCAGAAGAGAAGAAAGAGGATATGATTATTGGTCATTTGTGATTACTGATTGGGTGTCCCAAAATCTGCCTCTTTCTGTTATCAATTTTTTACCTAAATAATTGATGATATGCTCTGCCCTCTCCTCTACGCCTTTACTCTTTTACCAAAACGCCCACCAACGTTTCTTTTTTCTTTTCTATTCTCTCTTTATTAACTAACTCTGGATTTCAGTGCTCTACTCTAAACCCTATATTTTCAAATCTCACTTTTTTTTTTTTTTAATTATTATTTTAAATTTCTTATCCATTCATTCATTTTTCATAAATATGATAGCTAAGTAGGTGATTAAAAATGTATGTATTTTTTCTTTAAAAAAAATTATCATATTAGGGATTTGTTTGAATGTAGTTTCAACTTTGATTAAAGAGTGTTTGGCTCTATGGTATTGTTGGTAGATTAACAAGCTTTCTTGCAGTTAACCGTTTACAATATATATATATATATATATTTTTAATGATGGTTTCAATGTTTTTCTTTTCTCTCACATTTTTATATAAATAATTTTTTTAAAATCAAAATATGAATTGAGACTAGACTTTATGTTGTAGTCATCGTTTGCAACTTTCAATTTTTATATGATTGGCTTGTTCACTATTGGATTAGAGTAAGTACTGCACATCGCCTATCTTGAGTTAGAAAGTTATAAGTGAAAAAGGGTAAGTATAAAAATAATAAAGTCTATTGTTTTATATATTCAAAAACCCAAATTCATAAATTTCATAGATAGAGTATCTACATAAGAAAGCAGTTATCATTTTACTGGAAGTGATGACATTATAGAAAATGTATAGTTGTAACATCTACCTGTATGCATACAACTATATATAAAAGGGAAGGGACAATGGTGGGAAATTTTTAAATTTTTTTATACTAAATTTCATATATTTGTCATTTATTGAGTGAAGATTTACATTCTCATTTATCCTTACATTTTTATTAAGTTCCTAGTTTGTCCTTTAATAATGGATTTGAATGTTTGTAAATGTATTTTAAGTTCCATAGGTATTATTGATACTAACATGAAATAAAAATTATTCATGCAAATGTAGTTACATATTGAATTGGTAGATCTATATATACGTATGAAAATGATCCATATATAAAAAGAAAAAAAATCACTGTAAGTACATACATTCTCCTTTTTTCAGCTGTACAAAATATTAATTGATAGCAAAAATGATTATTTAATTATTAAAAAACTTAAACTTTTTCCAAAATGAATGAAAATTGCATTTTTATAAAGGAACCACAAAGCTGTGATACGATGAAGTTTTGTGAATTCAAAAACTTACTTTAGACAGTGAAAAAATATTATTATCTATCCTTATACTTAATTATGTGTAGTGTATTATTATGTTACAAACAATCAAATGTTTGAAATTTTGTTCACATTTATTACAAATCATTTAAAAATATATATTATAAATGGACCCCCCTTTTTTAAGAAAAGGAGCTATAAGGCTAGTTATTCAAAATATTGCAATCTCTTGTAACCTTTATAACTTTAATTATCGTTCTTAATTTTAATTTTTATAATACTCCACACACTTTTTATTTCCTTCAAAGGGACCTCCAAAATATGTTAAAAAGATTGTTTAATTTTAGTGTGGAAAGAAAGAAGAGAATTCTTCCATTTGAAATGTGATAACGACGATAATAATAATAAATAAATAAACAAAATAACAAGTTGTTATTTATTTTGCTGGCAATTCAAGGCCCGTGGTAGAAAATTTGTAAACAGAAATTTGAAAAGCAAGGAATTCAAAATTAAGAAATTGGATTCTAATTTAAACAATTATTTGAAATGTGTTTGATACTATATATTTATAAATCATAAAACTAATTAGAGTTATCCACCAATATTTAGTTCACAATAAATTATTATTTATTTATAAATATAATATATGTTAATAGATTATATAATTATTATTTTGTAATATTATATAATTTATAATACATTACATAATATATATCATATTCTTTTAAAAAAATGAATTGAGTTTATAACATGATGTGTTGTATCTCTAAATGTTTTTAATTTAATTTAATTTAATTTAATATAATTCTATATTTTAAAATTTAAAATTCAAAATTAGATAGAATGGAAATATAAAAAAGTTGTTTTCAGAATTTGCATTGTTTGGATCACAAAATTCAAAAATAGTTTTCAGTAACAAAATCCGAGTTGTCTGTCAAACACATGTTTTCTGAATTCAGTAATTTGAAAATATAAAATAGAATCCAAATTCTCTACCAAACAAGTCTTTAATAAAACTCCAAAATACAAAATGAAATTAAATAAATACAAAAATTGAAATATGTGTCAAATTTAACTCAATTGAGTTGTTAGTTGATAAAAATCAAATGTAACGTATTCAAATTAAGAAATTAAACTACAAATCTAACTTTCATATATGTTAAATTCGTACATGAAATTTCAATAAAATTTGAAAGTTTCTAACCATAAACTTGTTTCCATATAATTAAATTCATGGGTTCATATTTCAATATTCAATTGTTTCACTTTATTTCACTATAAATCTCCAAAACGTTTTAAAATCTAAAACTACATTTAATTTTGGGTTATAAAATTATTTTATAGAAACTTCTTACACTGCACTTGTTTGGTTTTCAGCACTACAGAAGTTGGCCTATAATATGAAAGACAGTTTATAAACTTGGATTTAGGGTCGTAATCTTATTGAAATTGACATTTATAATTTTTGGTGAAGAATTATCTTCTAAATCAAACTTGCACTTAATTAGGCAATATAAGCCACACAAATCAAACTAATAATTTAGATGTTTACTTATGAACTCAATTAATAATTAAGACCAGTAAATTTGTACCATATGTGTGATAAAGATATTTCCTTCGTAACAATCAAAATCATCACGCAATGATCCTCACTTCAAAATTTGATATATTAAAATTAAAAGGTTCAAAAAGAAATATCAAATGAAATTCCGTTATCTTTGAAATGATTAAGCTTTTGAATGAGGATGATTTTTCTTGTTATAAGATTGGGGTCTTTATCGAGGATATTCTTTTAATTGGAAACAATGTAAATGTCGTCCGATTTTGTCATAATTTACGAGAGGAGAATAAATATGCTCACAACATTACAACTTTAGTCTCCTCTCGAGATTGCTCTTTGTTCTGCATAGATGTTTTCTTAGAATGTATTCATCCCCTCTTGATTAGGGGTTTCTGATTTAGTTGTTTTGCTCTCTTGTTTCTTGTCTAAAAAAAGTGTAACAAAAATATTGCCGACACAAAACCATTTTTCAAGCATTTACATCATTTAAAAATGTGATGTTTTTTTTTTTTTTTTTTATTTCATTTTAATTTTTGATAAATACATGTGTCAAAGGAAGAAGGCATTTAAACCGTTGATCAAATAGACAACACAATAGTTGGAGATGAAAAAACCAATGGGTGAAAGAAATATTTTGGTAATATAATGGAGAATGTGACAATAACATTTCAAGAATAAATTTGTGTTGGAATACAATTATCACCAATAAATAAGATAGGTCTCTATCCAACACATTAGGCACATGCATATGAGTTCATATGCTACAAAATCAATGGTCCCCAATCCAAAAAGAAAATAATAATTATTATTATAAAAAAAAAAAAAAAAAAAGTTCATGCATCATTGAAGAAACATCAAAATAATGAAGGCACTGCCCCTTTAGACTCAACAAACTTGCCGGGATGGTTTTGGAAAAAAAAAAGGTGTCATCTCAAAACTCTAATTAAATATATTAGTTTTCGACCTATTAAAAGAAAATAAAGGTTAAAATGTCATTTTTCTCCCTGTATTTTAGAATTTAATCAATTTTAGTCTATAAAGCTCAGATACAAATACGATTACACGATACGAATACGATCGGATACGTCGATTCGTCAATTTCTAAAAAACTAAGATACGAATACGTTTAAGGATACGTCACTTTTTTATATATATTTTTTAATATATATATTTCTAAAAAATGAGATATTGATACGTTGAATATATATTTTTTTCTTTAAAAAAATTTAGGATATAGATAAATTTAACATACAGGTTAATAACAATAGCACAAAATAGAATACAAACACTAAAATACAATACAAAAAAAACAACATCTAAGATGTTGAAGTACAATAGTTAATAAAATACAATAGAAAAGTGACTCATATTGCAAAGAAGAAGAAGAAAATATTAGAGAGAGAAGTATGAATATAAACGAAAAACTTATTGTTGAAGACATCTAAATGATTTATATTTTAGTGAACTTTGTGGGGACTCAAATGTGAAAATGGAGATTAGATGATTCTAGTCTATGGTTTGGTCCGTTTTTTATTTATTTTTCTTTTAGTTTTAGACTTGAGTAGAATTTTTTAAATAGGTTGCCTAATTTTAGCTTGAGAAATATTATATGAGTTACTTGTCTTTTTTCTTTTAAAAAAAAAAGTACGCATAAAAATAGATACGTCAAATCGCGTGTCAGATACGTATCTGTGAAGTATCGGTATCTGATATGTGTCTGATACTGATTTTTTGACTCACATAAAGTATCTATGCTTCATAGATTTTATTCTTCGTACTTCTAAAAAAATTTAATTCTAGTCTCTAAGCTAGTTTAATAGTATTTTTATAACTTTTGAAAATATAATAGCCTATTGTAATTTTACGTAATTTTTCTAATTAATTAATCAATTTTAATAAAAAAATAATTTTAAGTGGCTAAATTCAAGATTTGTCAAAAGTAAAGAAATAGAAATTAAAAGAACTCTAAAGTATATTTTAACAAATATGAGAGACATATATTTTAAAGAATACATTTTTCTTTGGAGTTGCTTTTTGTTAAAGAAAGAAACAAAACTTTGAACAGTAAAAAAAAAGGGTGGCGTTATGGTAAGATATCTAAAGCATTAAAAAAAAAGCATGTTGTCTGGCTTTGAATTATTCGTTTGAAAAAAAAAAAAAAAAAAAGAAGAATTGAATATTCGAGTTTGGCATCAAAATTATTCATAATAAAACGATTAGAAATTGGACAAAAAAGAGGATTAACGGAAGAAATGTAAAAGGGAGGAATTAGGGAAAAGGGGGATTTAGTAATGAAATCATTGATAAATGGAAAATGGACCCATAAAAGCAATGGGCATGTGGTTGGGTTTGTTCTGAGGCTACAGGTTGGTTGTTAGGACATTGTTTATGGCCTTATGGGATTGGCATTGGCCATTTGGGACTAGACCCACCAACCCTAAAGTCATCTCTGCTTATTGCGCCAACTGATGATCTGGGGTCGAGTGGTCATTTAACGTCTGTTAAATGTTTCAACTAATCTTCTAAGTGATTAAAAGATATATTTTGGAGTACGAAGAAAAAATATTTTTGAATTCTTAAAAATGTACATACAAGTTTGGTCACTAAAACAATAATAATAATAATAAAAATAAGTAGATGATGTCCCATCCCTCCAGTTTTGTTTGTTATATTTTAAATTTTTAAAGAATTCTAAATATAACAAAATCTATTCATGATTGACTTTATCGTTGATAAATTAGCAAAATCTAGATTTTACCATATTTATAAATTCTTTTGTATTCTATTATATTTATAAATACTTTAAACCTAGTTGTTATATTTTGTAACCGCTTATTTTGTTTGGTTAAATTGCATATAGTTAATATTCTTCCTCATAACATTTTCTCGAGTTTTTAAAATGGTATTAGCATACATGTACGTGGCAACGGTCATAATTACTTTAAGTCTAAAAAGTCATAATCATTAAACGTTTTAAATGGACAAAAATTAGTACCTTTCCTTTCTTTTTCACAATCAATGAACAAAAGTTTCTCCCATCCATCAATTAAATACAAATCATGGTCTAGTTACAAAAAATAAAAGAAAAAAAAAAAAAAAAACTAAGAGAGGCTAATTCAACTTTTAACTCTAAATAACTACTGATAAATTATTGTTAAACTAAGTTGGGTTAATTTAAATCGTTACTCACTTATGTTGTTCTAAGGACTAAAATTTTACTTCATAAATAAATCTTGGTAAATACAATTTTTTTTAAAGAAAGATATTGAAATTAAAGTGTGGGGTGGGAAAATTGAACCTTAAACTACAAGGTTGATAGGATGAACACTATGCCGGTTGAACTATACTTTTGTTGGCAGTTTAAATACTATTTTGGTACTTATGCTTTCGGATTTTGTTCATTTTGATCCATCTACTTTCAAAATGTTCAGTCTGGTCCCTATATTTTCAAATTTGATTCATTTTGGTTAATTTACTTTATAAATGTTAAATTTGGTCTTTGTACTTCCAATTTTGGTTCATTTCGATCCATAATCTTTTATAGGGACAATTGCAAATATAGCATTCAAACCCAAATTATAGCAAATATAACCTAACGTAAAAAAAAAATGTAGATATAGAAAAATTTAAATAGTTTATCAGTGATAGACCATATTACTAGTAAGAGTCTATTAGTGATAGACCGTATCGTTGGTTAGAGTCTATCAACAAAAGAAGTCTACCACGGATAGATTTTACTATATTTATAATTTTTTTTAAAAAATATTGTTATATACTTAATTATTATCACTAAAAATATTATATATTGCGATTACACTATTTTTATATTAATGATTTAGTCACAAGAGAATTTGTTTGAATTTCACTAAAAAAAAATGACAAATTATATTAGCGTTAATAATTTTCAGGAACTCTGGTACGGTAAAGTGAGGGCGACGAAATGGAAGGTGTTGTAGATGTTATGTGAAACCGTGGAAAATACGTAGTCGGCGATCCTTCGTCGCCCAAAATCTCACGGAGGACGGACCAACCGAGTCACAACTCACTGCCAACTCGTGAGTCGCGACTCTGTGAAATGAATGTCCCTCTTTGGATTTTTCAGTCTCTTTCGATTTCACTGAACTCACTCACCCAGGATTGCTCCAAAGCTCACATCCTTCATGGGAAGGACTGCAATTTTCTCGACTCACTCTGCCACTGTCGCCTTGATCTGGTTCACCTCTGCTGTCCTCTTCTTCTTTCTCTTCCAAATGGCCCTCCACAACTCCAGTCCCGCTTCTTCCTCAGGTATTCTTCTCCTTCCCCCTCCTATAGTGTTTTGTTTTGTTCGTCTTCTGAAAGGGGAAATAATTCCATCTCTTTTCCGAATAATCTAGGTTAGGCTTTGCGTGGGAAGTGAATGAAAATTGGCGATCCCAATTTGGGAATTTAGGTTTCAATTGATCATAACAAGTTTTTATGGTCTTAATGCAGTGTGAGTTTGATCGAATCGATTCATATACTCTCATGAGCAATGTAATTAAGGAAAACTTTTTGAACATTACTTTTCTTTTTACATCCTCGGGAAATATTACCATTTTTATACGGTATAAACTAAGTAAGTAAAATTCTTTTGTCTTGTTAAGATTTTATATTAGACCTGAAAGCTTAGCGGGACCTCAGATATTTGTTTCAATAATACAATGTAATAGAAGGAAATAACATTTTAAAAAAACTGAGCTAAGATTTTGATCTAATATCATGTTGCGGAATTGCTGTTAAGAGAGTATCACATTACAAAATACCTGATTCAAAAATTAGGTTGTTAGGTGATGATGAATTTAGTAAAATTCATAACAATATCTATCAATACTCAACGTATTTATTTGAATGAATGGATTTTCCCCTAATCTCCTTTTTCAATCTTGATTTATTTGTAGGCATTTTTTATGTTACAAATACCAATCCTTCCTTTTATAAGTTGCTTTGCATGTGAATTTACTTCAAAAGTTTATGAAATTGGTTTGGAGTGTGGCTAATTTGGATTCCCAATCTCTACAATGGACCTCTACCACAAAAGAACTAACACAATCTGCTTTAGATTTGCCAATTTTTTGAAGCTTTTGTGCTTGCAACCATGTGTCATGTCATCCAAAGAATCTAATATTACTGCTTGCATTTATAATACCGTGTTCTATTTTATTTGGGTTGAGCAAGATATATGAAATAAAGTGTAGCCCTTTGCTGAAAACCTCTATCAGATTCTTTGGTGTCTAATTCTGAGTTAAGATCAAAATTATACGATAAGATGGAGAGGGATTTGGATGAGAAAGGGGCACTATTCCTCAAGGGCGGTGAAACGTCTCAGTCTTTATCACTTTCTGATATCTTCACTATCAAGGATGGATCTGTGACCCCTGTATTGAAGGCAAGCTATTTCTTAAAGAAATTATATTCTAAATTTAATATTTCTTCCCACATTTGTTGCAAAGGACGTCCTTTTCATCTATGCAGGCAGCTAATCCACCTGTTCGCGCTAATGTTTTGTATCTAAGCACAGAATACTCAGTTCCCATATCGTAAGTATTGTTTTGCATGTTTTAACATAGCCTTGCAAATTATCTATACGTTGAATTCCTCATGTTCACCAATCCATTTAGCATCTCGTGATGGCATCAGAAATAAATAAATAAATAAAATATAAGTGGTGGAGTTAGGAAAGGATATGTTTGCCATCTTGTAATTTCATGCACAAAAAGTTATTTGATTATGGTTAAGGGTAAGAAGTTCTCTTTGTCAATTAAACATGTTACAATTGAAGAGAGTAAACATCTTCAATTATTATACATCCTAGACTGTTTTCCCTTTTCGTTGTAGGACTCTTTATTGTCTTATTTAGTTATAATGGTTATGCCTATTGGCTATTCATAAACATTTTTGTTGTGCTGCAGTGAGGCTGTAAAATCTATATTTGATCCTTATTTTGATAAAGGTTTGTTTTATTTTTTTCATTTTCTTAAGTAGATCGTAGTTTACTTCCTATTGTCAATATGAATACGTTTCTACGTAGATATGATCACCTTTTTTTATTATTATTTTTATTTTAATTTTTTTTAATGAGTATGGTACAATTCCTTAACGCATGTTCCCCTATTCTTTGTTTAGCAATTTGGTTTCAGAACTCTAGCTTGTACCATTTTAGCATGTTCCATGCATCACATCATATTTCACCGATTCCTGCTACTGACAATGAGGCAAGTTTCCTTCTGTATCCGTTATTGTGATGTTTTGAACCTTTTTTTTTTTTTTTTTTTTTTTTTTTTGTATACTTTTTCAACAAATCTTCTGTTTGGCAGATTGAAGCTGAAGCAGCTGCTGTGAAGGCTGCAACAGAGCATATGTGCCGATTGAAAATAGTTCTAGACAGGGTTATTCTAACTTCAACCGGTGTTCTTCTGGGATTTTGGCAGGTCATTTCCTTTTAACTTATGGTGACATCACTTTAGCATTTCTAGATTGATCAAGTGCCTAGATTTTGGTTTCATTCTTTCTTCTTCATTTTTTTTTTTTTTTTTTTTTTTTTTTACAATACATTCATACTGGGTGAGGAAAACACGACTTGCACAGTTCATTGTTTGCCATATTTTTCAGATTATGGTCAATGACACTGTCATGTTCTCGCACGTTAAATGTAAAGATCAACGTTCTGTATAGCCTTTTGTTTTTCGGTTTAAGAAGAGGGACAACAAACTGAATTGAGAATGCACAAAAGTTCACAGAGGTCTCCTTCCATTTTTTGAAAATTTCGCTGATAAACATTTTATATGGTACTCTGTATATGTAACTTTTCACTTAAACTCTAGTGAAATATCCAAATAAGTAAAAATCTCGTCATTCTGGATAAGAACTAGAGAAATATATTGAGAATGAAGAAATCACCCAAATCTTTTCAATCATTATTTGGCATGATAAAAACTAGAGACATATATTGAGAACTGATTTATGATAACTGAAATATGGCATGAGATAACCAACCAGATAAGTAAATATACTAAGAATGAAGAAATACACCTGAACCGTGGTCAATGAAGGCCTGAGCCGTGGTCAATGAAGGGCTAATGTATGTTTTAAAGGATTTAAAGTTAATAGGTTCAAGCCATGATGGTCACTTAAGATTAATTATCCTATGAGTTTTCTTAGCTACCAAATATAGGAGGATTAGATGGTTGTCCTGAAAAAATAGTTGAGGTGCGTGCAAGCTAGCTTAGACCTTAGACAATCACGGAGGTAAAAAAAAAGACCTGAGATAATTTTTATCATAAGACATAACATAACTCATCATTACTCTCTGATATTTTTGGCATCGTTGTATTACATTGGACAGAAAATTTGCATTATGATATTCATGTCAATTGGAAAACTAAATTCCTTTTAGGGATGTAATTTGGTCTAAGAAATGGTAAAATATGGGTAAGAGTTCTCGCAAAAATGCAGCGTGGTTTTTCTCTAAAATCTCGGAGGGTTCCGCCAGAAATAGTTTGGGACTCAATCGTTTGGTCTTTTGAAGGAAGACAATTAGCTGGTGCTATTATTTCTCCTGCCATGAGGACCAGGGAGTTTAAGAATATTGTCGAATCATAAATTTTTGCTGATCCTTAGTTTTCCTTTTGTGTAGGTAATATCAGGGACAGATCCTGTTACCATCCGTGCTAAACTAAGGGCAGCGCTTCCACATGCACCTGAGAAGCAACTTGTATGAGTTTGTGATTCTTAATCCCAGTTTATTTGAAATAATGGCAGTCAGCAAAATCCTAGTCCATAGTTATTTTTAGAGTTATCGTCTAAGTTTGAGGGCATGTAGTATGAGTACACTCAGATAATAGATGAGAGAACTTGTCCCGTGATCTATAACTTTTGGCTTGGATGCATATTTATGAGATTGGTGGGGACTTGGCATCCTTGATTTGGTACTCTCCCCACTGACGTAACAGCTATTAGTTTCCATCTTGCTTTGCCACTTTCTGGGCGTTGTTGAGGTTTTGCCCCTGAAAGTTTACATATGGATTTGGGGGAAATTTTTTTGTTAATAACATTTAACTGTTTCTGATATCAAAAGAATATTTTGGCCGACACCTTGGTAAGTTCTTTAATTGAAAAGATGAAGGCCTGAAATATTTTAGATTAGACGCTTCCCATGCCTAATTTTATTTACATCATTTAAGATAAGAAGAATGGTTTGCAGTTCCCGTGTGCAACCAATGGATTCAAAGTTTTATAATGTCATACACTTTATGCTGCATTTATTGATTTCTCTTGCCAATCATTGACATAAATTATGAGTATGACAAAACTAATTTTCAGTGCCACTGCCTTCCACAGTACGATGCTGCTATTCTTCACACATCATTTGCTCGGCTTTTGGGTCACCCAAAAGCTTCAGAAACGGTACTATGTTGGACCAATGTTTATTTCAAATATTTCTTACTTCGATTTGAGATTCAGATAGCCTGCCGTAATTGTGTGGTGAGGATAGGAACTGATATATGGATGTGATAAATTGTGATAATCTTTCTCCGTTGAACTGAATTTGAGAGGGGATTATGGAGACTTCATACATTTTCTAGAAATTTACTTCTACTCTGAAAATTTCCGTTTTCTTCTTCTGAAGTAAGCAAAAGAAAAACCAAAATCCCAAGATAGAATTTTAGAAAATTTATCAAATGGATGTTTTCTTTTAATATACTTATATAGGCGATTTCTAAAAAGAGAAACATTATGAAGCACACTCTTTTCTTTAAAATAATAAATGTAAATTCGAATTGAATACAAAAAATGGGAACTTCTCAAAATTATGATGAAGTCTTAAGCCCATTTGTACTTTGTAGTAGATGGCACATCTGTTGAATCTTTACTTTTCTGTGACTTCCTTTTCTTTTTTTGTTGTGGTAGCTCCATAGAAGTTCTGATGAACTCCAACTCTTTCACGAGCTGGTTGCTCGCTTGAATAAACAAATCCGTGGGTCCGAGGTAAGTTATTAATCTCCATCTTTTTATTTATTTGTATGCATGCATACATGTAGATGATATAACATAAAATTGTCTTCACCCATCAGCTTAAACTTACTTTTGAGTAACAATACATACATGCATACATATACTTTTACTTTCATGTTTTGGTTCTTTTATATTTAAAACTTAGCTTGGTAGACTGGGTATAGTGAGGATGGGTCCAAGTCCAATCCTCTTCCTTCTTATAGAGATGACATAATTAGTATACATAGGTCAGTTCAGATGCTTTACTAGTTAAAAACTGTTTTTGGGGGTAAAAGTCATTGTAAGAGTTGTAATGTGAAAGTAGATGGGCATATTGGAATATAATGTATATTGGATTGGTTGCATGAAAGGTGAAAACGATACATAGCTTAAAATGAATTATAAGGAATTGAAATATTGCAGGCAGTGGTGTCGGAGCTGTGGTATGTGGAGGAATATGATGTTTTAGCTCTGGCTTTGAATGGAAGAATGAAGGTTCGCAAGTTCCCGCTTGGCTGCTCCAGCTCTTGAGATGAAGAATGTCTATATATATATGTCTCCATTGATGCTAATACACACAAGTTTTAAACAATTCTCTTAGCCATAGTTGATGCTCAGTGCGGGCTAAAAGTAAGAGCATTGAATAGCAGTCCAATTTGTCTGCTCCACGGCCCCCCTCCTCCGAATGATTTCAAAATTTATCGACCACGTGAAACTTGAGAGAGGTATACGTTACAAAGAGCTTTATTGTAAATAAATAAAGATGGACCTTCTCTGTCCCCTTACTTATTTATTTAACGGAGCTCTAAAAGCAAGTAGGTAAAACATCTACCAGTGTTATGAAAGTGGATAAGTTTGACTCGTTAAAAAAAGGGCCCCTTATTAAGCATTACGGGGAGATGAGTTTCAGGAATGCGCGTGTGTGGCGGACACGCTCCTCAATGCTCAATGGGACAATGCATTCGTCTTCCCCCTCGTGGATGCCACACGTTGGGTTTCACCTCTTAAAAGGATAATTTTATTTTAATCCTTTATACCAACTCCATAATAATATTTTTTTTTTTTTACTATTTTTAAATATTATATCCCATCAAAGTACTAGGATCTTGGTGCATAATTTTCTGAATGTATGCGTATTATATGTTTTTGAGAATATAACATTATATATTTTTAAGGTCTTATAAAGAAAGATAATAGATATTTTAAGTTTTTGAGCACATATTAATATGGTTTTCTTTATTAGCCATGAATATTATTATTATTATTATTATTTGGAAAGATATTTAATTACAATAAAATGAAGAGAATCTCACAGTTTGAGGTCAAGATATAACCAAACACAAACACAACTAAAGGAATTAAGAAAAAAAAAAAAAAAAAAATCAAACAAAGGACGATATATGCAACTCAAAAAAAGTTTTGAAGTTTTTTATTTGTTATAGGAAAAGATATGTTTTGACATTTTGGCAACCTTTAATTTAAGAAAAAGATTATGTGTCAATTATCGTTGAACTAAATTTACTTATCGAGAATTTTATGATTGTGATGTACTGTTTTCATATTAGATGGATCCTAAATTTAGTTGCATAGTCTAATTAAATGTACTCAGAAGTCGCGGATGACTAAAATTTTGAATACCTCCGCATTTGTTAGTATACTAAAAAAAAAAAAAAAAAAAACTTTTAATTATGTAATGTAAGGAAAATGTGATGTAAGTGATGTGGCAATGAAATATTGGAGAAGGCCAAGTCAGAAGGCAGGCAGGCAAAATGAGGGAAAAAGAGAGAGATGAAATTGAAATGGAGAGGAAACGACAAAATTGGAGCGTGTCGACCATGCTTCCGGCAACTCGCCGGCCACGTGCCCTTAATAGTCTCAGACCTTCCTTCCACACGCCCAGTTGAGATCATGCTGCGCCAACCCTAATTTCCCACCATTTTCTTCTATTTCTCTCTTTCTTCATCTTCTAATTTCTCCCCTTTCTCTTCCTCTTCAACCTTTCCCTGCTTCTTTGCTTCTTAGGTATCGTCTCTTATTCACCAATTGATTCTTTTCAATTTTGTTTCTCCTCTTTGCTTTCTTATGGTTTTCTTCATTTTCTTACTTGCCTCTGTTTGTTTTTCACAATTTTCTGCCAAATACGCCTCTTTGCTGAATTTTAACTTTGAAAATGCTGGATATTTCAATTGTTTACTATTGCAACATGTAGAGTAGCAATTACCACTCATATGACCTAACTCGTATGCTTTATATAATTTCTTGCGGTGGTTCAAATGAGAAAAAGGATTTCTTTGGACAGGCCTTTCGTTTTGCATTGTTTTTTTTTGCAAATTGGAATGTGTTTCTAGCTTCAAGTTGTTTGCTTTGCTTTGATTATTAAGATTTGTTCGTGGGGATTATGATAATTGCAGAATTTCGTCATTTCACTCTGTTTCACTTGCTGTTGAAGATCATGGTCTCTGAGGTTCCTTCAAAGTCGGTTGTTGAAACTGATGCTACAGTCGTGGCATCGGTTTCTAGGTAACTCTTGATGATTCTCGATCCTAATATTTACTTTGTTGAATGTACTGAATGTTTCAAATTATAGTGCTTCTATCGTTGTATCTGTCGATCGCCTGAAGTAGCGAATTAGTTGTTGAATATGCCTATGTGGAATGGAAAGGTGGAGTTCGATTTTGCAATTTTGTTTCGAATTAAATCATTAGTGTGTTGTTGGTAGAAGCTAGAAAGTTTGTCTGATGATAGTTTGCAATGTATTCATGAATATGCTAAAGATGTTACATTAGGTAATTTGTGATGGTTTAGCAATATCAATGTTAAACTTTGAACTGGCTCTTTCTGCAGGAATTGTCCTGGTAAAAAAAATCAGGTGAAAGTTCCTAAAAAAATTCACAAGGCTGAGAGGGAGAAGTTGAAGCGAGAGCATTTAAACGATCTCTTCCTTGACCTCGCAAATGCACTTGGTAATTTCTGCTTCTGGAGATTTATGGCGATATTGCTTTTCTTTTTCATGATGGCCCTCAGTTTGGAGCATATTTATGTCTTACCATTTGGGGAAAATGTCTTCTTATGTAAAATGTAGCTTGATATGCTCCCAATTTCGATTTGTTAAGATATTCCCTATTGTGGCACATTGTCAGCTATTCTCATACTTGGAATGGTCATCTGCAGAGCTGACAGAACCGAATAATGGGAAGGCATCTATATTGTGTGAAGCAAGTCGGTTGCTGAAAGACTTGTTTGGTCAGATTGAGTGCCTTAGAAAGGAGCATGCGTCGTTGTTGTCAGAATCTCGATACGTAAGGCTCTTAAAAAGACCATTACCTCCTTTGAATTCAAAAGGAATACTTCTCTAAATAGTTGACTTGATTTCTTTACCTACATGATAAAAATTGCATGAATTATATCGTACAGGTCGACATTGAAAAGAATGAGCTGCGAGAAGAGACTTCTACTTTAGCATCTCAGATTGAGAAACTACAAAGTGAGTTACAATCAAGGGCTGTACACTCTAAACCTGACTTAAACATTGCCCCCCCACCTGCAGAGTTTCTGCAACAAGGGACGACAGTACCACATTTCTCAGGGGAATGCCTTGGATTGCCTGTTATGGAACCTACATTGCAGCAAACACATACCGTCTTTATCGTTCCTGTGCGACCAGATCTCCCATCTTATCCAGCAAGGGATGCAGCTCATGCCCCGACAATGCCTACCTCACATGTAAGCAAACCACATGCCAGATATCCAACACCAGCAGATTCATGGCCTGCTGGAATTCTCAAATCGTCACAAACAGAAGCAAGTAAAGAGTTTTAGCCATTGGTTGCAAGAGCATTGCAGATATGGGAGGAAAAGGATCTGACAGAAGTCAGAGCTGGTTGATGTAGTGACCTCTTTTGTTTTTATAAAACAGATGCCCTCAGCAGACAGATGATTGTAGTATAAGTTAAAAATGGCTGATGGCTAACCTGTGTTTTAGGATCTGTCTATTAGTAGGACGTTAGATTCGAACAACGTTCGGGACTTAGAATCTTTAGTTATTTACCCCGTAACAAGTTAATGAATCAGCAGTTTGGTTCCCACCTTTCTCCCCCCTCCAAAAAAGAAACCACTGCTTCATTCCCCTGATTTTCAAGACCGTTCAACCTGGATATTTGTAGAAATCTACTAAGTTATGAAATGAAAAAGAGATTGGAATGCTGTGAACAAAATTGCTCAGATCTTAGGATCTTTGGGGAATACGAGGCTGACCACCAGTTTCACTTTGCTTGGAGCTCTTGGAATTTTCTCAGTCAAGCTCAAAAACATTTTGGGAATCTGAGACAAAAAGAAGCAGTAGTGTGCGTTCGAGAAGGCTTCACTTTACCTCCTTTGTCATTACGTGGAAACTTTTGTTTGGTGGACCCTCAGCTTTCAGCGCTCCCAAAGTACCAAATAAAGAACACTTCTTAGCCTCTCAAGTATTGAAATATTGAGATTCATATTCCTTATGGTCATCCTTTCTTGAGTTATTTTATCTGTAAAGTGGTTGTGTCAATTTGGAACCTTTGGTAGTAATAACATTTTTTTTAAGATTGAACAGGCTTAGCTTTTGACTTCTTAATTGAGAATATATGCTCTAACCAGCTAGGTTGACTTGGTAATAATAATATTTAGAGAAAAATACCTTTTGATTCTTGAGTTATAGATAAAAGAAAGATGGAGATGGAGAAGAGAAGACGGAAAATTGACAAAAATGACCATTGTAAGCATGGTAAATATTTGTTGTATAATTATTCTTATGTCCCTTATTAAATTTCCACTTTCAACAACTAGATTACCAAATTAGTTCACTAAAAATTCTCCACCTAAATTTATTCACAAAAAGTTAATTTATCCAAAAACCATTAACAAAAAATTATTCACACAACAAATTCCAATTACTCTTATGTCCTTTATTAAATTCTCACTTTCAATTTAATAACCAGCTTATCAAATTAGTTCTCCAAAAACCATTAACAAAAAAGTATTCACACAAAAAGTTCTCTTCACCAAATTATTTTCAGAACCAAATTCGTCAAGTCCGAAACTTCTATTTCACGAAGTTGTAATTTTGTACACTTCATAAGAAGGTATGTATTTCATTTTGTATGTATTCAATAGTTCGATAATTTCTGGGAAAATTGATAAAAATATATAAATTTATTAAAAAAAAATTGAAAAAATAGCAATTTTTTTTTAAAGATACTCGATCGAGCTTCACCGGGTATTCATCATACCTAGTCGGGCTTCACCAGGTAGAAAGAAAATGAGTTAAATTTATCCAGGCTTTATCAGGCTTTATCGGGTACAAAATAATTGTTGGAATAAGTTTGATTCCCAATTGGGCTTCACCGGGTCTTCACTAGGTATGAAATAAATTGATTAACCCGGTCTTCTCTGGTATGGTATAGGAACCGGGATGGGATTGGTCCGGGGCCCAGTAGAGTTAACCCTAGCCCGGTCGGGCGCACAAAAAGTAAGGATTCTATTTTTTGGCCCAGTATTGTACCCAGTCGGATGGACGATCGGCCCAATTTTTTTCTTTCTAGTTTATTTTTTATTTTTATTTTGCTTTTTCTTTAACTACATTACATTAATACATTTTTGTTATAAATTGTAGGAAAATGTCTCGTGTTTAGATTTGTTTCGGTGACGTTTAGAATGAAAGGGAAAAGGATTACGATGGAGGAGAGTTGCAGGGGTGTGACATTGAGGTCGACATGACCTATAATGAATTCCTGACCGAAGTTTATAGGATACGTGGTATAATGTAATCTTGTTGTAAGATGTATATCTTGTTATAAGATGTATACTTCAATTGAGATTCAAAGCCCCTGCATTTGTAATTTAGAATGATGAAGAACTACACGCATTACTCACATGGGAAGATGTCTCAGTAATACCTCTTTACGTATCCATGCTTCCAAAGTGTGCAAATAATCGAGAATTTCATCCAAAAAATTCATATATCCGACGAACTGAAGAAATCATTTCAACATCTAGGCCAGTACATTGGAAGATGGAGTTGGATGCCTTCGTTCTACTAGTACTTCTTCCACTTATTCTTGGTCTTCCCGTGATGCCTTCGTTCACTATCACTGTGATCAACCTCCTTAGTGTTTGAAGGTCCAACAACATCACCATCATTTGTGGGTAGAGGTGGTGCAGGTGGTGCAATTGGAAGGATGGGTGGCTCCATAACACGATTCATAAACTGAATGTTTTCCTCAGATGGAACGAGTTGCATTGTGATCCTTACCTACAAAAGATTGTAATCATGAATAAATAAACTAAGAAGCTAAAATCATGGAAAAAAAATTCTAACTCAAAAAACTTAAAAAGGAACATATTGCATCTGACCGGAAGACTTTGTCTCTAATCACTCCATATGAAGAAGAATGTGAGCATGACCATCTCAAAATGCGTGGTATTGCATTGTCATTCAATCTGTTTGCTACGCGACCAGATATGATGGAACGACTACCTTCTTTGTGTTGTCTACTCCGATTTCATCTTCTTGTTCCTGGATGCTCCATAGGAATCGGACAGCCTATGTTGTTTCATTCCTAAGCTCCTTCCATTTTCTCTTACATTGATGAGCCCTAGCCCTGTAAGCTCACACCTAATCAGTTGAATGAATTCTTTGTTTGATTCTTCGGGCTTCTTTCGATCCGCTTGATTGTATAGGCATACTGGAAACCGTTTGGCAAGTCATTCTTCTTCGATTTATAGAAAAGTTCTTGATGAAATCATTTCGTATGCCCATACCTATATGAAATGTAAGTGTGTATTAGTGGTGTAATTCAACGAATATTCATTAAATCAAATTAATTAAATTACCTGAAAGCATGGGGAAACCCGTAAAGACTATATGTATGTTGTTTTCCATTTGCATTGCCCTTATACGCCAGTCTCTTATCTTTCAATCATTGTTTAAATCGTTTGATTGTATTTCCAAAAATTTTCTTGCTTCAGTCCTCATTACAAAATGTATTTTAGTCATTTATGATTGCTAAATTTTCAAAATTCATTTATTTTTTTCCTTTCTACCCATCATAGCAAACTCAATAAAATAAATAATGCAGTTCTCACTGCATCAACATTGTTTTTAAACTCAAGTATTAAAAAAATATAGTCCAACTCATATGTTCATACCCTCATTGTCATTTAGATACTTAGTTCTGAGTTTAACAAAAGAATTTTCTCCTATCACAGTTCTAGTTTGATGTTTTACTTCTATAATAAGGGTTAAACTCTATTTGGCTCTTATTTCCCATAAGATTAAAACTAATAAAATCTCCTACGTTCCTCTGCATTTTGAAGAAAAATATAATGAATCAGTGATCCATTGAAGATGATGTTTGTGTCAAGGAGAGGATCAAAATATATTTGTCTAAACATGGTTAATTGTGTGGGAGTTAGTTTTTTCTTAATTTTAGGGATAGCCTTTCCTATATGGGAACCGATGAACTTGACGATGATGAACCGAAATATTGAAGAAAAACTGAAAAAAATGTGAGGAGCTTTAAAAGGAATTTGAAGGGTTGCAAGAAAATAGTCATGAAGAGAAAATAGTCATGAAGGGAGGGATTGGGGTCTTGAATCTTTTTCTAATGGTCTTTTCCTACCTATAAGGGGTAAAAAATATATTCTTTTTAGTAGAAATGGATCATTTTTTTCAAAGAAAAACTTCCAATATGTCATTTTCTCCAATTTTCCAAGAGAAGAAGAGAGAGGAGAGAGAGCACTGATAGAAGTGGAAGAAAGAAGAGGAAGAGAAGGGAGAGAAATGAGAAAGATTAAAAAGAAAAAAAATTTCAAGTCATCTTGCCATGTCATATTTTTAATTAATTTTATGTTTAAATTTAATAGATCCATTAGTTGAGAGGCTTTTTAAACCAATTTTTGAAAATTTGGACACTAAATTAGTTAATTTGAAACATTAGGACCACCAATGCAGATATCTTAAAAACTTAGGGATTAAAAGGATATCTTTCCCTAATATTTAAGATGTGATGTGTAAAGGGTATTATGACTTTGATATTTTTAAGTTTGTGAAGTAATCTTTTCTATATCCATTCAAGTAGCAGGCTAACACCAATATAGATTGGTAGTTAACATTTTGAAACTCCTTCATTAATTCATAATCTGTTACCAATCACATACTTTTTTTTTTCAAAGTTATTAGATTAAATACATAGGATGGAAAATTGAACCTCCAATCTTGAGGTTGGACTTGACAATGTCATTCTTTTTAGAGTATATTTACGTGCAACCTAGTTTTATACTCCTCTACTACAAACCTTACTTTTAAAAAAAAAATGGACACATGCAAATTTTTTATTGGTGCAAGGCTGCACTAAGTTTTCATTTTTAGTTTGATGCTGTTAAATCATATTAACAGATTATTGAATTGTAACTGGGTTTAACATTGCTTGATATTCTTCTTTAATTTATAGTTTCTTTATTCTATCATTCTTTTTTCTTTCCCTTTGCCCATCTTTTCTCTCTTTTTCTTTTTCACGCTAGAAAGTTCATAACACTAACAATGTGTACAAACAGGGAGATGGTGAGAGTTTTTACCAAACCTCCCATTTGGTTTATCCCCTAAGTTTCCTTTTTATCACTTCACTTCAGCACTTGTTTAACGATTAAGGCACAAAGTTCCAGTCTTTCCACTCTCTCTCTCTCTTTCTCTCTCTGGGCTACCGAACTGGCAGAACGCAAGAGCTCCCTTTAGGAGGAACCGATTATCCAGAAGCTTCAGATCAAACGGAGAACGGGGACTGATCCACAATCAATCGACACTAAATGGGATCTGGAGCGGGCAGTTTTTTCAAGGTCATCCTTAAAAACTTCGATGTTCTTGCCGGGTATGTTTCTCTCCTCTTGATTCTGATTATCCCAGAAGAGGGTTCGTTTTTTCTTTGAGGGTCGACCTTACCATGGAGGGCAAGAAAACTTCTTTAGACTAATTCTCTGTTAACCGCAATATCCTCTGCTCGTGATCGATCAAATTAGCTACCCGTTTAGTGGAAGGAATAATCCGAACCCCCAACTCCTTTGCCTATGCCACAATACAGAACAACCATAAGAGGACCGTGTTCTCAGAAGAAAGATTCCCAATAACCCTCAGTTGCAGCCTGGGCTCTGCCACCAATTTGTGTTTGCAAGGGCGCCAGGTTAGGAGGCATGGTCCTGAAATATACTGTAGCCACTATTAGAAAATTGATATCAACTCTGTTAACTCAGTCAATATCTGAAGTCTGTGCGAGCTGCACTAACTGAAGCGTTAAGTAAAATGTGCAGTTTCTTGTAATTATCTAAGCAATCTTGTACAATCTTGCCAGTGAGTATCAGTTGTGGGGGCACTGAAAACCGACTTAGCTTGTTTACTGCAGATCTGAGACTTTGTCGTTGTTAGGTATGGTAGACTGTAGCCCAACTAAATCTATCATGAAATAGTGAAGGATCTTTAAAAGGAACACTCTAGCCAGTCCCATTGGTTAAGGACTTGGTTTTGCTGTTGTATATTTCAGTTTTTGCTAGTGGATTTCGAGTATATTTGGTCTGAGAGAACACTCATCACTGCAGTGTGCCCCAAAACCAAGAATCTAGCTCTCTGATCCAATACTATGGAGAGTATTAGTCTGCTGAATTCTGAATTGGTACCTTGAACCGTAGCTTGTGAGAACCTAATAATTAAAGTGTTGTCAACATACAAGCAAAGAAAAATAGAATGATGAGTGGACTTAAGTCAATCAAATTAGGCCAGGCTCTACTCTTGAACCTTGACAATGACCTTGCAAGGCATTGTGTAGTTTACTCATCGCACATGTAATCTTCCTGTCATGGGACTATAAACCTGCTAGTTGTTTTGTTTCATATAAACAATTAAGTTTATCATTTAACACATGGAGTTTGTTGAAACTCTTTGGTAATCAAACAAGCCTTGGACCTATTAACCAATTGTCCCATTGGCATTCATTTTAACCTCAAACAAACAGCCAAAGAACATACAATGGACCATCTTAGTATGCATTAAGGCAATGTCTTCCTCCTTAATAGCTAATTTTCACTTGGAATCAGTGAGTTCAACCTTTACACGAGAAGGCTGGCTAGGTAAAGGACTGAGATACGAATTATGACATGAGAGGGTATTTTTATTCCGAAACGCCAACACTAGATCTAGTGGCCAACCAGGATAATGAATTGAATTAGGGAAAGAACCATATATTTATGTGATTTGAAGGATTATATCACACGTCAATGATAAAGGAGAGAAGGATGAGCATGTTTTATCTTTTGGAAATAAAAGGAGATACAGTAGTAGAGACAGGAACAACAGAAGCATGCAAACTTGCGAAGGAAACCCAGCAGCAGAATCAAAGGTTAAAAAAGTGTGCCTGCATATCTGAGGAACAACTGCAAGTTTGATGCAGAGGACTGAGCTCAGGTTGAAGACCTGGGCAGCCAGGGAAAGTCAAATTAAGAGCATAGAATTGAATCTCATCGTGTCACTGATTCTGCACTACAATAGTATCGTGTTCTTATATGGTCACTGCCTAAGAAGCAATGTGTAGTTGCTCACCGGTGGTTTGGCACTGGATAACTTTTCAGCTCTTTACGCATCCTAAGCATGTAATCTTTAGTACTTGGGGTTTTCTTTTTCTAGTTCTATGATTAGTCTTCAATTGGTGGACTCTACATGCACAATCATAACAAGAAGAGCATCTAACAAGTACCAGGCCTCCTGAGAGGCCAAACATTGACTCACTTACACGGTGCTATATGTTTGTAACCAAGGATCTCTATGTAAATCGGAGGATTTACCTTCTCCAGAAGACCAGAATCAGAACCCAAAGGCCTCTAGTCTTGGTTCTGTTCCAAGTAGAAACCCTTCAGATCACGTGATTTCCCTATTAAAGCACCCGAGGTCTTGGTAATTTGATCTGCCATGATTGAGTGTAACTACGACGACCTTCTAGTGAGTAGAGGGAGATGGAGGAACAATCATGTGTAACTTGCGTAATGTATGGAACTGACTAGATCAAGAAGCCATTGACATTAGTCTATGACTTTGATACCCTTAAATAAGATTGAGAGAAAACTAAATTTTTTTAATAATAATTGTACATGGCTATATATTAATGTGTTGAGATTTGAGGTTTTTCTTCTTTAAATTTCAATTTTTAAGTTTTTTAAATTTATTGTTATATTTAATTTTTAGTTCGATGCCTATGTTAGATCTAAGATTTAATTTGTTTATTATTTTTAAGCTTTTAATGTTTTGTGAGTTTCTCTTTTTAATATTGTTAGGTTCATATCCTCGTCCTATATAAGGGTGAGTTACCATGTATTGAGTGTATCACAATTTTGTGTACCACATTTTGAGTATCACAATTTTGTGTACCATATTTTGAGTATCACAATTTTGTGAACCACATTTTGTGTATCACAATTTTGTGCACCACATTTTGAGTATGACATTTGTTGTATCACATTTCTTATACAAAATGTATCACCAATTTTTTTCCTACTTCAATAAGAAGTTTGAATTTTCACGCTCATTTTTGTTTTTTCTTCTCTTTGTTTAACAAACATTGAGATATTGATTTGCTTCTACAACATTTATTTATTTTTCATCGATTTTATTTTCTCAACAGTGGTATCAAAACTACTTTGATTTTTTCAATAGTGGTATCAGAGCTACTATGATTTTTCAACCTAATAAGTAATGGCAAGCTTCTTTGACTAATGCAACCATATAACAATAAGCCTCAAAATTTACACACTTGCTCATGAACAAGGAAATAGGGGGGGATAGAAGAGTAAAAGAGCATGAAGGTTGTTTTAACTGAGCGGGTGAAGGATAGGATGGGAAAATGGTTAAGAGTACGAGAAGAAATGTAAAGGAGCAGAAAAAATTGATTATGTCAGTGCACACCAGGGAGAGAGAGGAGACTTTCCATAAGCCTACCTCAACTATTTTCTTTTTCACTCTATGAAAATTATTTCTGATTGCTATCACCATCATGTAAGTGCACACCAGCAAATTCTTAACTTCATTCCTGGGTTTCATTTGCAGGCCTCTTGTGAGTCTTGTTTATCCTCTGTAAGTGGTTCTGCTTCTTTGTTGAACTTTCTATCCTTTTCTTGAATGATGCCTTTGGACTGTTTTACAGTCACATCCCAAAATTGTAGCTACAATATTTTCTTTTCGGCAGATATGCATCGGTTAGAGCCATAGAAACAAAGTCTCCTGTGGATGATCAGCAATGGCTTACTTACTGGATTCTATATTCTATGCTCACCCTCTTTGAGCTTACATTTGCAAAAGTTCTCGAATGGTAAATTTGCTTCTTTAGTTTAGAAATAGCATTTTGTTCGTTTTATCATACTGTTCTGTGGTTTTCAATTTGTGAAAATAAAGGCTCTCTCAAGTTTACATGTGAGTTATTTTTTCTCGTTACACTGATGTTAGTTAATTTCCTAGAGATTAGGACTTGGAATTTCAAATCCCATATGATTATGATAATTTAATTCTTGAATAATTTTCGCATAACTGTTGTTGTTTTTTTGGTCTAATTTTGAAATGCTGGTATTATTATTTATTTTCATATATGGTGCATCTAAAATTTGAGGCTAGTTTGTTTTGTTATCTTGGCCTTGTTCTGGATGATTTTAGTATGTACATTTTAAAGATTATCTGGTTCTGCTTGCAATGGTTTTTTTCTTATCAGATGATTCATTTATCTCTCCTGTATTTCAAATACTTTTCATTTTTGAAGTTTTCTGATCCAGTCCTTTAATGAAAGTGTTCTACTGTTCTTTACACTTATAAGTTGATTATTTTATTAGAACTGGTTAAAAAGCCACTGATGAAGTTCCAATTTTCCCCATTAAATCTTTACATAGGATCCCTATCTGGCCATATGCAAAGTTGATTTTGTCATGCTGGTTGGTCATTCCATACTTCAGTGGTGCTGCATATGTGTACGAGCATTTTGTGAGGCCTCTATTCGTCAACAAACAGACAGTTAACATTTGGTATGTTCCAAAGATGAAAGACTTCTTTAGCAAGCCCGACGACATCCTAACCGCTGCAGAGAAGTACATTGCAGAAAATGGGACTCAAGACCTACAAAATATCATCAACAGGGTATACACACGACTTAGACTCGAGTGGTTGCTTTAAAATAATTCTGAAGTTGTGTTCGTATGAATGAATCAATGCAAGCGTACTCAAGAAACCCATCAATTAGTTTAACTGACCTTGCTGATACATATGAATGTTTTTTCATTTTGTTTCTGTAGGCTGACAAGGCTCGGACAAGTAATCCTTACATGAGCTATTCTGAGAACCACGACTATGACGACAACCGCAACCACAATTACTGGGACTAGTCTATATCAGGTGTTGGAGGACAAGAGAGGATAATGTTTTGGCTGTTGGTTGATGTTGTGAGATAGTGTTTATTTATATGTTTTGTATTGTTCATTTGAAACTCTAGGCACTCTGTAAGTGTTAGATATTACTTACTAAGTAGTTGGGCTAATATTATGATGGCTTCTTAATCTTTGATGTCTTGTTTGTTCTTCCCCTCACATTTGAATCTTGACTTAACTTGGTTGAAGAATAAAAGTCTTAAGCTAGTTTGTTGTGCTTTCTCAGGAAGTAATTGATTGCTACTTGATATCATTTCTACTATACTACTTTCTGGAAATTAGGTTTTTTCTACAATGGTCAATGATGGAATACTTCCATGGTTATCTCATTTACGAATTCTTTTTTCTTTTTTTCTTGATACAATATGATTATAATTGTATCAACTTTTGTAAGCCAAACATTAAGAAAAAAACGATTAGATACATTAATTAATCAAAGTTTCTCTATATTTTTCTTTAGTGTAATGCATACATATCACATAAAATCAGTATTTTTAACTTTTGGGTTGAAATGTTCCACTTGTTTTGCTAATAATCTAATCCTCGATATATTTTAAAAGTAGGAACAGCTATTATTCTAAACAAAATTTTAGAGAAAAAGGGTGACAAAAAGAGTTTTCAGAAACACATTTCCAGAGCTATAGAAGTGAGTTGTTAATTATGTTGGGTATAATAATCATTTGGTTTTTTTTTTTTTTTTTCTTTTTTCTTTTTAATTAAAAAAACTAAGATATATAAACACTATTTTTACTTCTAAATTTTTATACCCAAGTAATTTTTTTTAAAAAAAATAATTTTTATTTAGAATTTGACTAGGAATTCAAGTGTTCTTTTTAATAAAAATAAAAATCATAATTGAAAAAAAAAATAAGAGGAAACAAAATATAAATATATTGTAATTGTCGGTGCAGGAAACTTGCCCCCAATTGTCGTCGTTGCGAGCCTCTCTCATGTACTTGACTGCTAACTCACTTCTTCTGATTTGGTCTCGCTTTTCAAGTTGACATATGTGAAATTTCTTTGCACTGGTGTGGTACTGAACCTATCACATTTTCAACTAATTAGCACACAAAAGTAAGTTCAAGACTCTTCTTGGGAGATTACTTACTCATCCTCTTTGGAACTGTCAGACTATTTATGTCTTTCTTTGACATGCAAATGTGGTTACGTGTAACTGATGTCAAAGTGGTTGTAACACTCAAGATTGCAGATGCTACACCTAGCACAACTTGATTGTTTCTCGATTAATATATATTTACAAGTTCGGTTAATCGACTCCAAATTTGAGGCTTTGACTTTTCTCTTTTGGGACATACATTTTGCCATGCTATTTTCCAATTTTCCTTTAACTTAGGCCCGTTCGCGGGCTGTAGGCCTTATCTAGGATAATCCTCAACATAAACTAACAATGAAATCATTATAAAATGGGTTTTAGTTAGCAAGTATGACCATGCATTGGTGTTAATTACTTATAACTCTCTTCCATAGGTTAAGAATTAATTAATTAAAAGTAAAAAATTTGTATTTTCATGATCCAAGGGGAATCATGCAATGAATGTTTCCATCTTTTGTTTCATTCCAACTGTCTGTTATTCTATACAACTTTGGACAGACAGATTTAGGGAACTAATCAAACTTAGTTTAATTATAATTGTTCAACTTATTAATTTATGTTTGCAACTTGTTGATATTAGAATTGCAACTTTGCTCTATTAAAAGTTAAACAGTTCCAAATTAATACACTATTTGTCTTAACCATACATATAATTAATTTGTAGATTTCCATTTTGTATTGGAAAAATAATTAACCCAAATCTTCATTCACATAAACAAATGCCTAGTTGCAGAGCAATTATTCATCTACAACATACGTGAATCCCGTTTTAATCTCAATTTGATAAACCTACATTAATAAATTATTTATAACAAAAAGTTCAGAATAAACAATTTTATGTTTTAGTAAAAATTTCAACTGATTAAAAAATATATATGTTTAATTATGAACTAAGAGGAAGAAGCAACAAAAAAAAATTGGTCTTTTTAAAATAAAAAAGTGACAAAACCAGAGATGCCGTCTGTGTGGCTGTAATTTTTATTAGACTTTCAAATTGCTTTATCGATAAATACAATTATGCTGAAAAAATATCAATAGATCCAAACTTAATATAAATGAAACAAATAAGGGCTGTTTCTAATAAAGAAAAATGGACTATTTATTTATAAATATAGTAAAATATCATTGTCTATAAGTGATAGATTGTGATAGATAGAGATAAATATCTATCGATATATCATAGATGTCTATTATGATCCATCGCAATCTATCAACGATAGAAAGTAACATTTTGCTATATTTATAAATATTTTAAACTCTTTTTTATTCAAAACAATTACCCAAATAAATATCGTCTTACATTGAAATCCCCATCCCCTTCATTTAAATTGTAACGTCGTTAGAATAATGGGACCCAATATACTTTTATTATTATTCCATATTGGAACATATATTAAATTATCATAGTTTCAAAATACTATTTTCAATGGAATTTTTCGATGTTATTATTTGTTATTTGGAGGCTGTTTGGGACGCTAAATTGTGGAGTTCATGTCTGTATTTGAGGTACAAATTTATCTAGTATTCTCTCTCCTGATCCTAACTAGCACTCTCTCAAAGCTTTTATACTACTCACACCCTTTTCCCACTCTCAAATTAGAGAATACATAAAGAGAATTTAACTAGAGTTAGCACACCCAAGCTTAGAGTGTTTCTAACTAGGATGACTTGAAACTAGAAGTATAGGCTCCTTTTATAAGCTTAGAGCCCATCCCCATTCTTCAATTTAACTGATGTGGGACAGACTGCACTTCTAATATTTTGTCAAAATCCAACAAATTCACTGCAGTTCTGATATTTTGTCAAAATCCAACAAATTCACTGCACTTTTTAATATTTTGTTACAATCCAACAAAACACTTCTAATATTTTGTTAAAATCCAACAAAGCACTTCTAATATTTTGTCAAAATCCAACAAATTCCACCTTGGCAAGATACTTGAAGAATCCACAGCTTTTACAACATCCATTGTCTTCACCGACAATCATAATTCTCAAAAAAGAGAACTATAACCTACTCCACTATGAAAAGTATACCACTTGGAATACCACCTCCCAAGATTTTCCTTTTTCGTCACATGTCGACAAACCTTGCTGATATTTATGGTGCAACTTCCACCTACTTGGCTCACCTAGAAGTCTTTTAGCCATCGATATAACTTCTACCACACACCTTGCATAACCGCCAAGTCAATGCCCATGTGCAAACTTGTGGAACCGCTAACATCACATCCTCTATCATGGTAAAACGGACATACCACGAGGATGAATTCTGTCTTCTTCAAAGGAAGTCACCATCTCCTCTGATGAGAAAGATATCGTCGGCATCCGATCTAGAGCCCCTTGACGAATCTGCTCTAATTTTCATGTGCCCAGATTGTCCGTATGCCCAGTAGCCTGGGCAACCTATCTTCTGCTGGAAGACTCTCCTTTTTAAACCTATGCTGGAATCACTCCGAAACTGCACTGAAACACCATTATCACTTAATATGCACTTGTGTAATCCGTATTGCATCAACACATCCTTGATTTGCATTTGCCATAAGCCGAAGTTGCTTCCATCAAATTTCTCCCCTTCAAATTTTATTGAACTCATAAAACTTGACACACATTTGATTCACTCCTAGCAAATTAGCAAATAGTGAACAAGTCACACTATTCACAAACACTGCAACCCCTTTTAAGAATTCATTTCTGATGTGGAAGCTCAGACAAAGCTGTAACCATAGAGCATACTAAGACATTCAAGAAACTACGAACCTGATGCTCTGATACCACTTGATAAGGACAACAACCTTCAAACTATCTCTACAATGGCAATATGTCCACTTTGGGCATAAACCATCATGTTTTTTTTTTTTTTTTTTTTTTTAATTATTTTATTTCACCCCAAAAGGCCTCATACCAATGGAGATAGTCATTCTCACTTATAACAATCATCCCCTCAAATAAAGGGCTACCAAGTCTCCCCTTGTCTAACTCATATCTAGGCTAACGCTTTTTCACCCGAGCATACCACCTATCCAATAGAGTTCAATCACAGATCACACCATGACTACTTCTAAGGCTCCACTATACATCTTTATTCAGCACCGAAGATGATATCACTTGTTGGGAAAAACCTCCCACTTTTACCGCTGGAATAAGAAAAAAAATAACAGAGAAATTAAAAGAAAGCAATAAAACTAGAATCACAAGAATTTACGTGGAAAACTCCCAACTCGGAGAAAAACCATGGCTCATAAGAAAAAAATCCACTATGTGAAAATTTGTTACAATCACACAAAACAATTCTCTCTCCTGACCACAATTACAAGAGCACTCTCTCAAAGCTTTTATACTACTCACACCCTTTTCCCACTTTCAAACTAGAGAATATATAAAAGAATTTAACTAGAGTTAGCACACCCAAGCTTAAAGTGTCTCTAACTAAAACGACTTGAAACTAGAGGCATTAACTCCTTTTATAAGCTTGGAGCCCATCCTTCATTCTTCAATTTAATCGATGTGGAACAAACTGTACTTCAAATATTTTGCCAAAACCCAACAACTTCATATATCTGTGTTTGGGATGCAGAGTTGAGTTTATATGTCTTGGGTATCTGGTCCAGTTTTTTTAACTTTAAATAATCTGATTTTGTGATGACTATTTTTGTTTTAAAATTTTTTTTATTCAATAATTCTACCCATCTTTGTATTGAATAAAATATAAATTATAATTTTTTCTTTTAATTTTAAAAGTTTTAATTAATTAATTTATTTATTTCTAGATAATGAACAACAATTAACTCACTATATTTCTGGCAGGAATACAGTTAAATAAAATGGAAAATCAAAGAGAAACAAAAAATTTTGATTCTTAATTTTTCTCCATGAATTTCATCACCATCTTCTTCCTTTTCTTCTTCTTTCTAATGTTGCTTTGTATTTTTACTATGATCTTTTTTAATTAAATCTCCCCCATCATCTTAGTGGCCAATGGAATGTCATCATATTTCTTCAACAATTTCACTTTCAATTCTTCCAAATTTGAATGATTATTAGAGAACACATTTCCATTTTTCACTTTTTCTTACCAAAAATGTTTAAAAAAATATATTCATTTTATGATTTTTTTGTATGTGATACATATCAACTACATATATACTTTTCCAAATATTATTAACACTCATTTGATACGTAAATTCAATTAAATAAAATATATAATTTAAAAAATTTATATGTATAGATATTACACTTAATGTAAACAAAATACCATTATTTATATAAACAACAATCCTACAACATACTTTAACAGTCATCGATCTTATAATAGTTGAAAGTGGTTGTCGAAGTTGATTATCGAAGATGATTTTCATTGGAATTTGTAATTAGAGGTGGTTGTCGGATCCTGAAGTCGGTCTCATGAAAGTGGTATTGGAGTTGGTCGTTGAAGGTGGTTTTTAAAGCCCAAAGTTGGTCGTCGGAGTTGGTTGCGCGAAGGTGATCATCAAAGTTGATCATTGAAGATAATTTTTGTTAGAGTTTATAGTCGGAGGTGGTTGTCAGAGATCGAACTTGATCGCATGAAGGTGGTATGAGAATTGGTTGCTGGAGTTTTGTCATCAGAGGTGGTTGTTGAAGCATGAGTTGGTCAATCGTTCGAAGGTGGTCATCAAAGGTTATTTTCGTTGAAGTTTGTAGTTGGAGGTGGCCGGAGCCTACAAAGATGGTTTTCGGAGTTGGTCATCGGAGTTTGTTGTCGGAGCCCAAAATTGGCTGTTGGAGTTGGTCGCACAAAGGTGGTTGTCAGAGCTGAGTCATTAGATTTGTGCACCAGGTAGTTGTCGGAACTCAAATCAGTCGTTGTAGTTAGTCGTCAAAAGATGGTTGTTGGAGCCCAAGATTGGTTGCCATAGTTGTCATCAATGGTGGTTGTCGAAGCTTGAAGTTGGTTCTCAGAGTATGGCAACAATAGTTGTCGATAGTGGCCCTTGGTGGAGCCATTGAAAACATTGGAAGAAGGAGAGTTGGAGTGAGTTGGGATGAGTTGGTAAAATATACCAACTCAAATCCACCAATACTTTGTTGGGGTTTTATGTCCTAAAACTTGTGGTTTGTAAACAATAAACTCATATTGTAAAGTTGTTATTGATATAATGAATTGTTTATTTTGTTTTAGAAATAAATCCAATAACTAAAAGATCCATGACTATTTATATGAGTATTGAACTTTATGTGGAGATATAAAAGTGGATCAGGTTTAATTAAATAGTCAAAATGATCTATAATATATGGATAAGGTTCGATGCCTTATTCTGGTACACTATCGGATGCGACCCACTCTGTAGTTATTATAAAGAGTTGTAAAATGCTATAGACGAAGTGATCCTAATTCGTACATGTGATGACATGAGAAGTGGGGGCGTCCTGTGCAATGAGTTTGCACAAGATCGGACCATGAAATAAGTCACTCTTACTTTATAACGTTGTTTACGGTTTAAGACTGACCATTTTAAATGACGACCTAGGTAACTTGACCTTAATCCCGAGCTAACTATGAACTCCTGTTTATTCGGGATTATCCTTAGATTTGCATAGGTGAGAGTTGGCTCAACAGCGCCAGCTCAATAAGCCTCCCACTTCAGGGGTAAGACCGAGTAGATAGCTGGGAAAATAAGATGCAAGATGGAATTCACTCCTACCCAGTTTCAGGGATAGTAGAGAGGTCGTTCCCTTAAGTGTTGACTCCGATCTTGAACAAGGGGCTCCACCCTCTCATTAGCCAGAGAGGGACTCGGTTTGATGATCGAATCATAAACTAATTGTTCATTAGAGGATCCGTGGGACTTAAGGAACAAAAGGTAATCTTAGGGGTAAAACAACCTTTTGACCCAGCCGTTACTACGAACAAACTGTGAAAGATTAACTTACTAATCATGGTTATATCGAGTGGACATAATATATCTACAGTGAGGGAAGCAACTACGGGCTTTAGTGGAGGGACCTAGTAGTTAACGAATGAGGGTTAATTCGGTGTAAAGAGTTTAGCCAATTAATCTCGGATCATTAGAGCCCATGATCTGTAGGTTCACTAGGTCTCCATACTAGCTCACAAACGGATTAGGCTTAGAGTAGCGTGATAAGTTGATTTGAAACGTTCAAATTAAAATTAAGGGAATTAGTAATTATATGTGATATAATTACATGTTTAATGTTGGAATTATATGGAATTGGAGAATCGTTTAATATTTAAATATGATTTAAATATTAGATTCATGAATAAAGATTCATGATAATGGAATTAGTTACAAGTTAATTTAATATTTGATATTAAATTAATAAAATTATTTAATTATTTTATTAATTTTATTAAAAAAATTCATTATTGAATTAATTTTGTAAAATTAAAAAAAATTCAATTTATAAATTAAATTGTTTTTTTTTTTATTTTGAAAATCAGATTTAAAAAGAAAATTCAAAGTAAATTTGAAAATGAGAAAACACTTTCAAGTTTCAGCAACTCACACATAATTTCATTTTTCTTCAGCTCAATTATTCAAGCATGAGTTGTGATTCATGCAAGGTTATTAGTTGCAAGAAAGACATGCAATATAAAGCTGAAATTTTGAGTGGAAAGGGGACATAGCAATCGCTGCTGAAGCTGAGAATGTGTGTTTGAAGAAGTATTCTTCGTACTGTGAAAAACCATTAACCTCCTCTTCAATTTCCTTCGATTCAAGCTTATTTTGAGTCTCACAACTCAAACTAAGGCACCAAGAGAAGAGTAGGGAAGACCTTGTGGCGGTTCACATTCAAAGAAGAAGGAGATTGCAGTTGAAGATCTTGAATAAAAGATACTTCAAATGTTAGTATTGAAAGTCTGGTTTTAGTTTAATGAGCATGCTTAGTTTGAAGCTAAAATTAATGAATTAGAATGCTTAATGATCCTATTTTTGCTTCCGTTGCGTGCTTCCTAAATCCAACACATTTAAAGTAGGTGGGTCAAACACTTGGTATATTATATCAACTCAACTTTACTCATGTTGGTGAGTCAAACACTCCTTTAATATTTGAGATAAAATATAGTATTATACCCTTTTATTTTGTACTAAAAAAAGACTTCAAATTTAATTTAGTCTATTAATGTTCTTCAAAATTATTTCAATCCTCCATTTTTATTAATGAAATATCTCTAATTTTTCTTAACATTATAATGTTATTCATGTATTCAAATGTTACTAGATTGTGCAACTAGTTTGATAAGTATTTTGTTGCCACTAACACAGAATAATTTTTCTTTTATCATTAAGGAGATGTTTGGCTCACGATAAAAGCAGAGAATTGAGTTTGAGTTGAGTTGGTAATTATTATCTGGAGAGTTAAATTGTCTGTATTTGTTGTGCAGAGTTGAGTTGAGTTAGTAATTATTGTCTGTGTTTAGTGTGCAGAATTGAGTTGAGTTAAGTTAAGTTTGAAAGTCTGTATTTGGGTGTAGAGTTGAGTTGACTTGAGTTGAAGTATCCGATTCAGTTTTTGTAAATGAGATTGGTTTTTTTTACCTTTTTTTTTGCTGTACTATTGTTGATTAATTTTCAACTATACACCTATTTTCTCAACCCTTTTATGACATGAACTGGAAAAATTCTATTTTTTTTTTCAGTTTATAAAACATAACAGAATCTTTTCAACATATTCTTTTAAAAAATTGTAAAAACTCTAATTCTATTCAATCAATAAAACATACCACCAAAATACATATCATATTGCAACTCAATTACTTATGAGTTGATATATTTTATGTATGTATATTGAATCTTGCTAACTTAACATTATTATAAAAAAAATTACGATGTTGTACACATAAAAGTTGAATAACTGGATAATTTAACAATTTATGTTTATATAATATGGATCGTATATGTCGAACTGAAATTGTACATATAATAATTACCTTTCATTTCATAATGATGATGAGAATGTGATGGTGTAGTAAGTTACATTCTTCTGAACATCGCAAAAATTATATCAAACGACTGAACATGTGGCCATTCCAAAAATCAAATTGAAAAAAATATATGTTTTTAGGTTGAAATATTGGGTGGTCAGTCTAGTGGGTCCGAGCAAGTAGGCATGTGCAGTACCATAGTCGTTTTTCTTCCGGTATAGTGAGGAAGAGGTTTGTCTTTTGTATGTCTGTGCCAATTATATCAATTAGGTCGCATCTATCATCCTCAGTCAACCCTTCAATACCAAATATGGCATGCACTACCTCTTTCCATATCCAAATTCTAGCTCATGTTTTTCAGTTTGCCACGTGTTCGAGCTCAGAATCGATATCGTTAATTCAACTCCAAACCAAAAGAAAAGAAAATTTGTAAGTACCGAACTACTTCTATCACTACAAAGACGTAGCAACATTAGTAAGTTCGAGTCGATCTGCATGGAAGTGCTTTGTTTCGTTAAGTTAATGTTCTAACTAGAGTGGTAGATAGGGGGGAGGGGGAAGGGGAAAGGGGGTTTGTATGGAAGAGATATATGCGTGAAATTAAAATAAAAAGGTAAATGTAATTTAGAATAGGAGTCTATCTAATTTCTAGAGCAAGAGAGAGTTTCCTATACAATTTCTTTCATTAGGCATAAATTAATTACATTGAATTTGTTAACCCCTCAATCTATTAGAAAATCTAATAACCCAATTAGCTAAATTCGATGTTAAACTAAATTAGCCCTAATTCAATTTACAACTCTTCCTTCTTAGTGACATACAAGTTAAAATTGAATTGTATGAAAGGGTTCAATTGTTGAGACATACTACAAGTCGAAAAAGCCATATCTTATAGCATGATTTATTTGAAAAAAATTATATTAGGGCATACATGCATTTGGTCAGAAAAAGTCTAGACTTTACACATGCGATCCTAATATGCGCAACTGAATCAATCTATATATGCATAGGCTATGAAGATTTTGCAAACAAGAATTTCAATAAATTAATTTATCAGATCAATCTATAAAAATTCCATTAAGATAAAATCAAATCATCCTAAAGAGTTCACAAAAATTCAGTTAAATTAATTAGAAAACCTTTAAGAAAATAAACATAGGACTCTTGCTCAAAAGAAATTAGATAGAAGTTACCTCTTAATTCATAGAAAAATCTAAGATACACATCCAATCCGTCGATTACAACTCAAAATAAAAAGAAAAACTAATCTAAAGATACTAAAATATGAAGGGAAAGGAAGAAGAATGAAGGATAACTTCAGCCTCCGTCGATTCGCCCTCCAACATTCAGCATAATTTGACCTAAAGATGAAGGGAAGTATTTATAGAAATCTTCGCAGCGTTGTAACGCTCGACAGAAAAGGCCACGAGCGTCAGGGAAAATGTTGCAATGCTAAGCATTCTGTCAAAAATTCAATACTTGATGCACGATGATCCTTTACTCAATACTCGACGCTCGATTATTCGATAGCATTTTACTCGATTACTCGACAGCCTTTTACTCAATAATACTTGATGATACTCGATGGCCCTTTACTCGATGATACTCGATGGCCTTTTACTCAATAGCAATTTACTCGATTACTTGATGGTTGATTATACTCGATTATACTTGATGCCATCAATAAAAATATAGAATACTTGATGGTACTCTATGACAATTTGGTAATTTTAACTTCTTTGAAACCTGGATACTTAAATCAACTCCAAATTACTTCATATTAACCTTGTTCTTCACCAAAGGATTAATTCTACCTTTTCATTGCTCGGTACCTACAAAATAGGGAAATAAATATGTAAATCTAATAACGAGCCTGAATTAAGCTAGGAATAATAGCTCTTTTTGAAAGCTATCACCACGCAGTGAGTCTGCCCATATGCACTGATTGCATATCAGTGGTTGATCACATGATGTCAATCATTTCATTATAGAGTGTTAGTTGTTTTCTCTTACTCCCTCTGGATGACTCCGTTGATACGCTTGCTCAACCTGTGGAGATATCTGGTATACCTGCTCTTCTCATAAACACTTACCTTCTTCAATTACATCCTCATGGGTTTGTTCATTATCTGGGGTAGGGTATTCTTGTGATCCTAGCCTCTCATCCTCCATTTTCTGAAACAAATTTGACACCATCACTACTAGGGGCTTGTAGAACTGCCCGATTGCCCTATCCTTCCAAAATACATTTGGTAGTTCATCATAATGAGGGAATGACTTATTCCACAATCCCTTCGCGTTAAGATGACTCTGCATTGGTATATAAAAGCAATATTAGAAATTATACGAAAACAGGTGTGGTGCACACTGTTCATTTTTTTTTTAAAAAAAAAAACTTACCCGAACCTAGACGTCAAATATCTCCCTATCCACCTGAACGCACTTGAACTCCTTGTTCCATTCGAATTCGATTTAACATCTTTGTTACTGCTGAAAATTATTTCTTCAAACTTCTAATCTTGCATTTGATGGTATTTTGGTTTAAACCACATCTGAGAAACTTCTCCTCCATCAACCGCTCCAAGTGCTATAGATATCCCGGTCGGGTCTCATTGTTAGACTTCCAACCAGACTTCACTAAAGAGATTAGAGTGCTCACCAACCCAGCGTCCTCAGCTTTTGTCCATGTGTGTTTCGATTTTTTTCCATCATCTACCATTTTGATTCATGCATGTATACTTTGTAAAGACATTATTCAAAATTAAACAGCTTCATGCCATATTTTTTTTTTAAAAAGCCATGAAGTCAAATAGTCGAATTAAAAATGTTCATGACATAAATGAAGCATGAGAATATTATTCAACAAGTAGATAAAATGTTCAAATATCTTTTTTTCAGAAACATAATCATGATCATTGCCACTGGAAAAACATTTTGGTAGCCAGATCATCTCTAATATGGTTCCATTCATTTGATATCTCAATAAATTCAATATTCTCCTTCTCTGTAACAGCAAATGCAAAATTCTTGTCCAGGGACTCATCAAGTAAAGCACCTATCCCCATCTCCCTTGTGATTAAGTTGTGAATCAGACAACACGCAGTTATCGTTTGACATTGGACCTATACCAGGTAGAAGGATTTTCCCTTAAAAATTGCCCATCACCTCTTTAACAATCCAAATGTCTGATCGATAACATTTATTGCCGACAAATGCTTCATGTTGAAAAATTCTCTCAGTGTTGTCGGTGTGTTGCTCGCGCCACGCCAGTCTGAGAGATGGTAGCGTTCCCCTATATATGGAACAAAAAATCCTTCAACATTGGGGTAGCTAGCATCACACAAGTATTAGTATCCTGTACCATTATGGAACTGTAATACATGGCTATGAATGCAATAACTCAAGGTGGCTTATGTATATGAGTGATTTTTATACCTTTTGGAACACGCAGTCTATGTGGTCGTACAACTGCATTCCTTAGGACCCTAGAGTCAATGGTTGAGCCCTCCCATCCTGGCATAGCAAAAATGAACTCTCTGTTTTAGTCACAGACTGCAAGAATATTTGTGGCCATTACCCCCTTCCTCGTCCTATATCGTGGTTGATCTATAGTACTGACATTCACTTTGACGTATGTGTCGTCCAATGCACCCAGGCAATTATGTTGAAATTGTTTAATCATGATAATTTGAGAAGATGTTAGCATAGTTTATTTCGGATGCATTAATATAATGGTACTGGAACTTTGTTCTACCTTAAACCATTTCCATTGTCTATCAGTACAAGCACTTATAATCGGTTTGAGGGTTTCAATAAGACTGTGTGTTGCTGTATTACGGCTTTGAGAACTGCATTGAAGTATCTCGAAACTATCTCGCCAGATCTCAAAAAATGTGAGCGTGTTACTCGATTCTTCACATCGTGAGCAAGAATGTATAGGAATATTGCCACTATCTCTTCAATACCAACATATCTACCTGGCTCTAAACATCCCATTGTTCTAATCATGCTGCATAAAATCATAAATGTCCTTCTATCCATTTGAGTACTCTCACGACACACCAAGTCACTCGCGTAAGTGAGGCGGAAGAACGTCAACTGCCGGATGCAATGTCTAACGTTTGCTGTTTGTTGTTCTATCCTTCTATTATTATTAAGAAGCATTGTCAATCTCATGAACAATTGTCTTTGAGACACTGTAATACTTGTTATGATTGTAAATAGCTCCTAAATAGTCTTCATCTTACTAGGACGGGGGGGTAGTAGATCTTGAAAGGATGAATTGTACTTAGAGTTAATGAACTTAGGTTTAGTTACAAAATGACAAGTCTTGACAATTGAGTCCATCACTCATGTCCTACTATCTCGAGTCAAGTATACATTACGATCATCCCATGAAACCTATTACAGTTGCAATAGTTGTACTATATTATCCTACATGTTGTTTATTAATTGGTCCGTTAGGGACAACCATAACTGGTCTAATGCACGTTGTACAAAAGACCTATATGCATGCGTTGCTTCATCAAATGTTTCATATGACTTGTGTAATGCCCACTTGTACTCACTGACTTAACTATGACATTCGTGCCAGGATAGGTAGATCCCTAGGTTACGACCAATGAATACCACATAGAATTTGTGTCTTCCCATCTACCTATATTTTCAAAATAGGGGTAGTTAATACCAGTAATAAGCGCTGAGATAAAGAGTTTGTTGGGGAGTTAGGATTCAAGAGTTCTAATGGTTATGGTTTAAGAGTTCTCATGCAACCCTTTACTACTTATCTGTGTCCTAAGTTATGCAACTAGATATTCTAGTTGAAAAATGATAAGTATATTTACGTAAAATCGAAACAAGTCTAGATAATTATTTTAATAGTTGTGATCATTAGATTTTTCTAAGATATATTACAATAGTTGAGAATATATTAGTCTACAATTTAAGCATACTCTAAAGTTTCAATAAATGCTTAAATTGTGTAATTAATAAAATAAAAATCATCTAAAAATATCACACATAAAGAGTTTGAAAAAAATTATATTAAAAAAAGACATAAAGAGTTTATGTAATTAACAAAATAAATATCATCTAAAAATGTCATACATAATTAATATCATCTAAAAATGTTATACATAAAGAGTTTGAAAAAAAATTAAATAAAAAAAAGACAATACTTTCGTACTAAAAAATAAATTATTCAATGTGGTTTTAGTCAAAATTTGAGGATTAAAATATTGGAAAACAAGGTTATAGAGTGAAATATATATATGAAAATTTAGATATAGCTAAAATAAATTATGAAAAGATGATCCTTTTTATCTCATACTTAAAGCTTTAATCTACAAGGTGGTGACATATTAGAAAATAATCATTGAAAATTTGATTCTTGTTAAAAGCAATTTTAAGACTTGTTAAAAGAAATTTTAAGACCTTTTCCATTTTGTTTATATGCTTATGATGTTTAAAAAGTACTAACTTTTGTTCCTGTACTTATTCCTATGCTTATGATGTTGAAAAATGTACTAACTTTCGTTCCTATATTTATACTTTCTTTGTCGTGAAATTTCTGCAATATTAGAAAATATTACATGACAAAATGGGTCTTGAATATAATATTTTTACAATATTAAATGTAACTTTCATTTTAAGACATTACAATATTTTTATATAGATTCATTACATTGAAAAAGTTAAAAAAAAAAAGAGGGGATATTTTCTTTTTTATTTTTCGTATTTACAGTACAACTATTTAAAAAAAAAAAAAAGATTAATTTTATGTATTTATAGTTATTCTTTATATAAATAAAAAACATGTCTTTTTTTTTTTTTTATTCTATTCTCATTTGCAATTTTCCTTTTAATTTTACATAAAAGTGCAAGACAAAATAAAATAAAATAAAAATTGAATCAATTTAAATTTATAGATGGAATTCTAAATTGAAATTTATAAATTGAATCTTAAAACGAACATCAAACTATTTACAATGAATCAAAGTCCACAAAGAAAAAATTTCCCAACAATGTCAATATACAAGTAAAAGAAAACAAAATCATAGTGCATTACAAATGTCACCAAGTCAAGCAACAAACAGTAGACTATAACAAATATTACTCCGAACGTAAAACTTACGAACCTCAAACTAATTAGGAAATGTATGTTCGATTAGTTTGGGCCCTACAAGGAAGAAAAATAAGTATGGTTAGACCAAATGGTAGGTCAATACGACTGAAGTAGAAATAAAATATACTGGAACATACCTTTTGATAATATTCAGAGTGAATGGTATTCAAGACAGTCCACACATACGGGGGCAGAAAACAGATGTTGCCTAACAAAAACATGAAAATGTTAATGACAGATCTTACTAGGAATATAATGAAGGAAGGAAGCAAACCTTGTATAGGGCAATCTTTCATTTTTTGGCTACCTTATCTGAATTGAATAAGGTTGAAGTTAGATGTTGAAAAAGGAAATAGAACATATTGTAACAGCCAAACCACACATATGAAAATGTAAAAACAGTTTAAGGAAAACTTGCCAAAAAAAAAGAAGTTAGGAGTTGGGATGTACCAACACAGTGGATCAGAGGAGGCTATATAGAAGTCTCAAAAAATATGAGGAGAAATTCAGGTATAAGTAGAAGATACAATCAGGATGGTTGGTGAGGAGAGTTAGGTGTACTTACCTCAAAAAGTTCAAACATTAAATTCATTAGACTCATAATAAAGAGAATCTCAAACATAAGTAAAGTAAGTAACGGCCAGTTCAATATTAATTTTAAGTAGTTGACCATAGAATAAATTTGCAATATAATATCTCACACATAAATGGACATAAGAATAAAGATTAGAGGGCCTCAAAATTTGGTATAGATCTTTCATTGAAACAAATCCAACCCCAAACAAACAAAATAAACAGTTGCAACAGTTGTAAAATTGAAGTTAATCTAATTAGCGAAATGAAATAAAATCAAATCAGAAATCATACTAAAAAATTAGAGTGCAAAATTTTATAACAAATCATTATCGACCTCAAGAAAAAAAAGATAGAAAACGAACTTGTTGTGGGATGGATTGGACCCCCACCAAGCTCCAATAACATGGTCGGTATCCCTTACCAAGAATTTACTCGTCGTCCAAGTTTGATGGAAAAGCATAAAAAAAAGGCAAGGGAAAGACACATGATCTGTTATTGAAGTGACAAGAGGCAATCTGGAAAAAAAAGTAGGGAAGACAAAGATAAACAAAACATATATAAGCAGGGGAAGAAAGAATAGAGATGAAGAAGTTAATACAATATAAATGGAAAAAAAACAGGGACTTGGTTGTAATAACATACCAGAAGTGGAAAAAAATCATAAGAGATGAAGAACAAATTATAAGAGTAAACCCTAGTCATAAACATGCAAACTAAAAAGATGCCCAAAATGACGGAAAGCTAAATCAGAACAAAAACAAACTCGACAAAGTACAGAGCTAACAACGATCGGAAAATCAAGCATGCAAGGATGAATAAAACATGAGGGAATCCAGACGAGAACTACAAATCCTAAGCCAAAAACCAAGTATTCAAATAATTTCATATCTAAACAAAAGAAAAGAAAAAGTTAGATTTTCAAGCTGAAAAATGCCCAAAATAACAGGAAGCTAAATCAGAACAAAAATGAATCTGACGAAGTATAGAACCAATAACAACCGGAAAATCAAACATGCATGGACGAATAAAATATGAGGGAATCCAGACGAAAAAGGTACAAATCCTAAGTCAGAAACCAAATATTCGAAAAGAATTTAGATCTAAAAAAAAAAATAGATCTATCAAAATATTGTTCATATCTACTACAAAATAATAATAATAATAATAAATAAATAAATAAATAGTTAGATCTACAAAAAAAAATAGTTAAATTTACCAAAAAATAGTTCATATCTATAAGATCTAAAAAAATAGCTATACAAAGAAAATAAAAAAGAGAACCTAATCGTTCAACAAGAAAATGCAGACAAGAAATGAAATTTGAGATGAATACAATCCATACGAGCCAGAGGGAGTAAGAAAAGACGAGATGAAGGAAGATAAACTGAATAGTAAAAGAAGAAAGAAAATGAGAGAAGAGAGGCAGAGGTGAATAATGAAAATGCATGAGGGGAAGAGAGAGAAAATGGGGAGAGTAATTAAAATGTTTGTAAAAAGTGGTGTGAAATAGGAAGAAAAAATGGTAGGTTAAAACGGTGGGTTTATAATCCATAGTTTTCTTTTAAACGGACATCAAACATCGAGTGAGCTTTTAACCCAACTCTAGTGGGCTATCAAACAATCCCTAAAAGAGTTTTCAAACTCGCTCCTTTTACTCGAAGTATATGTATATATAATTGGTTTAAAAGAAATATATATATATATATATAATAATATATATATATATATATATATATATTATATAATATATATAATATATATATATTATATATATATATCTATTAGAAATGTCAAATATTTAAATCACAACTCCACATTGGTATGAACTAAAAAAACCATAAATACTTATTATTTCATATGATTTAACATGTGTAAATAACTAAAATAATTACACATTGTTACAAACATTTATTTTAAGAAAATTTTAAAAATGGAAAAATAAGAAAAACTATTTATCCAATATAGTAAAATTTAACTTTGATAGAGGTTGATAGAAATTTATCAATGTCTATCAGTGATAGAAATTGATAGAAATCTATCAATTTTTTTTTTTTTTTAAAATATTTTGACTTGACAATTTTTCAAATTTGTAAAATCACCTTTTATTTAATATCGATATACAACCTCATTAAAACTTATCATTTTTAATTTTATATATTCTCATTCAATTCCTTTTCAAATTTGGAACAATATTTCATTACATCACAAAAAAAGAAAAAAAAAAAAAAAGAAGAAGAAGAAGAAGAAAGAAAGAAAGAAAGAAAAATTGAAACTTACCAAATTTCAAAACAACTCCTTAAAAAATATCTACACTAAAATGCACCTAATCTTTTGTTCACTTTATTATTATAAAAAAAAAAAAAAAAGAAGGTAAAGAATATATAACTTTTTTAAAAGAAAAAAACATGAAAAAGTCCAAAATGTAGTTTGAAAAGGCAAAGCCGAAAAATCGTAGTTGCCTAGGTAAGTGGGGTTTTTATCCCAACCCATTTGCAAAAATAACATTAATTATTAATTATTAATTACTATTTGTTTTCCCATTTCGATGCATGGAACGCATAAATAAAAGATGCTCTTTCCTTTAATTTTAATTATAGTCTTTCCACGTGCAACTCTCTCTTCTTTCTAAGGGATTTTTTTTTTTAACCTTTTCTTTTAAATTGTTTATTTTATTTTATTTATTTCGCATCCCCCTCCAAATGCAATTAATCTAGTATTATTTTCCCTCCCTTTTAATTAATCACAATTAACAAAGTACTACTACTATTTATTTTGTATTCATTATTCACTAACCAGTGCCCACTAAAACATTAATGGTTAATCAGACAAATTGTATTATTGATTCAGAGAATACTGCCTTAAACCCTTAATTATTTATATAATTACAGATTATTTATGCTTCTAGGTTATTGATTTTGTTCATCAAAACCTTTTTCTTTAAAACACCTATGATTACTACCTACAATTTCTTTCTTTAAGGTTTAATTATATATATGAAGTCTATTTAAAATTATATTATATGGTATATTTTTTGTAGCAAGGTTGAATATATAGCTAGGGGCTACAAACCAGCTTTTAGAATACTACATATCATTCTTTGTTCCTTTGTGATATATGGTATAAATATATTCACAATTTTGGTTGCCTTTTCGAGTATACTTTTTGTCCCATCGAGAATTTTTGGTTGCCATATCGAGTACACTTTTAAGAAAACAAATACTTAAGGAAATATAAATGATATATTATTCATATTATTATTTAAAGTATTTGATTGTGACTTGTTAAGAGTTTTGGTGGAAGAAAATCACTAAGCTTATTATTGTTAATTATATTTTACTACTAGCAGTATAGTTTATTTTAAGCATAAAACCTAAAGCCCTAGTTTTAAAACTAAACAAACGTAGGAATTAAAATAAAAAAGAGAAAGAAAAGAAAGAAATTGAAGGAACAAAATTAATAGGTATTAATTTAAACTCTAAATTTTAGAATAAGTGAATTAATTTAGTTCATTTGTAGCGATTTATAACTATTTTCTTCTATTTTAAATCAACTAAAAGTATTTTTCTTCCAAAATCCTGCAAACAACAAGAAAAAATGTATTATAGTACGTAATTCTTCCTACTGAAATTATAATGAAAAATTGCTAGTATTCATTTGATTTTGACATCTGTTTCTAATATTGTATCAGGTTAATCTTTGTATTTTAATGTTAAGAGACTGTATGAAACGCTGGGTTAAGATAAGATGTCTATGAAGTTCATATATATGTGAAGTTCGTATGTCTGTGTTTGGGGTGCGGAGTTGAGTTTATATGTCTAGGATATTTTGTGCAGTTTTTTGAATTCTAAGGCTTCGTTTTGTATCCATTTATTTTTTATTTTTGAAAATTAAGCCTATAAATACTACTTCTACCCTCAAATTTCTTTATCTGTTATCTACTTTTTACCAATAGTTTAAAAAACAAGTCAAATTTTGAAAACTAAAAAAAAGTAGCTTCTGAAAACTTATTTTTGTTTTTAGAATTTGGCCAAGAAGAAAGATGCAAATCATTATAAGAATTAAGAAATGAGAAGAAAATAGACTTAGTTTTCAAAAACCAAAAACAAAAAACGAAATGATTACCAAATGGGACATAAATAATGTGCTTTTTATGATTACTATTTTTATTTTGAAACTTTTTTATTCAACAACTCTACCCAACTTTGTTTGAATAAAATATGGATTGCATTTTTTTCCCTTTAATTTTTAAAGTTTTTCGCTTTTTTTTTTGTGTAATTAATAACAACTGATCAACTTTTTCTCCCATGAATTTCATCATCATCTACCTCATTTTATTCTTCTTTATGTTGTTGCTTTATGTTTTTACTTTGTCATAAGTTTTTTTAATTGAATCTCTCCCATCATTTTAGCAATTAATGGAATGTCACCACATTTCTTCAACAATCTCACTTTCAATTCTTCCAAATTTAGAGGGTCATTAGAAAACAAATCTCCATTTTCCCCAAATTCTTGCTAAAAAGATGTTCAAGAGAAAAAAATATCTATTTTAAGGTTTTTTTTTGTTATATGCTACATACTTTTCAACTACATACATACTTTTCCAAATATTCTTAATACTCATTTGATATATGAATTTCAAATTTCTACATATAAATATCACACTTAATGTAGACAAAATACTATATTATTTACGAAATCAACATCCCTACAACATAATTTAAAATTCCTCAATATTATAATAGTCAAAAGTGGTTGTCGAAGTTGATTATCGAAGATAATTTTAACTGAAGTTTGTAGTCGAAGACAGCTGTCGGAGCCTAAAGTTGGTCGCATGAAGGTGGTATTGGAGTTGGTTGTTGAAGTTTGTCATCGGAGGTGGTTGTTGAATCCCAGAGCTGGTTGTCAGACGCTCAAAGTTGGTCATCAAATTTGATCATTGGAGGTGGTTTTCATTGAAGTTTGTAGTCGGAGGTAGTTAGTCATCAAAGTTGATCATCGTAGTTTGTTGTCAGAGGTGGTCGTCGAAGCCTGAAACTGGTCGTCAGAGTTGGTCACTTGAAGGTGGTCGCCGGAGTTGTGATCAGACGTAGTGGTTGCTGGAGCTTGGAATTGGTCGATGAAGTTGGTCGCACAAAGGTAGTCATTGAAGTTGGTTGGTGGAGTTGTCATTCGAGGTGGTTGTCAGAGTCCAACATTGATCGTTGGAGTTATCATCGGAGATGGTTATCGGAGCCCGAAGTTGGTTTCCAGAGTGTGACAACAATGGTCGTCGTAAGTGGAGTCATAAAAAATATTGGAAGAAGGTAGAGTTAGAGTGAGTTGGTAAAATATACTAACTCAACTCTACCACCATTTAAAGTTGGTGAGCCAAACATTAAATTGGGTATATTATACCAACTAACTCAACTCATGTTGGTGAGCCAAACATTCTCTAAATATTGTATCATTCCCTCCAAATTTAATAACTTTAAGAACATAA
>NC_052350.1:6186041-6217906 GCF_009727055.1 Benincasa hispida
TATATATATATAAGCTACGAAACAATTACATGAGTCATAATTAAAATATAGAAGATGGAATGTTAACAGGATAAAATTATAAAAAAAAAAATTATGAACAAGGTTTAAAATGTTGATGTCGATGAAAATATTGAAATTTTAATTTTACAAAAAAAATAACAATGAAAATATCGACAAAACGTTGACATCGATATATATTTATGAAAATACAAACAAAATATTTAAAAAATAAATTTAAATTTATAAATAAATATTTTATGATTTAAACAAATTAACATATTTATTATTTATATTATATTTACATTAATAACATTTCGTTACTTATATTTTATGCTTTGTAATTTTTCTATGATATAATGAAAATATCGATTTAGGTCGAAGTCATACAAATATGAAAAAATCCATAAGTTGATAACATGATTATGAAGTATATTCTCATATGACCCTCAAATGAAGTAGTAAGGATTTCGTCGGTGTTGAGTGACAATTAAAAATAAAATTGACAGTTTAGAGACAAAAGATGATGCACGCATTCCAAAGCAAAACAAATAGTATAATATAATGTTGAGAGTTGAGAAGGAGATTATTAAAGAAATAGAAGGAGACAAATCTTAAGCATATGCAAATGAGTATTAAATAATAATTTTAAGAAAATTAATGAACCCAAATTTGGAGGGTAAATTAAGAAAAAAATTAGGGCATAACTGAAATTAGATGGGTAGAGTGATCCAGAAGGAAATCTGACAGTGCCCATTGGTTTGGAGACCCAAATTAAAATTAAAATTAAAATTAAATTCTAAACCCTGACACACTCTTCGCTGTCCATTTGCATCCAAGTCATGTGCCCCGGGATGCTTGCCGAGCCATTTCTATTAAGTTTTATTATTATTATTATTATTATTATTATTTTCTTTTAACTTCATCCCTACATTTACATTTAAATCCGACATGTCTCACATAAGTTTAGGAATCAAAAAATACGATTTAAAGATCTTTTCTACAAAAATCTTTTATATTATATTAAGAAAAATTCTTATAAATAAAAAATTCTAAAAAATATTTACATTTTATAGTTTAAAGTTCTAAAAGTTATTATTTTTTTTTTCTATAAAGTATAAATATTTTTAAATATTTAAAAAGTTTCCAAATATTAATTTATATCTCTAAATTAAAATGTCACATTAATAATTGTATTAATTTAAAATTAATTTGCAACTTTAATCCATTAACAATTTATAGTACGGATACTATATCAATTGACTTACATTCATGTTTATAGTTATTTTTACTCAGGTTTAATTTAGAATCGATTCTATCTTCTAATAACATATTTCCCCCCCTAAAATCCTACCACAAGTAGCCAACAAATAGTGAGATACTTCACCATAAACTCAGTCGGGAGAAATTAGAGGAATTAGAGAAAAGAAAAAAAAACCCACTCATGTTGATGAAAACCCCTACTCTCTATTTTATTTCTAATATAACATTAAACTCTTTCTCTCTCAAACATTATTGAAAGCTTTGAATTTGTTAAATGATGTTCTGAATGATCAAACACAGAGGTCTCACTTTCTTTGGCACCTCAGTCTTTGTATTTTCTTGTATTCTTCTCAAATAATTAAACTACTCTCTCCTTTCTCTACGGAAGTAGTTAATACACTATTAATAAACCATATAGATCTCTATGATACGTTTTTCTTATTTGTCAATTTTGTTCCTATCCTAACAAAATATTTGACAATTACGCACTAATAATTTTAAAACGAAAAAAAAAGTTGAATCAAAATCTTAAATTTTCATAATTGAATCATTCATTTAGAGTTCTTTTAAGTGATGACTCTTTGTCATAAGGTTTGTATATTGAGTGTGTGTGGTGGTAGGTATGTGGGTGTTTATATATCTATATATATATTTATAGGTCAAGATATTTCAGAGAGGTTGATATTTTGGCGTAAATTAATGGGGTACTATAATTTTTTTTTTAAAGGAAAATGAAGAAGAAGAAGTAGAAGATTGGTGTATAAGATAATTAATGGATGAAATTAATTTAAGTACGTCAACCCTATAGTTGTGCTGCAACGCATATGGGTGTGTCTTTAATTTAATTATTACAAACATTGCTTTGCATGGAGGACAAACATTAGAGAATGCCCTTTCATTATATGTATAATATGTAGATTTATTAACTGCTGCATGCACTACAAAAATTAACTCCATGTCCAATCGCATTATATAATATATATATTATATATATATATATATTTATTTATATACTCTATAGTTAATTTAGGTGAATTAATTTAATTAATTATAGCACGAAGATTTTAAAATTTAATAAGGTATGTAATGCTAATTTGCAAGGGGATTGGAGGAGTCAGATGCACGTGGTGATGAAAATTGATGTTGATTGGTGTCTAGGTTTATGCAAATGATCATCAGATCTCTCTGTTTCTTTTCCCACAAACACAAAAACAATTTACATTTTATTTTATTTTATTATAATATAGACATAATAATAATTATTATTTTGCAATACATTGAAAAAATCCAAGCTTTCTACGTCTCTCTCAGGGGTTTGTTCATTGGCCATCTAAAAGATTCTCAATTATTATCCCACCTATATACAAAAACAACTTGGCTCTAATTTGTCTCAAAAAGAAAAGAAAAAAAAAAACTTGGCTCTAATTTTGTCCATATTATTTTTATTACCTTTAAAATAAATTTTCGTGTACACAAGTTTCGTTTAAATCACGGACCGCTTAAAATTGTACGTTAAATAATGATTAGAAAATGTTCACTTATAAATAAAGTTTAATGGTAACATAGAGTAGTGTTTAAGTTGATGCAAATGCGATTAATGTGTGGGACTCACATTCATTATTGATATTATTATTATTTTTGTTTTGGTAACCTAAGACGAAATGAGGGAAATTTAAATAAATTTCAGCTTAATTATGTATGATATATACTAATTAATTGATGATACTATGATTAGCAAAAGAATTTTATGTTGATAAACTGGAAAAGTACAACATATTATTTATTTTTGTCCATGCAAGGCTGTTATTAGTTTCAAGAAAGCAGTATAAAGGAATCTAAATCAAACCTCCAAAATACATTCATATATATATGCATTTATTTATTTATTTATTTATTATTTATGTGCACATGATCAGCCCTAATTGAGTGAATTTAATTTGACTATATGTATATATGTGGGAAGAGTGGATGGAGTTGCTTTTTTTATTTTTTTGTGTTCTAAATATCTCAAAATGCAACCAGAATTATTTGACAAATTGAATGTTAAAGATGATTAGAAATACTAAATGTGCTCCCATATATTCTAACCTATAAAAATATGTTGTTTTCAAATATAACAAAATGAATTAAAATATTTAGCAATATAGCAAAATTTCATTATTTATAAGTGATAGACAATAATAAATACTGATAAACTACTAAGAATTAGCAGATTCATTTTTTATGGTTTCCCTAATCAAACTACGCCGCTTCTTGTCTTGTTCTCTATTGCGAACTGACCAAAACTTGAAAGCAGACTACTACCATACTTATTTAGGAAGTGCTTGTTGGTATTAAGAAAATTCTCCTCTCATGCAAGACGAGACTGGAACCAATGCCAATGGCAAGAGCCTAAAAAGAAAGGAATCAGTCTTAGCTAGGGGTGTCACTTCCAGATTAACTTCTTTTTAGGGTTAGGGAAAGAGCCTTTAAGTTAAGTGCTTTTTGCTAACGTCCTTAAAAGGAGAGAAGGAACCGGAGGGTGTCAATCAACATAGAGATATAAAGGAGAGGGCATAAGGATGAGGAAGAATGGAAGGATGACGAATCCCTAAAGAGGTTGTATCATTGATAGACATTAAAGTATCCATCACTGATAAATTATGACATTTCATTATGATTGAAAATATTTTCAACAATTTTACCATTTAAAATAATTATCCGTAAAATTTTAGTTAGATGATCTTTCCTTGATTATATTGATATTGCATTAAGTTCATTTTTCTTATCCCTTTGGAATAATTATCGAGAGGAGGGTGTGTCAACATGACACTGTATTTGAAATACTAATTTATGAGATATTTAATGTGATAAGATCTAAATGCTAGTGATTTATTAAATATGAATAGAGTTAGGCTAGGTCTTGTATATCTCTTTCAATTAAATATTTCACATTTACATTTATAAACACTATATTACTTTGTAGGTTGACTGGTCAACTAATTAATAATCAATTCACTCATATACATGATAGAGAGAGAGAGTGAGTAGCCCCTATAAATTAATATACTTTGTTCATTATTTTAGGAAATACTAAATATTAATTCTCACCAATGTGATAAAGAAAAGTGCATTCTTTCTAAATTGATAAGTAAAAATAGAATAATTTAACAAATAAAATTCTCTTGCGATCCATCTATATCAAATTACAAAAAAAAAAATCTTAGTTGATTGAAGTTGCATATTTATTAAAAATATTTCTAATAGACCAATAAAAATTAACCATATCTCAAAGTAGAAGGTTAATTTAATGAATTTTTCTCTCGTTATAATAACAAAATTAATTTGTTATTAAAGAGAAAAAAACCCAAACCTCATATGAAAAGTAGAGTTAAGTAAAATAAGTTGTGAAAATAAACATAGCTTAATTAGACATAGCAAAATGTATGTACTATATATCAACCACAAAGTTAGAGGTTCGAATTGAATAAGTTAAAATGATGGTTGTTACAAATTTCGATTGATGATATCTAATATAATATTCTTAAAATAAACAAATTAATTAAAAAAAATAAATTAAAAAGGTGAGTTGATTCTCTCTCTCACTTTGGAGAAGCCTATTTAAAAAGAGGTGAAGGGAAGTGTTTTTTCCCATGCAATTTGTTTTTTGCAGTCTTCAAAAGAATAACCATTTCCTTCTACTTGAGTGATTTACACACTCTGTCTCATCTCTCTTCATCTTCATTTGTCTTTTAGAAAGAAAAAAAACCCCATTCATTTCATAGTGCAACAAACCCTAAAAATCATCACTTTGTTTAGTTAGTTCTTCTCATTAGTACTTCATTAACATTATCAATCTCCCACTTACCTATACACTTTACGAAGAAGAAGATGTCAAGCAGAAGATCCAGATCTAGGCAATCAGGCAGTTCAAGAATCACTGATGACCAAATTAATGATCTTGTTTCCAAGTTGCAACAACTTCTTCCTGAGATTCGCCACACACAATCCGATAAGGTGAGACGATACAAAATGATCCATTAAAACAAACTTCTCTAAATCTCTCCCTCTTCTCACATATTTACTTATTCATTCGTATATTTACGTTATGAAAATACAACTCCTGTTCTGTTCTAATATTAGGTTAAATTTATAGGTTTCGGCAGCAAAAGTGTTGCAAGAGACGTGCAACTACATAAGAAACTTGCACAGAGAAGTGGATGATTTAAGTGAGAGACTTTCAGAGTTGTTGGCAACATCTGATACTGCTCAAGCTGCCATTATTAGGAGTTTACTTATGCAATAGAGATCACAATATGGTATTTTTCATATGACAAGACCCAAAAAAAAAAAAAAAAAAGAGTAGCTAATTAATTTTGAGGTTTTTTTTGCTATGTTTGGTTTCTGACATAGTTGCTATTTTCAATGCTCTTTCAGAGAAAATCCATCCATGTCATTTTGTAAAAGCTCTTCTCAATCAAGTCTTTATTATTATTCATCAATAAAATTTCTTCTCTTCTCTCTTTTTTTTTTTTTTTTTTCCCACTCTTTTATTTGTGACTTAAATGTGATCTCCATTGTTTTTGGAGAAGTTGTTGTACGTTAATAACTACTTCTTTAATTTCTTGCATGATGGATATATAGGTTCCATACCATTCATCCCTAGTTTAAAATTTCATTTTTTTTTTATAAAAAATATGGAGTTTGAATAAGTAGGTACACTAGAATACCTCAATTAGATTAACACATTCACAACATCTTCATTATCTTCAATTTCCTTTCACTGATATATCAAGAATTACAAAAGGATAATCAAACTTTCACTTTTTTTTTAAAAACAAAATAATCATTTAATATTTTTCTTAGTTAAGACATCTCCATATACTTACCGATCCTTCAACCAATTATATACGGTTAAAAAAAATATTTTGCCTTTTTCTTCTTATTTATTAGAGTTGAAACTGATCAATATTTAATATTGATGGGTTTAATTTGGCATTAATTTCTTTTTCTTTATTTTCTTTTGAAGTAATTGTAGCATTAGAATCTCTTAAATAACTAATTGACCCAAAAACTTAAACTAATTATTAAAAATAAATTTAATATTATATCATTTAATAAGATCAAATCTTTATATAGGAATTATTATTTTATGAATTTTTAATTTGGGTAGATTGTCTTATTGTTGTTTAATAGAATAACTTCGGGCGAGAAACTTTAACCTTTTGACCACTTAGTCAACACATGTATGTCTTATGTCAATTGAGCTATACTCAGATTATTTTTAATATAAGTTTTCTTTTATTATAATTTATTAATTGAATTGGATTAATTTTGATTTTTATTCTTAGTATTGCGTTTTCAAGGGAAAATAATTTTTTTCTTCAAAGAAGTTATATAAATGATTTTGGGCATTTTGTGGTATAATTTTTTCGTAAAAAGGCTAATTATCCGAGTAATCCTACAAAATGCATGAGATTTATTCATTCATTAATTTTAAATTTTTAATCAGGACAAAATTAATTAATCAATAATTTGTAATTTAACATTAGCTTGGTGGTCTACTATCTGAATAATTATTCTGATATAAATATAACACTAACATTTTTTTAATCATTCTATCGAAACACCAAGGATTGTGTAGAAAATTGAAAAGGAAAAAAATAATAAAAGAAAAAAAAAAACTAACAAATCGATTAAGATTTTATTTTTCTCAAAGCTTGACCCTCCCACTTGCACTAATAGTAGTACTGAAAAAGTTTCAATTATATTTGATTGTTTAATTTAAAAAAAAAATAGAACCAAATTAAAAACAAAAATTTATGATGGATTTTTAATTTTCTCTTAATTACCCTCCTCGTAGTGATTTAAATCATAATCAATTTTAGTCAATTTGAAAGACAAAATTTAGTTGATTATTAATGAGTTTGATCATATTTTAATTCGACTATTCTTGTAGTTTTAAAGTAAATTGATTAAAGATGTTATCTTTTCATTTAAAAAAAAAAGCCATGAAATTGAAAAAAAAAAAGAAAGTTGAGAAATCGGTTCTTGTCCAACCAATGCCCTAACTGAGAAAAAACCAGGCCCATCACTCAATTTCAAGAAGCCCATCTATTTCAGCCCAACCTATAGCCCACTCGTCTGTTTCAAGCTTCTCAAAATTAGCTCCCTTTCTTCAAGGATAAAAGGGTAATTTAGGTAACGACCAAATTCTAAAGAAAAAAGAAATTGGATACTCTCCTTAGGGGTGTTCAAAAAACCCAATGACCCGAAAAAACCGATCAACCTAACCCAACCCATGCGGTTTGGGTTCGGTTGGGTTCAAATAAATAAAAATTTTATGGATTGGGTTGGTTCATGAGTTTACCTAATATAACCCGAACCAATATGAATTTATTATTAACTTTAAAATATATTTTTTTCTTACTTATAACAATTATTTATACATATATTAATTTTAATTTTATTTAATTCCAATATTTTTTGAACAATTTATTTTTCAACAACTTTTAGAAGTAGTTTCTTATATTTTAAAAAGAAAATTTTCACTATATAAATTGAAATTGACTCGTTAATCTTAATTCAATATATGAAAATAATTAAATCAAACTTTTACATATTTACATTTTGCTTTTTTTAGAATAAAATGTTAAATAAATGATCTGATTAACCGAACGAACCCAACCCAAATATTTCAGGGTTGGGTTGGGTTCATTTTTTAATAAAGGTTATTTGGATTGAAAAAAAATTACAACCCGAACAATTAGGCTTGGTCTAAAAGGTCTTTCAACTCAACCCATGAATACTCATATCTTTCCTTCTCATAATAAATTTTTTCATTTTTTTTTCATGAATTATAGATTTAGTGTGTGTTTGGAATACATTTTCAAGTGTTTAATTTAAAAAATAAGTCGTTTTGAAAGAAATTTGAATATTTTGTAATTACTCAAAATAACTTTTCAAGTGTATTTTAATGGTTTTTTTTCAAAATTATTTAAATAAAAACGAATTTTTAAAAGAACATTTTTTTTTTTGTTAAATCAATCTAAAAGGGTTCTTAAAGTAATAGTTTGAACTTTCATGAATGTGTAGGAACATTAATGGAAAATCTCGTGGGAAACAATATAAAAAAGAAGTGGATCCAATCATCCATGGAAATTTGAGACTACAAAATTGCAAAGCAAACAAGAGTAATTGCTAAAAATGACCCATTCAACATAAACTTCAAAAAGATGATTTGAAATTTGAAAAAACAATATGATATACTACTATCATGTAGTGGGATAATTGCAAATCCTATTTACACAAATTACAATGTTAATGTGATATATATATAGAAAGTGAAAAAACTACCTTCAAGAATGCTTACAAATGGTGAAAATAAGGAATTCAATTGTTTTATCTCATCTACTTTATGAAATAAGTTCAAATACTCATTCATGTTATATATAATATTATTAGGGTAAAGTTAACATTTAGAAAGCAAAAATTATAAACACATATGTTGAAAAGTAATGAGAATCAAATAGTTGTAGATACTTAAAAAAGGAAAGACACAATTGGAGAAATCCATAAACTAGACTAAACAATAAACATAGAAAAATATTTAGTGCATCTCGATTAAGCAATAATCATAATATGTCATGTAAGAAATTTTTTTTGTTATTAATTTTAAATATTATAATTCTTTTTTTACGTGGGTGGTGAGAGAGATGCATAAAGAATTCTACCATATACCAAATCCATTTGTAAAAGATTATACCAGAAGAATCCCTTTTAGCAATTACCTAGAAAACAAAGTCCAATTTTGAGAACTTACTTTTCAGGGTAATATTCAAAACAACACGACTCTTTGATGATTTATGAAGGGCACATTCGAAAATTTCAATAAACATCTGTCCTAAGTCCTAAATTTGACCCCCTCGATGCCCTCTCCGATACCGATTCTCACCCCGCCGATCCAAGCTTTCCCTTCCCAATTCCCATTTTCTGCATTTTCATCTCGGAATTGCTTCGATTGCAGACTGAAACTCTTGCCCACCCACGAAAAGGGAAGGAACAGGAACAAAAATAAAGCCCGAGACCTTTGAAGCCAATCGAGAAACAACATTCAAGAGTTACAGCGAGGCATTTTCATGCCAGCTTCCGCCAATTAATCAAACCCCTCTGGTATTAATGATCGTGAAGTTCTTTCTGATTCTGATTCACAACTTTCCTTTCTCATAATTTAGCACATTCAGTTCTATTCAATTTCATTCTCAATTCCTCAGATTATCAGCTTCTGAGTATGTCTCGCTTCGCTGAAATTTTTGTTTATTTTGACAGAATTGTAAAGTGGGTTTGGAGTGAGGATGGTGTTGGTATTGGCTTTGGGGGATTTACATATACCACATAGAGCTCCTGACCTTCCCGAGAAGTTCAAGTCTATGCTTGTTCCTGGCAAGATCCAGCATATAATCTGCACCGGAAACCTTTGTATCAAAGTATGTTCAAATCTTCTTTCTGGGTTTTCATCTTTATGGCTACTTCTGTTCTGGTACTTGGTGTCATGAATTGTTCTTTTTGGTTGCTATATGTAATATGGAACTTTTTATCTATCTATGTTGGTGCATCTTTGAAGAGCATTTAGAGTCAGAGTTTTAGTAATCTCTAAAACAGCTGCCAAAGTTAAAATCTTAGAATGCAAATGATGATTATATATGTCCATGGAAATCTCCAATCCTCCCCTGTCATATAATTGTAGTATAGATTGATATATTTATGAGTAGGACATAAAGGTACTCCAACCAATCTAAAAGAACAATACCAAATGAATAGTAGGAAGAGAATGTTCTTGAAATTCTTGTCTTTTAACCATTTTGATTGATGATTTTGGTATCCAATTTCCAACTAATAGTAATTGGTGGAAACATCATTAGGCTATGTTCTGATTTAGTAAATCTACTATTGATTTGTATGAGTTGTCGGGTTACATTGTGAATTATGAACCCTAGGAAACATGTACCGGATATGTACACTACTTATAGGATAACATGTTCGATCCCCCACCCCATAATTGTTGAACTCAAACTTTGCATATCAATCTGTCATATCCTAACATTCATAGCATTAGTCTTACTGGTGGTTCAACTAATTTTTGGGTCTGATTTCATGATCTTTTCCTTAGCATGTGTTGTGGATTTTTCTTGGATAATATGTCATTCATCTGTCTTTTATTTGCTGCTGAATATATCATATTTAAGCTTCTCCCAAGGATCCATCATCCAGGAGGTTCTGCTGGTAACATCTTTGTACCCTTGAATTATTTCAAGAAGGGAAATGTAGAGAGCTGCCCAAGTATCTTAGTATTCTGTTATGGCGAATGTAACAACACTAACCTAGGGTAGTGGTTCAGTCACCTTTTTATATATATATCGAAGTGCTTAGTTAATAAAAAATATAAGCTTGCCCAATCTTGAACTTGAATGCAATAACCAAAATTTCTCCATTGTCTGTACTGGACTCTTGGTTATTTTCGTTTTAAACGAACTTTTACAACTTTCAACAATGAACTTTGTTCAATACTTCCTTGTACTTTAACTTCAAATGTTAAACTTATTGATAACTGATAGAAGATCTTTAGATGTAATGGAAAAGAAAACGGTGGATTCAAAATCCTTTTCAGGATCATGTCGTTGGAATGAGCATTAACTTCTACTTGGATCTCAGTTCATGTTATATGGGTTTAGACTTTTTGGGCTTTGTTTGGCACCAACTTCCATATAATCTTGTCTAACTCATCGTACAAATAGTGTAGCTTTGTAATTGGTTCATATCTCCTTGGTAGAAATATTGATGTGATGGTTCAAAGTTTACTAATAATGTTTCCAGGAAGTTCACGACTACTTGAAAACTATTTGTCCGGATTTGCACATTACACGAGGTGAATATGATGAAGAGACTCGCTATCCTGAGACAAAAACTCTGACTATTGGACAATTTAAATTGGGACTGTGCCATGGGCATCAGGTATTGTTTGTTGCACTTCTTTAATCTTGGTCAGATTTTCCTTTCAAGTTGTCCAATTCTTCCAGATTATTCCTTATTTTTTGTTTAATTAAATAACAAAATTCATGTTCAAGTGTATTGTAGTTTTGACCATTGCGAGGGATCATTACAAATGGTTTCAGAGACAATGCTCTATTATTAATGGGATCGACTAAAGTTTCCTGTTTTCTTCTTTCCATATCTTGAATCATAAACTGAACTGCCTGAATATTGAAACTTCTGATTCATTGTCTTTAGTAACCATGAACAGAAAGTTGCATTTCAACTAAGCAAACAAAACTTCTGCGCTACCAGAAGTTAAAATTAGCAAATAATGTTATGTGACATTTTATAATTTGAATTCTATTTGTTGTTGGCTGGCTAGGTTATTCCTTGGGGAGACCTAGACTCGCTTGCCATGATGCAGAGGCAGCTAGATGTAGATATCCTTGTCACTGGTCACACCCATCAATTTACAGCTTACAAACACGAGGGAGGTGTGGTGATTAACCCTGGATCTGCAACAGGTGCATATAGCAGCATCACATATGACGTCAACCCGAGCTTTGTCCTTATGGACATCGATGGCCTTCGTGTTGTGGTCTACGTTTATGAACTGATTGATGGAGAGGTTAAGGTAGACAAAATTGATTTCAAGAAGACAACCACGACAGCTCATTGACTCGAACAAATTAGCCTTTTATAAACATAATGAAGTTAATTTCTTTTATGGAGTTGTTGTGATCCATGTTAAACAATGCTTAATCTTGCTGCGAAGATGATGTTTCTGTGGTGATTGATCCCAGAGAAAGATTTTTAGTTTTTCTGTTCTTGCTCCTTATGACTTTGTTTGTTCGATATGTGACGTGGTTGTGCACAGAAGCCCTTGGTTGTTCTTGTTGGTACCCTGCCTCCATTTCTTTAGTTTTCAATTTCATAAAAACATTGATTTAATCTAGTGAAATACGATGGAACCTTTTGTTGGTACCTTGATGTTATATTAAACGTTTTGTAAACATATTTGGACACGTAAAATTGCATGTTGAATGTTATCTACCCATAAATGCATAGTAAAATTCAACTATTCATTAACGAAAGGTTTTTCTTTCATTAAGTGGCATGTATAAGTTGATTTATACTAAGGTCACGTTTATCAAATTGTAATGAAAATTGGAGTAATCGAAATGAGATTTCATTGATCGATGAATCACAAAGACAATTAGATTGTTTTTAATTGCATTTATCTATAATTATGAATCTATCACATTTTACTATTACCATTATTGTTACTGTTCGATCTTACAATAACGGTAAAAGTACAATAAATATGGCGAATTCATAATTTTGATATTGTTATAGTAACAATATCTGTAATGGTAATGATAATGGTAAAGGTAGTGGATCCTGTATAATTTTCAACCATAATCAGATTGTACACCTTTTATTTCTCAATTAGATTACACGATTTGATTACAAATTTCAATATGGGTCTCACATCTCATTATGATTATGGAAAACGGGTAAACAACTACAAAAGTAATCAATTGAGATCACTTTTTACATTATCATTGATGGATTACTTTTGTCACTCCCCCAGATTACCCTCTTAATCTAGAAGAGAATGTAACAACAACAATTACCAACCCTTTTGTGACATTTACTGTCTAACCATTATACTTAATCTACTTAGTAATCACTGGAATACTTAATAATAGTTGAAGAAACTTAATCTTAGATAACTTAGCCAGGGTTAAGCATACAACATAATTACATTGTTAACAATATAACGTTTAGTGGGTCTTGATAGCTAGCCTTTGTCCTTAACATGTTCAACACATATGTACAAGTATTTGCAAGTAGACAACTAAACTTTTCTGAAAACCGGAGCTTGAGTGGCAGAGCAGCAATGCAGTTAACCTTTGAAGAATTGACTAGAAGAAAACATTTAAAACGAGTGAGCTATTAGCCTAGTGAGTGACTAATAAATCATAAACATCATGCTTTAAAACTGGAAAACTGCTAAGCAAAATCATATTTAAAACTTTCAAACATAGTATAGCTTAAAACATAGCTTAACATAATCCTTAGTTGAGAGAGAACCCTTTTGTTCAATCCTTAACATAAACCTTAGCTGGTGTGGAGGATACTCAACACAATCAACGTCAATTCTACCTATGTGCACGTGGTTATAACTAAGTACCATCATACCTTAGGTACTACTGCCTAAATACCTTCTTATTGTCCATTGTCCTTCAGTATCGGGTTCTAATAATCACCATAAAACTCAAACTTTGAAGTAAATCATACTTTGAAAGCATAGCATCATAAGTCACATGCTTAAACATCTTTACTATTAAGCATCAATTTCCAACACATGCTTCTTATAAAATAAGTATAGAAATACTTAGGTCATGCTTTATAAATTTCTTTAAACTAGCATGCGTTAATGGCTTCATGAAATTTAGTTTGTTTGGAAATTATCTTACACATTCTTTTAACATAAGAAATCATGAGCCTAAACATTTAAGTAAAGCATGTGTTACTAAAACATTTGGAAAACATCAATTTTGTCACTCAACCTTGGGCATTCCTCCAAGGGTTGATAAGCCCTTCCTATTGGTGTTAACCATGTGGAAATGAATAACATGTTTAGCTAGTGCCTTTAATCTTCTTGTGAGACTAACTCACCTAAATGAACTTAACCATTCAGCTTAAAACATCAATTTCCCTTTCAATGCATACCTTCTTATGCATTCAACACTTAGAAGAAAAGTTTGGGTGCTAGCACTTAGACTATGTGCCCAACAGACTACCTATGTGCACATAGCATGCCTCATGCACTTGTCCAATTGTGCGCCAATGCACGCTCCAGCACCACCTTACGCTCAGCGTCTTACGCGCCTGCATGCACAATCCCGCTCACATTGCCGCACAACCCAGTGCCCACTCAGCACCCTTTGCTCTCATGGCTCCAACATGCACTGCACAACCCAACACATCCCACAGTGCATCCGTTGCACGCGGCCTTGCCCTGCGCGTGCGTGTTTCAACAGCGCCACCGTCTAGCCTTTCAGCTGCTTGCTTACTCAACCTAAGCAGCTACCTGCTTATTCAAACCAAAATTCTAGATTCATCTTTGAGCTCAAATAACTAATTTTTCAGACATTTTCTTGAAAAATTTCCTTCTACAATTGTTTAAAAATATCTCAACTTTCTTACTTTAAAATTTGAGCTCTGAATTCTTCTTGGTTTGGTTGGAAACCTTGAAACTTCACCACTGGCCTAGATTCATCCGAGAGCCTGACCTTCTTGAGGTTGTCTTTAGATTCCCACTTTAATCCGTAGGAGATTTCTTCCGGTAGCCCTTGTCCTTCATCCACACTCAACATTCAAACAAATGGCTCTGAAATCACCTCAATAGCACAAGTAAATTGCTCAAATTGAGTTCCTAAACTAAAGTTTCCCTTTTATACTAAACACTGCATGCCTCCTTTAAATCTTAGCCTGCCATCTCCTCCTCTTAAGTGGATTTCGTTCCCTTAATCTCGACAACTGGCCCACTTAAATGGATGACTAAGTTGTAATCACTGTTTGATCAACGTAAGGCTTCACCAAGCAGCTCACCATCTCATGGCATAATCAACACACAACCCTTGGCCAACACATAGAGTCTACGCATCTTAGCCCATCGCTTGATCTTATGCCAGTGCCTGACTTCCCTTGCCTGTGGCCTTTGCTTAACCATCGTATGACTCAACATCACTTTCCTAACGCATGGCAGTACCTCATCGCATAGCCCACTAGCCAACGCATGCCTTGGCGCTTCCTGCACCTATCACCTTATCTAATGCCATCGCATGGACTTGCTTGCCCATACCAAGCATTTGGCCATTGGCACGCCCAGCCTCGGCACATACCTCAATTAGGTAGCACATGCTTTGTGCATCTTGCACCAATGCATAGCACAACCCTATTGTTGGCCTCCATGCTCTTGCGCGTGCATCCTTGCCTATCTAACCTCCCATGGGTTTGACCAACGCATGCCCTTGCTCAATGCATGACATCTCATACGACCATCACTTAGCCACATAGCATGGCCTCATGCCCATCACACACCCAAATAACCTCAATGAAACATGGCTACCGTACACCTAGGCAACACATCAAGGTTTCCAATGCAAGGCTACTATACTTAGCCATACCTCAACTAGGTAGCACATGCTTCGCGCGTCCTTTGAACCACCCCAATCTTCCTCACCCGAGCTTGATTGACACCACCAACGGTAAATCCCACTATTCTTTGGTTGAGGAACACGGTTGTGGGACCGTTATGTTAGTGAAAATAAGAGAATTGCACAAATGCACATGCACAACCCCCATCGCCTAAGGCCTCCATGCTCTTACGCGCGCATCCTTGCCTATCTAACCTCCCATGGGTTTGACCAATGCATGCCCTTTCTCAATGCATGACATCTCATACGGCCATCACTTAGCCACATAGCATGGCCTCATGCCCATCACACACCCAAATAACCTCAATGAAACATGGCTCCTGCACACGTAGGCAACACATCAAGGCCTCCAATGCAAGGCTACTATACTTAGCCAAATTTTTCCTTACAAAGTGCCTCATTGTCTTGCTACCTGAGGGCCTTAGTGCTCAACACTTAGAACATTTTTCCTTCTTTTTTTTCCTCTTCAAGATTTTCCCTACAAACATTTTATTAACTTATACTTAATCTTGATTAACATGTTAATTAATTTACTTAAGTAGGGAAAATAGGGTTCAAGGTTTACACTTTACCTCTCATTTATGAAATTTCATCCTCGAAATTTGCTTGAAGCTCTTCAATTGAATAATCGAGGGTATTTACTCCTCGTATGCTTTTTAGTTTCTTAGGTGGCTTCTTCGATTCCATGATTTCTCCATAATACCTTTACTAAAGGCATCGTCTTGTTTCTTAACACCTGGTCTTTTGTGTTAAGAATTTCTACTGGTTCTTCTTCATAAGTCAGATTTTCCTTTAACTGCATTGGTTACTCTAGTAGCACATGAGCAGAATCTGGAATATACTTCCTCAAAATTGATACATGGAAAACATCATGTATACAAGATAGTTCTGGAGGTAAATCTAACCTGTAAGCTGTTGGACCAACTCGCTCCACTATCTTATAAGGTCCAATAAACCTTAGATTTAGCTTTCCTTTCTTGCCAAATCTAAGGATTTCTTTCATGAAGATAACTTAAGAAATACCTTATCACCCCACCCCATAATGAGGGCTCTGTAGTCTTGGGGGGTCGATGTAACCAAGTGTGACTTAGAAAGCACCTAGCAGCAACATGAGCTGATAGGGGATCAACATATCGAGGATCCTCGGACTAAGAATCCTGAAATCTTCCTCACATCGATGTTCTGGTGGACAACACCGCTGGACATGGGAACCAAGAGAGGTCCAACCCTTCCTGATCATTCATCATTCAATTCGACTCTTCCATGTACTCGACACGGATTCCCAAGCTTCGGGAGGGTGCTCTCCTATCTTTTGATTAGGAACCAAAAAATGAGATTCTTGCCGAATCCGAGTTTGCCCACATTGTTTGCCTTTCGACAGAAAGATTTCCCTTAACCGTAGTAGGCAAGCAGGTAAACTCAAACTCTAGCTCTATTCTTTGCTTGTCAGCATAACTCTTTTGTCTGTCTCGGGCTGTCTTAAGATTTTCTCTAATTAGCCTAACACTATTAGATGTTTGCTGAACCAGATGTAGACATATCAGTTTCCTTTCTCCAACCTCATTCCAACACACAGGTGTCCTATAAGGTCTTCCATATAAAGCCTCGTACGGAGCCATTCTGATACTAGAATGATAACTGTTGTTATACGCAAATTCGATCAACAACAAGTGCGTATCCCAACTTCCCTTGAACTGCAATACACATGCCCTCAGCATGTCCTCTAGTGTCTGAATCGTCCACTCTGACTGACCATCTGTCTGTGGATGGAAAGCTTACTGAAATGCAATTTAGTACCCAGAGCTTTTTGTAAACTAGGTCAGAACTTCGAAATAAACCTCAGATCTTGATCTGACACCATCGTCACTAGAGCTCTAAACTAGCTCACAATCTTATCAACATAAAGCTTAGCTAACTTGTCTAGGGTAAAGGTGATCTTTACGGGAAAAAACTTAGCTGTCTTAGTCAACCTATCAACAATCACCTAAATCACATCATATTCTGATGGCATTCTAGGAAAGCCGAATAAGAAATCCATCATAACATGCTCCCATTTCCACTCTGGTACTGGAAGTGGATTAAGCAATCCTACTGGTCTCTACCGTTCAGGCTTAACTTGCTGACAAATCAAACACTTATCAACAAATTCTCCTATTTCTCTTTTCATGCCAGATCATCAGTAGGACTTCTTTAACGTTCTATACATCTTCATACTATTTGGATGCATAGCATAAGTTGAACTTTACGCTTCCTCCAGAATTGCCTGTTTCAATGCTAAGGCATTGGGTACACACACCCTGCTTTCCTTAAGTAAGACTCCATATGTTCTTAACTTATAATTTGTCCTCTGACCTTTACTTACCTCATCAACTATCTTTTGGAGACTAGAATCCCTTAACTGTTCATGTATAATATCATTAACTAAAGTAGGTCATACCTGAAATGAAGCTAAGAAGCCTTCTGCTTGATCAACTGCTAGATCAACATTAGCATATCTCAACTCTCACAACATTAAACCTTGTGTTGAACAGAGAGTAGCTCTCGCTGTTCCTGTTTTCTTACTTAGGGCATCTGCCACTACATTCACTTTTCTTTGATGGTATTCAATTGTACAATCATAATCCTTGATCACCTCTAACCATCTTCTCTATCTCAAGTTCAACTCTTTCTGATAAAAAATATACTTCAAACTCTTACGTTCGGTGAAAATGTGGAAACACTCACCAAACATATAATATCTCCATAGCTTAAGAGCTAAACTACTATTGCTGACTCTAGATCATGAGTAGGGTAAGCACACTCATGCTTCTTCAACTATCTAAAAGCATAGGCTATCACTCTACCTTCCTGCATTTAAATACATCCTAGTTCCTGTCAGGACACATCACAATAAATCTCAAACTCTTTATCTGGAGTAAGAAGTGTAAGTACTAGAGCTGATACTAATTTTCACTTCAACTCTTAGAAACTATGCTCACAATCAGGAGACCATTCAAACTTCACATCTTTCATAGTCAGACTAGTCAATGGAAGAGCTATCCTGGAAAAGTCTTCCATAAATCGCTTGTAGTAACCTGCTAAACCTAGGAAACTACATACCTCAGATACCGTTATAGGGTGTTCTTAGTTCATGATTGCTTTTGTCTTCTAGGGATCTACAACAACTCCTGCTGCAAATATTATATGCCCTAGGAATACAACTTGATCTAACCAGAATTCACACTTATTGAACTTAGCATACAACTTATTTTCTCGCAACATCTGAAGCACTAACTTCAGATGTTCCACATGCTTATCCCTGTTACTAGAATACATTTACACAAAATTGTCATCAATAAAGACTGTTACAAACTGATTTAGATAGGGATGAAATATCCTATTCATAAGGTCCATGAATATCGTAGGGGCATTCATCAAACCAAAGGACATTACTAAAATCTCATAGTGCCCATATCTGGTCTTGAAAGCAGTCTTCTGGACATCCACTTCTTTTACCTTCAACTGATGGTATATTGACCTTAAGTCTATCTTAGAGAACACTTAGCTCCCTTTAGCTGGTAAAAAAGATCATCTATACGAGGTAAAGGATAGTTATTCCTGATTGTTACCTTATTTAATTGTCTATAATCTATACACAGCCTAAGAGTACTGTCTTTCTTCTTTACGAATAAGACTAGTGCTCCTCGGGGTGATACGTTGGGTCTAATATACCTCTTATCAACTAACTCTTGTAACTACACCTTTAGCTCTTTTAACTTAGCTGGTGCCATCCTGTACGGTGCCTATAAAATAGGTGTTGTACCTGGAATCAGGTCAATAGTAAACTTGGCTTCCCTATCAGGTGGCAATGCTGACAACTCTTTGGGGAATTGGTTGCCGTCGAATTTACCATTGCCCATAAACCCATGCCTACACAAATAATATTTATAAATCGCCAAACTAACTACTTATACTAACTGGTAGTACACGCGGCAAGTCCAGGGTCGAACCTCAAGGAAGCGCAGAAGATTAGTTCATCAATGCTTGTTTTCAGTTAAAGAGATAAATGGGAGGGGGGAGGGGGGTCGATGGATAATTAGAATTGCATAAAGTAAAGTGCAAGGAAATAAAAGATAGAAGTGAAATTAATCGAGATGTCTTAGCTTAGAGGAATGGATTTACCTAATGTAGTTTAGATCATTGACCCAATTTATGACTTAAACTTCTTGTTTATGCTTAGCCCAATTGATTGGAATTCCAACCAATGATCCTAGTTATCTAATTAATCAAAATTCATATAAAACGAATCTACTCCATACAAATTAACGAATTGCATTAAGTTCAAGGGATTACGCTAAGATGAGTGTTTAACTTCCAACGTCTAATTAAACAATCAATACGATTTTTCTCTAGGTTGCTAGGAGCAGTCCTTTTTGCCTAACTAACCTATTTCTTCCAATGTGATTAACCTATAAATATGTGTCAGATATTACAAGGTAATCACAAAGCATTAGAATCACACAATAAAATTATTAGACGTCAATCAACAATTAAAATCATGCAATTCATAAATACAAATTCGGATCAAAACCCATAAACAAGTTTATATACATCATTAAATTGAAATCTCATAAAATTTCATCGAGTTCCTCCAAATCCCTAAACTAAGAGACCAAAACCTTACTTTCTCATGGAGGATGAGAAGCTATAATTAGGCATCTACTCGATAAATTACTAAAGATACAGAAAATTGAAGGAAAGGAAGAAGGATGAAGTTTAACTTTGGCCTCCAAAGTTCAACATGTTTTGACCTAGGGCCGAGGATGAGTACTTATAGAAATCCTTGCGGCGTTGCAACGTTGGCATTGTGAAACTTCGGAATGTTGCAACGTTGCACATTCTGCCTTAGAGCATTTGGCTAGCGTTGCAACCCTGTGACAGTGGCAGTTTCATAATTTTCACTCTTTTGAAGCCTGACTGCTCAAATCATCTTCAAATTGCTTCAAATTAGTCCCGTTTGACTCTGATTTCTTGGTTCTACCTCCTCGGTGCATGATACCTACAAACTAAGACAATAAACACATAAAATCTATTAACGAGCCTAAATTAAGTTAAGAATAATAGCTCTTTTTGAGAGCTATCAGGAATACATTAAGAAACTCCTGCACTACAGGTATGTCCTCAGGCTTCAACTTGTTATCCTGTGATACAACCACATGTGCCAAATAGGAAACACATCCTTTGCTCAACAACTTCCTAGCTTTCACTGTTGATATCAAACTGCTAGGGAGAAGTCTTTTACTTCCCACAAACAATAATTCCGACTCTCTTGATCTTTCAAATACTACTTCTTTCTTAAAACAATTAATAGAGGCATGATATTTGTTCAGAAAATCCATGCCTAAAATAGCATCAAACTCAAGTAATTCTAATGGGATCAAGTCAACCCATAAACTCTGGTAGTCAATGACTACCTCACAATTCTTATAGTACTTATGCACCACTAGAACATCTCTAAGAGGCGTAGAAATAAACAAGTCCTTAGGCATCCTTTCAATCATCCTATCTATATGTGATGCAAACATGCTAGATATGAATGAATGTGTAGCACCAGGATCTAATAATACATAAGCAGACTGGTTACATAGAGTTACTTTACCAGTCACAACATCTGGTGCCTCGTCCACCTCCTGGTGGGTCACTACAAACACTCTATCCTGTTGCTAAGGTCGTCCTATTATTCCCTTCTGTTTTGCTCCACTAGAACCCTCACCTCTAGCGCTGGTTGTCTTTGACTGCTCCATTGTCTGAGAAGTCGTCTTTCGCTCAACCTAAGCTTCACGAACTAACTGTGGACATTCCCTTTTAAAACGACCTGTCTGTCCTCACTGGAAATAGATGTTCCTTCCATTATAACACATTCTTAGATGACGCTTACCACAGTTCACCCGTGAGGGTTTCTCACTTGTACTAGCTACCGACTCGCCAACACGTCCAAATTCTGATCTATTTACTGTACCAGCTACAGGTCTCGACCTTTTCTCACTCACACTCTACTGGCTTATAGCTTCTTATATTTTCATGCTGACTATCCAGAGAAATGAGGTCTAAAACTCTTACCTTTCGATTCTACTGGAACTCTCTATTACTCTTCTTTTCCACTTTATCCCTGATCAACATCGGCTAGGCTTCTCTCAACTCTAATGGCTGTCTCCACTAGCTAAGTGAAATCCATCCAGTTAGTTGTAGAAGTGACTGGGGTACGGATTTCCTTTTTTAAGTCATTCTCGAACCTTCGGCATCTATATTTTTTTTCTGCTATGATCGAAAGAGTATACTACGACAACTCTGTGAACTTCTGCTCATATTCAATAATCGTCATTGATCCTTGAACTAATTTGAGAAACTGATCTCTCTTAGCTTCTCTGAAGGAGCTAGGATAATACTTATCTTAAAAAACTTTTTAAAACACCGACCAGGTTATAACCTCTGATCGATTCCTTCTAGCGTCTAGGATCTTCCACCATTTCTCGATTCTTTTCTATAATAGAAACATCATTAATCTAACCTTACGGTCATTAGGACATCTCATTACATTAAAGCACTTCTCAATCATATCTAGCCAGACCTCAACATCTGCTGGATCTGTGGCTTCTTCGAACGTTGTCGCACCTAAGGCTTTAAGCTTCTCGATGCTATACTTCTTCTCTGGGTCTGCCTACATGGATCTTACACTTGCTGCCAACCTCTAGACGATTCTGTCAAACACTCTTTCCTCTAGCTGAGGATCTGCTCCCATCTGCCGGGTATTCGACCCACTATCTGAAGTCGTTTCCTGTATTACTGGATTTTTACCTTTCCTCTTACTTGAATCTGGATCCCTTCTAACCTCAGAATTTCTAACAATAGGGTCAGGGTCCTCGTTTGCCGTCTGCTTGCTCTGCATGCCACTTCTTCTTGGCATCCGTACCTAATTATAAAGTACATATGTTAGGGATTCACATTATGGACCTAAACTAATGCATGAACTATCTCTATTTTTTCCAAAATCTCTATGCTCTGATACCAACTTGTCACACCCCCTCTTAGATTACTCTCTTAATCTAGAAGAGAATGTGACGACAGTAGTTACTAACCCTTTTGTGGCACTTACTGTCTAACCATTATCCTTAACCTACTTAGTAATCCCTTGAATACTTAATAATAGTTGAAGAAACTTAATCTTAGATAACTCATCTAGGGTTAAGCATACAACATAATTACATTGTTAACAATACAGAGTTCAATGGGTTCTGATAGCTAGCCCTTGTCCTTAACATGTTCAACACATATGTACAAGTATTTGCAAGTAGATACTTTTCTGAAAACCATAGTTTTGAGTGGCAGAGCAATGGTGCAGTTAACCTTTGGGGAATTGACCACTACCTGAGGAAGAAAACATTTAAAACGATTAAGCTACTAGTCTAGTGAGTGACTAATAAATCATAAACATCATGCTGTAAAACTGGAAAACTGCCAAGCAAACTCATATTTAAAACTTTCAAACATAACATAGCTTAACATAATCCTTAGTTGAGAGAGAATCCTCTTGTTCAATCCCTCAACATAAACTTAACTGGTGTGGAGTATTCTCAACACAATCAACGTCAATTCTATCTGCGCACATGGTTATATCTAAGTACCTTCTCATTGTCCTTCAGTATCGGGTTCTAATAATCATCATATAACTTATAGTTTGAAGTAAATCATACTTTAAAAGCATAGTATCATAAACCATATGCTTAAACATATTTACTATTAAGCATCAACTTCCAATGCATGCTTCTTATAAAATAAGTATAAAAATACTTAGGTCATGCTTTATAAACTTCTTTAAACTAGCATGCATTAATGGCTTCATGAAATTTAGTTGGCTTGGAAATCATCTTAAACATTCTTTTAATAGGGTTCGGGGTTTGCAACTTTTCAATAACGTGGTCTAAGTACGTAAATATGTTGAAGTAATGTCAATTATAGCTGAAAAATTGGAGGTTGGAATGTAGATTTGTAATGGGTTGTAATCCCAAGCCCACGTTTGTATTGAAGCCTTTGGGCTCAGTTAGAAGTTCCTATTATACCTTGGGAAATTGGGTTTATAGCACAAATTATATTTTAATTATGGCAAAGGCCACATATGAATTCATTTTTTTGTTAATCTTAAAATACCCTTAATAGCTTCTTTAATTGCACTTTAATCCAACTGCATTAATTATAGAAAAATTATTTCAAATGGTAAAACTGTTGAAAATATTTACAAGATAAAGTAAAATTTTAAAACTATCAATGATAGACGTTGATAGACATAGACTTCTATCAATGTCAACTTTTGTTATATTTTATAAATATTTTGATTAATTTTTCTATATTAAACAACACATAATTATATTATAATTAATTTATCAAATCCATAATTCGAGCTCAAAAGGCATGCAAAAGAGAACTCATTTTCTGTTGATCTTAAAATGCCCTTTATAGCTTCTCTAATTGTAGTGTAATTAATCCAACATCTTCATTAATTATATTGTAATTAATTTAGTAATTCATAATTCAGTCTATTTATTTCCTTTCAAGACATTCAATTAAATTTCTTTTTCCCAGCCAATATTTTGGTATAATTTTGTTTCTTAATTTAAAAACTTTTCAAATTTGTATTTATATTCAAAGGTGGATTTGAATTTTCAAGTCTCATATTATATATTACTTTTCCTAAATACTATTTTTTTTTAATATATCCTATTTTCTACTAATCCAAACTAAATCATACAATTTTTAAATAGTTTTTATCATTATCTTTGTTATAATTTTGTTTTAACATGCAATATAATCTTTTTACCGATTCTTCTTATTTTTAAATTTGAAATCATCGTTATCTTTATTTTAGTTTGGTTTTAAACAAGAAATATATAGGGTTTAGTTCATCTATACCAACGAAATTAGCCTAAAAAAATATTAATTATGAGTAAAAAATGTATAGACAAATTAGTTAAATGAACCTAAAAACAATGTGTATAGAAACTATTAAATAAAATCATGACATTTGTACTTTGGTTAAAACCAACCTAGGAATTGAAAATGAATAACCAACTCATCAAATAGAAGAGAAAAATGATAAAAATTCCAGTCCAAATCAAACCAAGAAACAGAGTTCCTTCAGTGAACCTGTAAATCATAACATGTTCATAACTCTCCCCTGGCTTCACAATCTGCGAAGGAAAATTAGTATGATTCACGGAATCTGGGAACCCCTGAGTTTCCAAGCAAAGCCCTACGTATTCCTTATACACAACCCCATCTTTCCCTTTCACATCCTTCAACTAATTTGCCGTATAAAATTGAACTCCCAGCTGATTACTCCATAGCTCCATCTTCCTCCCCGAAATTCTCCCTGTAACCTCCGCCACTTTCTTCAAATGCTCACTCCCGGTGTCGTCCACCACGTAATTGATGTCGTATCCACCTGCTACGCTCTTGATCTGCGAACCGATCTCTCGTGGGGTTGAGAAATCGAAAGGGGTTCTAGCCATTGGCACGATTTCACCGGTGGGGATGAGCTCGATGTCGACAGGAGTTATGCTTGAGGCGAAGAGTTTGATTTTGTGAGATACAATGTCGCCGCTTGAATGGCCGTCTAAATTCCAGTAAGAGTGTTGGGCCAGGTTTACTGGGGTTGGTTTGTTTATGGATTTTGCTTCCATTTTTACTCCTAATTTGTTTGTTTCTATGAACATGTAAGTTACTGAAACTCGAAGATCGCCGGGAAACCCTGTTTACACAAAAACCAAACAAAACCCTCCATTTATTCATTGTAATCCTTTAATTTAGGGTTTAAGATTTATGGTTTAGAGTCCGACCTTGTTCGCCATCGAAACTGTCGTGGGTGAATGTAATGTGGCTGTCCTTCACATAACTCTCCACCTTCCATATCACATCTCCGAACCCTTCCTTCCCACCTTCATAGTCAAATAAAAAATGCTTAAAAAATCTCAATATAAAATCAATTTTCTTAGCATTTTGTTTGCTTTTAAATGTTCATAAATTTGAGTTGACTACTTATTAAGTAATGTAAACAATTTGAGTCATTTGGAGTTCTCAAATCCCAGTCCCAAGAGAGAGAAGCACATGTCATTACAGGGCAATTAATAGGTGACAGTAGGAGTTTAACCAGAAAATAGATAACGATGAATAGGTGACAATACAAGTTAACTAGTGAATAGATGTCGGTCAAAAGGTTTCAGTAGTACTTAACTATATTTAATTGGGCCATATAAATCAAATGTAGTGTCATATGCTATGAAAAAGATGAATCCACAATTAGAAAGGAAAACGTTGGGGGAGAGAGAAGGGAAGAAAAAAGTGTCTAGATAGATGAAATATACCATGGAGCAAGTTCCTTCCATCATTAGGAGTGAGTTTATAAAAAACACCATCGATACCAAATTGAGCTCCTCCAATTCTATTTGCTACACGTCCAACAATGTTTCCAAAGTAGGTAGTATCATTCAAAACAAATGCATAAACAAATCATACCCTTTTATTCATTTTTCTCTTTTATACCAGAAAATCACAACAAAAAACGCAATTATCTCACTCGAAAGTTATCAATTGAAGGGAAAGAAAGAACAATATCATCCAACTTCCCCAAAACAAATAACCAAAAAGAAATTTAGAACTATATCATAATATGTTGAATGCAAATATAAATGGGTAATGTTAAGAAAAACAAAAATAGAACAAACCATTTTTATGAGTGAGAATAACAGAGAGAATGGTAGCACCATAATTGGTAAATTTAATAAAAAAATCTCCCCTTCTCAATCATAAACTCCCACTTCATTTCCATTAGCAAATCCAATGACTGCAACCACTAAGAGAAAGATCAATGGAAGAACTTTGGCCATTTTGAAGAATAGAACAATGTGTCTTGATGGGTTAAATTTAAACTCAAAGGATATTTATGTAGCTAGATAGAGAGATGCATCTAATTTTGAGAGAAGGAGAAGATAAAGTTGGTTGATTTTCTTAACCATTTTGTAGATTTGGGATAGAAACAAAATCAAGTTTGAGTTTTTATTTTTCAAATGGGTTTTCTTTTTTTTGGTTGAAATTTGAATCTACTTTGACCTATTCTTTCTCGCTTTTTTATTCAGTTTGTATTTGCCATATATGTTTTAACTAAAAGCCAGAAAAGATAAAACATTTGCCATAAATGAAATTGGGATGTGCCTGATGTTTTATTAATATCCCTAGTTTAGTTGGACTTTATCTTAAGTTATATACATAAATTGTTGTTATAAGAACTTGAGATATGATTTTTTTTCTACTTTTTCTATTTTCTTTCTTTGCTTCAATGTTTCGGAATATGATATCTAAGATATGAACATGGTATCTAAGATACGATTTTAAATTCTAGGAAACTTTTAAAGACCCTCTGAAAAAATCAAAATCAAGATCTTGAAAATGATAAATGAGTAAAACCTAACAATATAACTCAACAATTGATCGACATATATTTCGTTGGCCTTCAACTAATAGGTTAATATTATGGCATATTAGACACAAAATTAAAAGCTCATAAACTTATAAAAACACTTTAAAACTTGAGGAATTATTCAATACAACTCTAGTTTAGGAACTTGTAATTTAACCTTTTAACACATGACTAAATGAGATTAGAACCCACGTTTAAAATCTTGATATCGACGGAAATATCAAAGTCTCAGTTTTTTTAAAATGTTGATACATATTTATGGAAAGTTATAATAATAAATTATTTCTTTTAAGTACAATAGGCGTAGGAGAATTTGAACCACATATCTCATGGTCAATAACGCTATCGTATTATGCTAGTTTTGGCATAATAACAAAATTTTAAAAACAATAAATTAGTAAATAAATATTGTATATTTTTTAAACAAGTTAAATGTTTATTATTGATTTTATATTCATATTAGTGGTATTTTGTTACGTCTCAATTTGAAATTAGGTGATAAAGTAATTTTCTATCAAACTCTAAAGTCATTTTGTGATCAAGATTTTAGTCGTTCAGTATTTTGGCACGTTGGTTGTTAACATTTTACTTCACCTTCATTTTGCTTAACACATTCTAGATACAATTTAAAAAAAAGTTAACAAAATTTTAATAGTAGAGACCAAAATAAACATTTTTTAAAAGTTCAAAAACTAAAATAATCATTTTTGAAAGTTAGGGGACAATAAAGAAAACAACGTTTCAAGTGTTAGGGATCAAAATAGGATTTAAACATTTTTTAATGTTTCATTCAAATTTTTTACTATATATGAAAATGTCAATGTCATACTCATAGAAATGGTGAAAATATTCATAGATATCAATGAAAATTTATACTATATTTTTTTTTAAGTTAGAAACAATTGATTAACTCGAACACAGAAACCAAATATAATTTTATGATATAAGCTAATTGATTGACATGAATACTTGTTTAGATATTGATTGAATATATATCAAGAATAATAATTGTTACTTATTATTTGTTTTACTATATGCTTAAGATGAGCTCAATTAACATTTAGGAGTGAGAGATTCCAATCTTCCAATCTAAAAATGATTGATAATTTCAATAGTATATATGAAGAAAAGATAGAGAATGATACACTAATATTTTATTTCCTCCATGCTATCTAAACCAACATATATCAAATATTACAAAAATGTAAATGATGTTTAACCAACAGGCAAAGGAATAATTATAAATGCGTAGAAGTATACTAAGTTCTTAGAGAATCTGACGTATATTCAAACATAGAGATAAAAGACAAATGTAATAGTGGAATGAAAATAGAGAGAAATAAGGATCATGAAAGAACATTGAATGCTTGAGCTCCTCCAGCAACCTTAATAAAGACATCCTCCAATGTTGTGTCAGCAAGCCCCCAAGCAAAGACTATAAACCCACTCTTTGCATTCTCCACCAATTGAAACATGTCGCCTATGCAGACCTTGTGTTTTGGCAGTTTGAACTTCTGTGTTCCTGAGATGTGGTAGATCTTGCTAGCACCAGGACAGATATTCTTCACCATGTTCTCGACGTCGTCATCGTGATTTGCGGATGTAGTCATTGTGAATACATAAGATCCTCCAAACCTACCTTTGAGTTGTAAAACACAATTTAAGTATTGTCATGAAATTGACAAATAAAGAAAGCGAGAAAACATAAACAGTAAAGATCGATACATAAATTTATAGAAACATCGTGTTTTTGAATTGGGATTGAGAAAATCATAGAATTGATTTATAGAAACATTAAGGCCGGACATTCAATTAAGGGAATTTAGGAGAAATGCTTTTGAAGACCAAATTCTTCAAGAACCTCCGTGAAAATCCTCTGCACGATCAGGAAAAAAAAATGAATGGCAAGATACTACCAAAAAGACTTTCCCGCTATGACTTCAACACGGAATTGGATTGTGGGATCCAAGTTGTTTACCGTGAATTACTTCTTTTGAATTTGAGAGAGAATACAGATAGATGTGTTTTAGAGAGTGAGAGCTTTTTAGAACCAATTGATTATGTGTTTTTATATATTTCACACAAAAACCAACATGAAGGAAAAAGTAACCCCTCACCCCACTTTCCACTCTCTTGCATAAGGAGTTATTTTATTTTAATTAATTAATAAATTAAATTAATAAATATATATTAAATCACATTTAATATATATTTATTAATATATAATAAATAATTAAATAAATATTAATTAATTAACCATGAATTAATTAATAAAATACCTCATATTTACTAATAATGCATTCAAACCATATAAAATGCATATTTCTCTCTTAACCTATAATCTTTAATATCAATCCAATTCACATTAAATTTTACTATATAGTTTTAATATGAATTCAATTCATATTAATTTAATACTTGAATCTGATTCAAATATTATTATCTCATATTATATAGTTTTAATTATAAATGATATTTATAATTAACTATATAGTATAATGAATCATTATACATCATACTCTATATTAATCCTTATTAATATAAAATTTCCTTAAATAATTTAAACAATTCAAATTATTCCAAAATTAATTGATCCTTGTTTTATTCATAGTGAGCTAGCACGAGACCTGATAGACCTACAGATTAGAAGCTCCAATAATTCGAAATTAAATTAATTAAACTCTTTAATTAACTTAATTAACATTCATTTTTTGTGTCACTCCACTAAAAACTCACAGCTGTACTCTTTGCACTCTAAATATATTTTTGTATCTATGGATATAACCAGTCATCAATAAGTCGAGCCTTCATGAATTTTTCATATTTACAGTTGAGTCAAAATTACCGTTTTACCCATGTAATTACATCTTTCTCCTTAAGTCCCACTGATTCTCTAATGAACAACACGTTTATGATCTACCATAAACAAATCTCTCTCGAACCAATGAGTGGGAGGGACCTCTTGTTCAAGACCTAGAGTTAGCACTTAAGAGAGAAATTCATCTACTTTCTCTGAAAGCGGAAAGGAGTGAATTCCACTTTGAGATGTTGTGTTTCTAACTCCCTACATGGATTAATCCCTAAAATGGTAGGCTTATTGAGTCGGTGACAAGGGCCACTCTCACCCATATAAATAAAAGTATTGCCTTCATAGACAAGAGTCTATAATCCACTAAGGATTAAGATCGAGTCATCTATAGTCATCCTATGAAATTTTAGTCTCTTCAATTAACGATGTTATAAAGAGAGAACAAAATATTTCGTGGTCCGATCTTATACTAACATTTACAAAGTGGGTTGTATCCGCAGTGTCACCAGGATAATGCACCCAATCTTATTCATATATTGCTAACCTTTTAGGTTATTACTTGAACATGATCCACTTGTATGTCTATCACATATTGTTCAAGCTACATAAAATAACCATGGATCTTAACTTATTAGATTAAGTTAATGCGTTCTAAATGTCGAATAAAATGTTTCTTATTTTATTAAATAAATAATTTGTATTTACCATAAAACCCAAAATACCAAAAAGATCCACGAAGATTTAAGACACTAATTCCCAAACAATCTCACACTTGTCCTAAAGCGAGTGGAGTGTACAATACATATAAAATAAAGTATAATATAATAAACTAGGGTATATTTTATGTTGGTTTTTATGTCCTAAAACTCGCAGTTTGTAAAATGATAAACATTTTCTATAATCAATATACTTGTTATTGATTTCATAAATTGTATGAAAGTCTAAATCCAATAAACTAAGACCCAGACTATTATATGAGTACTTGAACTTTATGTGGAGACATAAGAGTGGACTAGGTTCGAGTAAATAGTCAAAATGATCTACGGTACATGAATAAGGTTGGGTACCTTATTCTAGTAACACCATTAGATGCGGCCTACTTTGTAGTTGTTACAAAGAGTTGTAAAGTGCTACATACGATGTGATCCTAATTCATACACGTTATTGAAGGAACTCTTATTCAAGAGTACCTATGAGCGGAAGCGGATCTTTACAATTCATTGTGACTGAATTACCACATATACATTCAAATATACTTTCATACTGCTAAAGAGATCAAGAAATCATACCAGATGACGATTTCTTCTTCACAGCGAGTTTGAAGCCCAACCGTCTACCTCAAACAATCACCATTCGGAAAGAAGGAAATACAGAAGACAACAACACTTAGAGCCCTCAGTATTTTTGGAGTGAGAATCCAAAGTGTGGGCTTTGTTCGGATTTGGTAGAGGGAAGGAGGAAGAGAGGCCGTACACAACGATAAAAAAAGTGGGAAGAGAGGTTGTCTATTGCATAAACAAGATGCTTGATCGTTTAGGTGAAGTATATGATCGTGTAGGAAAAGTAAGCGATCATGTAGGAAAAGGTCAGCGATCGTATAAATGATTGTGTAGGAAAAGGGTGAGCAATTGTCCGAAAGATCGCGTAGGAAAAACTATGCGATCGTCTATACGATCGTTTAGTAAATACCGGGAGCTAAACGATTGCTTTGGAAAAAAGTAAACGATCGTTTAGATAATAGCGTGCGATGGTATAATCAGTATGCGATCGCTTAGCAATATCGTATATGTTAGCGATCATGCAATCACTATCGTATAGGCACTGATTTTAAATGACGATGCTATCTTTTCACAATGTCCACGCACACCGAGATCAACACACCGTCTGCTATTTATAATGCACTCATCCTTATTTAAAACAGAAGAGTCGCATTCACATTTCCTTTATAACCATCCAATGAATGTGATCTTATCATATTCATAACATATAAATTAATATCATATATTAATTATAATATTTTTCTCTACTAGATATAAATCATATTTATATC
>NC_052350.1:6220966-6235806 GCF_009727055.1 Benincasa hispida
ATAGGAGAAAGGTTGTTCTCTTAAGTACTGAATCCAGGTCTTGAACAAGGTGCCCCACCCTTTCACTAGGCTGAGAGAGTTTGGTTTAGTGATTGGATCACAAACCAGTTGTTCATTAGAGCATCAGTAGGGACTTGAGGAATAAAATGTAATCTTGGGGGTAAAATAGATATTTGACCCAGCCCTTATTATGAAAAACTTGTGGAGGGTCGACTTGCTGATTATGGTTAAATCATGTGGACATAATATATCTACAGTGAGAGGAGTGCAACTATGGGCTTTAGTGGAGTGACCTATTTGTTAAAGAATGGAGACTAATTTGGTCTAATGAGTTTAGCCAATTAATCTCCAATCGTTGGAGCCCATGATCTGTAGGTCCGTGAGATCATCTACTAGCTCATAACAGACTAGCTCTAGAATAGTGTGATAAGTTAATTTTAATCGTTCATGGGTTTAACTGAAACTCAAGTCACCATGCCAGATGATGGTTTAGAGAATCCATTGTCTTTTAATTAAGTAATGAACGATGTGGACAAAGACCAATGGATTAAAGCCATGGATCTTGAAATGGAATCTATGTATTTCAATTTAGTTTGGGATCTTTTAGATCAACTAGAAGGGGTAAAACCCATCGGTTGTAAGTGGATCTACAAGAGAAAACGAGACCAAGTTGGTAAGGAACAGACCTACAAAGCTAGGCTTGTGGTAAAAGGGTTTACTCAAAGAGAGGGGGTAGATTTTGAAGAAATTGTCCTCCAGTTGCCACGATAAAGTCTATTCGAATACTCTTGTCCATAGCCACATTTTATGATTATGAAATATGGCAAATGGATGTCAAAACAGCTTTTCTGAATGGCTATCTTGAAGAGAATATCTATATGTCTCAACTTGAAGGGTTCATAGAGTAGGGTCAAGAGCAAAAGGTTTGCAAACTTAATCGTTCCATTCATGGATTAAAACAAGCTTCTAGATCCTGGAATATGAGATTTGACGCTGCGATCAAATCTTATGGCTTTGAACAAAATGTTGACGAACCCTGTGTATACAAGAAAATTGTCAACAAAACTTTCGCTTTTCTGGTGTTGTATGTTGATGATATTCTACTCCTTGGTAATGAGGTAGAATATCTAGCTGACATTAAGAGATGACTGGTTTCACAATTCCAAATGAAAGATTTGGAGAAGCACAGTATGTTCTTGGAATCCAAATAGTTCGGAATGGCAAAAATAGAACATTGGCATGATCTCAAACATCTTATATAGACAAGATGTTGTCTAGGTATAAAATGCAAAATTCCATGAAAGGGTATTTACCTTTCAGGCATGGAATTCACTTGTCTAAGGAACAAAGTCCCAAGATACCTCAAGAGGTTGAGGAGATGAATCGAATTCCATATGCATCTGCAGTTGGGAGTTTGATGTATGCAATGTTGTATACTCGTCCCGATATATGCTATGCCATAGGAATTGTCAGCCGATTTCAGACCAATCCTGGTCATGACCATTGGACTACTGTTAAAAACATTCTTAAGTATCTTCGAAGAACGAGAGATTATATGCTCATGTATGGTCCTAAGGATCTGATCTTTACTAGATACACTTATTCTGACTTTCAGACCGATATTGATTCAAGGAAATCAACTTCGGGGTCAATATTCACAATTAATGGAAGAGCAGTTGTGTGGAGAAGCATCAAGAAGAGTTATATTGCGGACTTTACAATGGAAGCTGAGTATGTAGTTGCAAGCGAAGTAGCAAAAGAAGCAGTATGGCTCAGAAAGTTCCTGACAAATCTGGAAGTAGTTCCTAACATGCACCTACACATTGTGACAACAATGGAGCAGTTGCAAATTAAAAGGAACCACGAAGCCATAAAAGGAGAAAGCATATTGAACGAAAATACCATCTCATCAGGGAGATTGTACACAGAGGAGATGTTATTGTCACTCAGATTGCTTCCCAAGACAACTTAGTTGATCCATTTACAAAGGCCCTCTCGACTAAAGTGTTCGAGGGTCACCTAATAGGACTAGGTCTACGAGTTTTGTATCACTAGGGCAAGTGGGAGAATTTATGGGTATTGTAATGCCCTAGTTTATTGTATTTGTATTTCTGAGTATTGTAATGCCCTAGTTTATTGTATTTGTACATTTTATTCTCTCCATATAAACCCAACATTGTATATATTTTTATATATTGATCCACTGAAGTTTTAGTCCAAGTGAGAGTATTGTTGGGTTTTATGTCCTAAAACTCGCAGTTTGTAAAATGATAAACATTTTCTATAATCAATATACTTGTTACTGATTTCATAAATTGTATGAAAGTCTAAATTCAATAAACTAAGACTCATGACTATTGTATAAGTACTTGAACTTTATATGGAGACATAAGAGTGGATCAGATTAAAGTAAATAGTCAAAATGATCTATGGTACATGAATAAGGTTGGGTACCTTATTCTGGTAACACCATTGGATGCGGCCTACTCTGTAGTTGTTACAAAGAGTTGCAAAGTTCTACATATGATGTGATCTTAATTCGTACTTGTTATGATATGAGGAATGGAAGCGTCCTATGAAATGAGTTTGCATAAGATAAGAACCAAGAAATAAGTCACTCTTACTTTATAACGCTGTTTACTGTATAAGAATGACTATTTCACCTAGATGACCTAGGTAACTCGATCTTAATCCTGAGCTAACTATGAACTCCTGTTTATTCGAGATTGCCTTTAGATTTGCATAGTTGAGGGTTGGCTCAACAGCGTCAGCTCAATAAGACTCTCATTTCAGGGGTAAGGTCGGGTAGATAGCTGGGGACATAGGGTGCAAGACGAGTTCATGCCTACCTGATTTTGGGATAGGAGAAAAGTTTTTCTCTCAAGTACTGAATCCAGGTCTTAAACAAGGTACCCCACCCTCTCACTGGACTGCGAGAGTTTGGTTTAGTGATTGAATCATAAATCAGTTGTTCATTAGAGGATCAGTAGGGACTTGAGGAATAAGACGTAATCTCGGGGGTAAAATAGATATTTGACCCAGACGTTATTACGAAAAACTTGTAGAGGGTCGACTTGCTGATTATGGTTAAATCATGTGGACATAATATATCTACAGTGAGAGGAGTGCAACTAAGGGCTTTATTGGAGTGACCCATTAGTTAAAAAATAGAGATTAATTTGGTCTAATGAGTTTAGCCAATTAATCTCAGATCGTTGGAGCCCATGATCTGTAGGTCCGCGAGGTCCCCCTACTAACTCGTAACAGACTAGCTCTATAATAACGTGATAAGTTAATTTAAATCGTTCAAATAAGGATTAAGAGTTATATGAGATATAGTTACATGTTTAATTTGAGAATTAAATAGAATGGGAGAACTTATATATTTAAATATGATTTAAATATATAAAGATGAATATGTGTTAAAATTAATTTAATATTTGATATTAAATTAATTAAGTATTATTTAATAATTAATTTATGAAATTAATTAAATTTTTCATTCTTAAAATCAAAATAGATTTTATAAAATCAAATTTATATTTTTGAGATAAAATTGAAAAGGAAAAGACAAAACACACAACATGGAAAAAGAAGTTTTTCCATTATCCATCTTTGAAGTAGCTCACACAAAATGCAGTTTCCTTGCTTTGTCTTCTCTAAGCATGAGCTACAACTCGTGCAATCTCTCCTTTGCATGTTGATCTACAATATAATTAAGAGATTGGAGTAAAATCGGGCATGCAATCTATAGAGAGTTTGAGAGAAAATTTGGGTTGAAGAAAGAGTTCTTCAACAAGATTACTGTAGTGAGCATTTCTCCTTCATCCCTTGATTCAAGCTTGTTTTGAGTCTCACAACTCAATCTAGAGCACCAAAAGAATAGTGGGGAAGATCTTGAGGAGGTTTGCAACAAGATTTGGAGAAGATAGTAGCTGGAGAAGGAGCTTTGAAGAATTTCTACAAGAGGTATGTCTTGAAACTCACTTATTTTTCTGCAAGAGCATGCTTAATATTTTGCCAAAATTAGTGAATTTTAATGCTTCGATGATCCTTGTGCTTCCACTGTTGCTGATACAATCCTACATTCTATACCCTATAATACTCTTACTTGCCCTAGACAAGATGACTCATATCCCGTAGACCCAGTCTCCCTAGGTGACTCTCATTAAGTTTAGCTGTGAGAGTCTTCGTAAATGGATCAGCAACATTATGCTCCGAAGCAATCTTCATGACGATCACGTCTCTTCTGAAGGAAATCGAACATGAGATTTCTATGAGCAGCGGAAAAATAGATCATTCCAAATTACAATCATTAATGAACATTACAAATTACAGTCATAAACTCAAACAAATGGTTATGCAATCATTACAGAAATTACAACATGATAACTACAAATGAACAATGAAAATGCTACGAACATTTGTAGACTCATCTCCACGCTTCTTGCTCACGAATGCTCGAACACAGCAACCTCCAACGCTCGAACAACACGACCGCAACATGACACGAACACTTTGCGCTCGAAATCAACAATTGCCTTGGTCAAAAACTCCCCAACAACACGAACGGCCTCCATAGAACCTCGAAGGTGTCGAGTTGAGTATGACACCACCAAGAAGGTTACCTTGGTATTCTCAGTGTGAGAATCCAGAGGGTGGGTGTGAAACCCATATTTCCATTATTTCTACTTAAGCAGGTGGTTAAAGAAATTAACTAAGTGAAAGTTAAATCCTTTGTTAAAGTGAAGGAAATTTCTAAGTGTTGAATAGATTTTCCTTCAGTAGTTAAGCTTTAATTGATGGAATCTGGCTAAGTGTAAGGTCAAAAAGATCCATGCATGATGTATTGGGAGACATTAATGCATAAGTTGAAAAGGCAACCATGCGTTTGTAAGGTTGGACGCATGATTGGCTGAAGTATTGGCAAGATGCATTGCCAAGAGTAACCATGAGTTGGAATCCAAGGAGAAAAATGACTAAGTGTTGGACTATACGTTGAGGTGGTGCCATGCGTTGGCCATGAAGTATTTAAAGGTTATTTGGGGCGTTGAAGGAAGCCAAAGTGTGGCCAAGAACAAGACAATCGACAGCCAAATGTATTAAGAGGTTAGAACGATGCATGTGGTAGCTCCAAGTTGTGCATCCAAGGGCGCTGAACGTTGGATGCGTTGGACGCGATGGATATGATGGATGCGATAGATAGGCGCATGCGGCGATGAAGGCGGGTGCGATGGATGCGTTGGAAATGATGGTATGCATCTATGCGGCTAGAGATTAGATCAACGCATGGGTATGACGGCTGCGTTGGATGCATTGGACACGATGGTATGCGTCCATACGGCTGAAGGCATGCCACTGAAAGGGATGCGTTGAAGGGTATGCGATGATGTGGTGCGAGGCATGTGTTGGTGGGTGGCATGCAGCGATAGAGGTGGATGTGATGGTCACGTTGGACTATGTGACCGTCCTATACGTTGATGTTAGGCGACCGTCCTATGCGTTGATGCCATGCGACCGTGCTATGCGTTGATGTTAGGCGATCGTGCTATGCGTTGATTGCCATGCGACCGTGCTATGCGTTGATACCATGCGACCATGCTATGCATTGGAAGTATGCGATGGCATGCACGATGGATCCATTGGACGCGGCGGCTTTGCTAAGGCATAGGCCATACAATGGGAAGAGCTAGGATGGACGCATAGTGGTTTGCTCTCGCGATTGTTAAGGCTTGCGGTGACAAAGTAAGTGAGTTTGGTTGCGTTGTAAAAGATGCAATGGTGTTGAGTTGAAAGCGAAGTGGTGCCAATGGTTACTATGCGTTGATGATAAACACATGCGTTGGTGATACACTATGCGTTGATGGCATACTATGCATTGATGGCATACTATGCGTTGATGGCATACTATGCATTGATGGTATACTATGCATTAACGTCTGAGGCTAGCAGTAATGCGTTGAAAGGGGTGTTGGTCATCATCCTAGTTGAACGCATATTGAGTTGGATGGATGCAATGAAAGATGAGTGTATATGGAGAATGAACGCATATGGAGGATGTCATCAGACATGTGGCTTGCTAGGAAGGAGTCTTAGGCCTTAAGGAAATGAGGTGGGTGCACGAGTAGACATGCAAAGTTAAACCTCACGCATTGGCAATAGGGGGGAAAGACACTTAAGGTTGCATTAATCAAAAGTTGCATTGATGGTGTGAGGTGAAGACACCTTAAGCAAGAGGTGGAAAAGGCTGGAAGTTGGCAAATGCTAAGGAAAACACTTGGATATGGCCAAGTAGGAGGTGTCGGCCTTAGAGCAATCTTCGACGCCTATAAATAGGGCCAAGGACTTCGGATGAGAACTCAAATTCTTTTCAAAGGACATAAAGAAGAGTGTATTGGGAGGAAACTATGCGTTGGTAGTGATGCTTATTTTTATGAAGTGTGGAATTATGGATGATATGTGTGGATGGATAGCGTTGTGCACTCAAGTTTCCCCAGTGGAATCCAAGTGTAAATTCCTCTGAGTTTCCTGGTAAGTCCAGGGTCGAACACAGGGACTTGTGAAAATAGTTATGTTGGTGATATTTATGAAAACTTTGTGGTAACCAAGTAAATAGTGAGTGTTGGGTGGTTGTTGAATTGATGAAATTAATAACAAATGTGATAGAATTTGAAAAGAGTTGGTAACGGGAAATATGATGAATAGGCGGTGAACGGGTCGAGAAGGCTTTCGGCTAACACTCCCTAGGATGCGTTCATGCCTTGCGATCATGCAACATGCATGCAATAGTAAACCACCTCTCGGCGTGAATGCCATGAATTCTAGGGCTAGAATGCATGCGATAATGATGTGATAAGTTTACTGGGTTTATAAACCTCTATCTCTATTTATGCGATGATGACATGACATTCACACAAATATGCGACCACATAATATCACTCCTATTCCTAGGATGCATGTGATGTAAGTTGGCAAACAAAGCTTATCTCTAAGTCCCTATCTCTTGTTTATGCAAGCCTAATCCTGCTTTTTCGAGTCCAAATTCTAACCTAGCTCTCTCGAGACATTAGGTTCTTTCTTTAGATTCTCCCCCGAATAACTCTAAAGGGGTATTTTGCATAACATAAAACAAGACAATCGCAGACAATGAACTTCCTAGATCATGTTAGCTTAGTTCCTCTCAACCCATTCAACTAGTTTAGTTACTCATGCGTATTAAGAGAGTGAGCAGATGTAGAAATAGATCTTCCATTGAATAGATATAAGATGAAGTACAAAATAACAATGCAAGTAAAGTAAAGGGCCTGGAGCAATTTCTTGCCACCAGGCGTTACACTGTTTCTACTCGTGCTCTAAAGATGTTCTTGCTTTCGCGACAGTTGGCCTGCTCTCTGATCTTATGCCCCAAGGTTCTCTCTCGAGCTGCCTTGGATGATCTCCGACGTCACGACGCTTCTCTAGCTCCACCATAAAAATGGTAAAGAAACTATGCACAAAGGTGGGAACTTGTAAGAGTTGAAGTAGTCAGCTGCTTAACCCCTTAATCGGAAGAATGCACTTGCTACTTATAGGGCATCAAAAGTGAAAGAAGGCTTCTCTTTCCTGGTTGCACAGATGGGACAGCTTTAATTCCTTACTGACGCGCCGGATATTTGTCACCAATAAAGCTGGATGTACTTGTGACCATTATCGGCTGTCAACTTAATTTAGATCTGACTACTGTCAGCTTTCTGTCCCATCGATCTTAATTTTCCTTTCGTCCAGATGCGCTCACCATGTTGCGGTGATTTTTCTTGGGTGAATATTTGTGAGCACGATCAACGCAAAGTCTTATGGTGAAGTTGTGCTCAACCGATGTATGCCAATGATTACATTCTTTGTACTGCGTTAACGCATTGTTCTACACAAAAACATAGAGATCAACAGTTCTAATGCGTTGGACACATGCGACCGCAAAAATATAGAATTTATGCTTAATGGACACAATTTAACATATTTTATCAACGCAATCCAACATTGTTGAAGACTTAGCACTATGATAACGCGCATTTCTGCCCATTATCACACCCCCCAAATTTAAATAATGCTTGTCCTCAAGCATAAGCTAAAGATTCCTTTAGCAAGTTAACCGCAGAGTTCTTTCCCTAGATTTCTCAAGGATACTTCATTCAAGTCCTATATGCCAGAATTTCCTTAAATCTTATTCAAATCTCTTCCTAAAATATTTCTAAGACTTAGGGATTGCAAGTTTAACTTTAAAAGGACTTTATTGAATTCTGGAACATCGCATGATTTATTTCAAAAAGAAAATTTTTCACCGGGGCGTCAAATGGTTTATCCTTGCATGAAAATTTTCTTCATTTCTATATTTTTTTCTGACCTTGCACGGATCCGAGTGCCTTGCCTTCATTTTGGCTTGCCCCTACGGGTGTCATGCGGACATCCAACTACGGGAAATGCACTCTTTTTCAGACTGAACTCATACCAATTTTTTAGTAGAGTTGTGGTCATTTATTTGCGCGTTGATCCTGGCGACTTACTTTCATTTTGGCTTGCCCCCACGTGTGTCATGCAGACATCCAACTACAGGTAAGTGCCTTTTACAACTTAACTCTTATCAACATAGGTTTCCCATTGCGTTGACATTGGAGTTATTATTCTCACTTTTTTTTTTTTTTTTGTAATAGCAAGGTTGGCAGACCCCACCTCAAAATTTAAAATGTGGACATGTCCTCATTGCTAAAAGATTAAAATAAGTCATGCAATGGTCGAAGAATGCGTTGTAAAGAGAGTTTGAAAGGAAGCTAACAAATTCCTAACTTCGAGAAATATTTCATGAGGTGACTATCCTAAGATTTACGTTGACTTTAGTATATACGAAAGAGATAGAAGTGTATTTTTCATCATTGAAATCATACTTGGCACAGAACAACATGTGGCAACTACTAAGGTTATCTATTTGTTATATGATTGCGGTAGGCAAGGAGGATGCGGTGCTAAAACTTTGAAAAGTAGTATGCAATGTGATAGTGCAAAATCTGAAGTAAAGATAAGGAAAAGCACACCCCCAAAATTAGTGTTGTCGCCTGCATTGTACTGACGCATCCATCTTGCGACGATCATTCTTCGTTAGGTTGCGGTGATGGAATAAGATAATTGTTACTTCGTGTACGTTCCCGCAATCTAGTGCCTCGATCGTTGTAAGGAAAACAAAAAGTGGGTCAAATCCTTTCAAACAAAATAAAAAGGCATTTCTTTTAGAGGACTGAAAAGTGAAAAGATAGCTGAAGAGATAGTGAAAATCCGGAGTAGTGGAGAAGAGAGTTGAAGACTTGAAGGTTCCCAAAACTTGAATCCTTGATAAATTGTGATAATTTGATAACGCAGGGACCACCTACTTCCTTCTTCATTCAAAGTTTCTTAGTTCCATGGAGTCGACTTGGCGATGCCAGTCTTCTCCGTGATATGCCTTTACGCGCTGCCTATTGACTTTGAATATGTTGGTACTGTCGTCATTTGATAATTCTACTGCGCCATGCAGAAGTACTTGTCGAATTATGAACGGTCCGGACCAACGAGACTTTAGCTTTCCTGGGAAGAGTTGCAGACATGAATTGAAGAGCAAGACCTTCTGCCTGACTTGGAGGTTCTTACCGCATATGCGTTGAACATGCCAGTGCTTGGTGCACTCCTTATAAATTTTTTCATTTTCATATGCGTTGTTCCTCCATTCTTCAAGCTCGACCAATTGCATTTTCCGCGCTTCCCCTGCTTTCTTTAAATCGAAATTTAGTTTCTTAACCGCCCACAATGCTTTATATTCCAGCTCTAAGGGTAAGTGACATGCTTTACCGAATACCAACGCATAGAGGGACATACCTATAGGTGTTTTAAATGCGGTTCGGTATGCCCATAATGCATCATCAAGCTTCATTGCCCAATCCTTCTGCGAAGGTTTGACTACCTTCCCAAGTATCAATTTAATTTCACGATTGGACACCTCGGCTTGGCCATTTGTTTGCAGATGGTATGTTGTGGCCACCTTATGAAGGATGTTGTACTTGTGCAGCAGCTCCTTTATATTGTGGTTGACAAAGTGGGATCCTTCATCACTTATGATGGCACGGGGAGTGCCAAAACGAGTGAACATATTCTTCTTCAGGAACTGGGAGACTACTGCTGCATGATGCGGCGCATGCAATTACCTCTACCCACTTGGAGACATAGTCAACGGCTAACAGGATATAATGCTTACCGTTCGAAAGAGAATGGTCCCGTGAAATCAATCCCCCACTAAAATAGTTCCAGCTCCAAGATAGTGTTCATCGGCATTGTGTTCTTCCATGAAATGTTGCCGGTTCGTTGACACCGATCACATTTCATTGTGTAGTCAGCAGCATCCTTAAATAATGAAGGCCAGAAGAATCCACTTTGTAGAACTTTGGCTGCAGTACGTTGTTCTCCAAAGTGTCCTTCATAAGGTGAATCATGGCACTGTGACAATATACGTTGTTGAGCAACATCTGGTACGCATAATCGAATGATTTGGTCTGCACCTCTTTTATACAGATTCGGCTCATCCCAATAGTAGTATCTACATTCATTCTTGAGCTTCTTCTGTTGATGATAGGTGTAATCTTAAGGAAATTGTTCACAGACCAAATAATTAACGATGTCCGCATACCATGGCAGTTCTTCTATGTGAAACAGTTGCTCATCTGGAAACACGACACTCACTTTGGATTCATTGCAGTCAACTTCGGGATTTTCCAATCTAGATAAGTGATCCGCAACTTGATTCTCTGTCCCTTTTCGATCAATTATCTCAATGTCAATTTCTTGAAGGAGGAGAACCCATCTGATCAGTCTCAGCTTTGCGTTCTTCTTTGTCATCAAATATTTGATTGCCGAGTGATCAGTATGAATGAGTACCTTGGTTCCCAACAAGTATGCCTGAATTTTTCCAACGCAAAAATCACAGCCAGGAGCTCCTTTTCAGTTGTGGTATAATTAACTTGAGCAGGGTTCAGAGTTTTACTCGCATAGGCGACAAGGTACAAAATGATTTTCTTCTTTTGTGTTAGTGTGGTTCCCATCACATACCCACTTGCATCGCACATGATTTCGAATGGCAATGTCTAGTTCGGCGCAATTAGAGATAGATATCAAACGCATCCTTTAGATTGATAGTGTTGAGCATTGTAATTTACAAATTACAAACTTCACTATTGTCCAGTAAACGACATCATGGTCCTTGGATATTAACTAGAAAGTCTTTAGCAAATCGTCTGTAGAATTCACCAGCCCTTAAGAAGCTTCACAATGCTCCAACGGCATGGTATGGAGTGAGATATTCATTGGCGTCAATCTTATGCCTTGTCCACTCCAACCAGCTTACTCGGAGCCACTATGTGTCAAAGACACTATAAAACTATGTCACCTTATCGAAGTGAACATTTTTCCTCAGTTAGCACAGGTTCGTTCTTCCATATCTTTTTTAGAATTGTTTCTCCAGATTGGCCAGGAAAACTTCATATGTGAAGATTCTAATTTCTCTACTTGAATAATGTTTTCCCTACTAGACCATATGAGTGAGTAAGGTTGAATGTGGAACTAGTGATGTATGTAAGAAAAGGGTGGAAATTAGAAGAAAAGAGGAAATTTAGAGCTTGACTTTTGGGGGAAAAACTTGGAAATTTGGCTTAAATATAAATTATGTGAATGGAATGCGTTGGAAAGGTGTTTGATGGATGAAAATTGGTGGTGGTAATGTGGCTTGAAGGAAGGAAGTTGAAGTGATGCATTGGAAGATTGGATGGCACAAGGGTAGGCAAGGACGCGGGCAAGGCATGCACTGGAGGGTGGCATGCATCGATGCATAGTGCCTCTGCCAAGCGCCCAACCCATGCGTCGAGCGCCCATGCCAAGTGCCTTTGCCAATCGCCCAACCCATGCATCGAGTGCCCATGCCAAGCGCCTAGCCCGTGTGTTGAGTGCCAATGCCAAGCGCCTCTACCAAGTGCCCATGTGTCGAGCGCCCATGCCACACACCCATGCATCAGTGCCCATGCCTAGCGCCTATACCACACGTCCATGCGTCGGTGACCAGTGCCTATGCCAAGCGCTATGCGTCGATGCCGAGTGAGCTGTGCGTTGAGGACGAGTGGCCATCCTATACGTTGGTGGTGGCTGGCTCTTGCGATGGTTAAGACTTGCGGTGACTAAGTGAGTTGGGTTGCTATGTGTTGATTATAGACTATGTGTTGATGGCATACTATGCGTTGAACATCTAAGGGTTTATGGATGCATATGAAGGATGAGCTCAAATGTAGGATTTCATCAAACATGTGTCTTCTTGGGAAGGAATCTTAAGCCTTAAGCAAATGAGGTGGTTGCACAAGAGGACATGCAAATTGAGCCCCATGCGTTGGCTAGGTAGGAGAAGGACACCTTACATTGCGTTGATTGAACATTGTGTTGATAGTGTGAGGAAGAAACACTTGGACATGCAGCCAAGTAGAAGGTGTCGATCTTGGAGAGTGTTTGGATGCCTATAAATAGGGCCAAGGACTTATTTTTCAGATCACAATTCAAAAAGGACATTAAAAAGAGTGGGAAAGCTGAGTAACCATTGCGTTAAGAGAAAAATTTAGATGTTGGTCATAAAGCTTCAAGGGGGACGTAGTAGACAGTGAAGTCTGGAAAACAACATCAACTTGGGACGATAAGTTCTCCCAATATACTCGTGCGTTTGGAGTGATTTTAAAGCCATCTGAAAGCTCAGAAAGTATAGTTTTCAGGGTAGGGTTGCAGAAGAAGAAGATCTAAGGGATCAGGCTGGAAACTGAGAAGAAGGCAGAAGGGTCAGGCTGTTGGGTAAGCTTGGGCCAGTCTTGGAGATTTTGTGATTTCGGCCAAACCACGGTAAGTTCTGAGCTCAGCTTTTAGAGTAAGCTTCCTGAGACATTGAACATGTTTGTAGAAGAATTTATCTCGAAATAAGGCTTATAACTATGAGTAATCAGAGTGTTAAATTGAATCTGGATTCTAGGGGTGAAAAAGGGAGCCCGAGATAAACAAGGAACTTCTAGAGTGAAAAGTTCCTAAATGAATGAGGTGAGTGGCTAAAATGTTTGACTAAAATATTTACAATGTTTTAAAGAAAGCATGTTTTAAAGAATATTATTCTCATGCCAGCTAGTTTTACAAAGTAATTTCCAAGCAAACCATGAGTTATGTTTTAAACGCATGCATGGGTGGAAAGTTTGTTGAAAAGCTATTTATGTATGTTAAATACACTCAACATGCATTAGCATCTTTAAAACCATGTTTTATATGTGTTATACTTTACATGCTTTAAAGAGAAAGTCATTTATGATAGTTTTATTTAAAACACGATACCAAAGGACATTTGAGAAGGTATCCGCCAAACTTGAAACCGAAGGACATTTGAGAAGGTATCTGACCAAATTGGTACTGAAGGACATTTGAGAAGGTACCTGACCAACTTGATACCGAAGGAAATTTGAGAAGGTATCTTAGCAGCTCGATACTGAAGGACATTTGAGAAGGTATCTGAGCAGAAGTACCTAAGGTATGACGGTACTTAGTATGGCCACATGCACGTAGGTCGTGGGAGTCAGAGATTGAGCAAAAGGGTTCTCTCTTGACTAGCAGTTAGTGTTGGGATTTTTAACTAGAGCAGGATTATTCTCAACTGAGAAACAGTTTTATTGTTTTATGATTTAAGTAGCTTTATATGTTTTATGCTTGGAAAACGTTTATACTGGAGTACAAGGTTACTATAGAAGTTTATATTTCAGTTTAATCTCTTTATTGAGACTTTTGCATGAGAAACAGTTATCTTTCTTAAGTCACTCACTAGGCTAGCAAGCTCACCACGTTTTCAAATGTTTTCCTTTCCCCCAGGTAGCAGTCAAATGCTCAAGAGATAGCTCTGCATCTGCTCTCGACTAAAGGATAAAGATATTGAACCCATCTGTTAGGTGGTTACTATAAATATTGTACACATGTTACTGTTGTTCATATAGGGACTAGGGTTTTGGGCTCTGGGACTTGTGAATCTAGTGTTGTAATGACTCTAAACATGTTATGTTTCTGAATTAATAAATTGATGGCCTAAAAGGCTTTCCGCTATATATGAGTTATATCTATGTATTAGAGTTATTCCACAAGAGTTATTAGGCAGTAAGTGTCAACAAAAGGGTTGATAACTGTTGCAGTCACACCCTTTCCTAGGCTAAGAGGGTGGTCTGGGGCAGGGTGTGACAGCTTGGTATCAGATAAGTTTCTGGAAAGGTTAAAGAGTTAGTTGATACTATTTTAGTATTAAAGCATAAGGTTTTGGGTGAAAGAGAGAGTTCATGCATTAGATTAAGTTCCATAAGTAAGTCCCTAACATGTGTACTTAATAATTAGGCAAAGATGCTGAGGAGAAGTGGCAGACTGAGAAGAGGAATGTTGACCCTACCAGTGGAGGTCCTAAAGCTAGACAGGACCTAGATCCAAAGGGGAAAAGAGTTAGAGACTCAGTAGAGCAGGAAGTGACTTTTGCAAATGAGTCGAGTAACCTACGGGTAAATGTAGATCCCCAGATGGAGGATCAAGTGTTTGATAGAATCGCCTAGAGATTGGCGGCGAGTGTAGGATCGATTCAGACCCATCAAGAGCAGAAATTTGGCGTCGAGAGACTAAAAGCTTTAGAAGCCACGTCGTTCAACGGAGCCACAGATCCAGTAGATGCTGAGATCTGGTTGGACTTGATTGAGAAATTTTTTAAGGTTATGAGGTGCCGTGAGGACTGTAAGGTTGGGTTAGCG
>NC_052350.1:6236321-6265861 GCF_009727055.1 Benincasa hispida
AGGTGCAGGACAGTTTAGGATGCCTGGAGAAATGAGAGGTAAGAGTTTTAGACCCCCGTTCTCTGGATAGTTGGGTATGAGGAGTTTTGGAGGCACAAGCCAATAGGGTTTAAGTCGAAAGAGGTCATGACTTGCAGCTGGACCGAGTGGTAGATCAGTATCAGGTCATGCTAGCGAGTCAGTAGCTAGTACAAGAAGGAGACCACTTTGTGTAAACTTTGGTAGGCCCCATACAGAAGTATGTTATGGCAATAGGAATGTGTGCTTTCAGTGCGGACAAGCGGGGCATTTCAAGAGAGACTGTCCCCAGCTAGGTCATGGAGCACAGAGTGAGCAAAGAGGAGTTACTCAGATTGTAGACCAACCCAGAGCGACCGAAACTAGAGGTGAGGGATCATGTGCAGCTAAGCATAAAGGGGTAGCTGGACGACCCCAACAGCAGCAGCAGCAGGGTAGAGTATACGCTATGACACACCAGGAAGCGGAAGAGACTCCAGATGTCGTAACTGGTATGATAACTTTATGTAAACAATCCGCTTGTGTGTTATTTGATCCTAGTGCTACACACTCATTCATATCTAGCATGTGTACATTGCATATAAATAGAGTGCCTGAGCGTATAAATGAGGATTTATTTATCTCTACGCCTGTAGGAGATACTCTAGTTATACATGAGTATTACAGGAATTATGAAGTAATTCTTGGGAATCAGAGTTTATGGGTTGACTTGATTTCGTTAGAGTTACTAGAGTTTGATGTTATCTTAGACATGGATTTCCTAAGTAAACACTATGCCACTATGGACATTAAGAAAGAGATAGTATTTAGGAAACCAGGTGAAAAAGAGATAACCTTGGTAGGAAGTAAAAGAATACTTCCAGGAAGTTTAATATCAGCAGTGAAGGCTAGAAAGCTGCTGAGTAAGGGATGTGAAGCCTATTTATCCTACGTAGCAATTTCACAGGATAAGAAACTGAGACCTGAGGATGTACCTGTAGTACAAGAATTCTTAGATGTGTTCCCTGAAGAGTTACCAAGCTTAGCACTTGACAGGGAAATAGAGTTTACTATTGAATTAGTTCCGGGTACAACACCTATATCCCAGGCACCATATAAAATGGCACCAACAGAACTAAAGGAGTTAAAAGTTCAGTTACAGGAACTTGTAGATAAGGGGTATATTAGACCCAGTGTGTCGCCTTGGGTAGTGCCAGTCTTGTTTGTTAAAAAGAAAGACGGTACTCTTAGATCATGTATAAATTATAGACAGTTGAATAAGGTGACCATTAAGAATAAGTACCCATTGCCTCGTATAGATGATCTCTTCGATCAGTTAAAGGGAGCCACAATGTTCTCTAAGATAGATTTGAGATCAGGTTATCACTAGCTGAGAGTGTTAGACACAGATGTTCCAAAGACTGCATTCAGAACTAGGTATGGACATTACGAGTTCCTAGTAATGCCGTTTGGATTGACAAATGCTCCTGCGGTATTTATGGACTTGATGAATAGGATATTTCATCTTTATCTGGATCAGTTTGTGATAGTTTTTGTAGACGATATACTAGTGTATTCTAGTAGTGCAGAGAAGCAGAAAGAACATTTGAGGATGGTGTTGCAGATGCTAAGGGAAAAGAAGTTATATGCCAAATTTAGTAAGTGTGATTTTTGGTTAAACCAAGTCGTATTCCTTGGGCATATAGTTTCAGCTGACGGAGTCAACGTAAATTCCCAAAAGATAGAAGCAATAGTCAACTGGGAACGACCCCTGAATGTGACAGAAGTACGCAATTTTCTGGGTTTGGTAGGTTATTATAGAAGATTCGTGGAGGGTTTTTCTAAGATAGCTCTGCCTTTGACAAACCTAACCAGAAAAGATGCGAAGTTTGAGTGGTCGGCAGAATGCGAGCACAGTTTTCAAGTGTTGAAATAGAGGTTAGTGTCAATACCAGTATTAACTTTACCTACACCAGGTAAAGAGTTTGAGGTCTACTGTGATGCATCCCGACAAAGGTTAGGATTTGTGCTGATGCAGGAGGTAAAGGTAGTAGCTTATGCTTCTCGACAGTTAAAGAAGCATGAATGTAACTACACACGATTTGGAGTTAGCAACAGTCGTGTTAGCTCTAAAGTTGTGGAGACAATGTCCTGTTTGGTGAGCGATGTCATATATTCACGGATCACAAAAGTCTGAAGTATATCTTTGATAAGAAGAAGCTGAACTTAAGATAGAGAAGATGGATCGAGTTGATCAAAGATTATGACTGCACAATTGATTATCACCCAGGTAAAGCAAATGTGGTAGCTGATGCTCTAAGTCGAAAAACCAGATCAGCTAGAGTTAGTATCAATTCAGTGAAGGGTACAATGATTCATGAGTTGTATAATGCTAGGGCAACATTATCAATTGGTCAAATAGGAGGTTTACTAACTTCATTTCAAGTACATCTTACTCTCATTGAAGATATTTTATGTGAGTAATTAAAGAATTTCGATCTTCAGAAGTTAGCTGAAGAAGTAGGTAAAGGAGTGAGGACAGACTACCAATTAAGAGCAGACAAAATGCTATTAAAAGAGGGTAGGGTATGCATACCTAAGAACTTAGCACTTAAATAAGCCATTCTAGAAGAGGCATATAGTTTGGCCTATGCTATGCATCCGGGCAGTACAAAGATGTACAGAACATTAAAGAGATTGTACTGGTGGCCTGGTATGAAAAGATAAATAGTGGAGTATGTTGACAGGTGTCTAATATGTCAACAAGTTAAATCGAACAGGCAGAGGTCAGCAGGATTACTTAATCCACTCCCAGTATTAGAGTGGAAGTGGGAGCATGTTACAATGGATTTCCTGTTTGGTTTACCTAGGACACTAGCAAGCTATGATGGTATATGGGTAATTGTGGATAGATTGACAAAAACAACTAAGTTTTTACCTGTTAAAGTTACTTTTACCCTAGACCAATTAGCTAAGCTGTATGTTGACCGAGTTGTGAGTCAGTTTGGAGCTCCAGTTTCAATTGTATTAGATCGAGACTCCAGGTTTACATCGGAGTTTTGGCCTAGTTTGCAGAAAGCTATGGGAACCAAGTTATATTTTAATAACGCTTTTCATCCACGACGGATGGTTAGTCTGAGCGGACAATCCAGACATTAGAGGACATGCTGAGAGCATGTGTATTGTAATTCAAAGGTAGTTGGGATACGCATTTGTCATTGATCGAATTCACATATAACAACAGTTACCATTCGAGTATCGGAATGGCATCGTATGAGGCACTATACGGAAGGCCATGTAGAACTCTGATATGTTGGGATGAAGTCGGTGAAAGAAAATTACTAGGTCTAGAACTTGTACAACAGACATCAGACAGTGTTAAGATTATAAGAGATAATCTTAAGATAGCTCGAGATAGGCAAAAGAGTTATGCCGATAAGCGGAGAAGAGAATTGGAGTTTGAAGTTGGTGATAAAGTATTTCTTAAGTTATCTCCGTGGAAAGGAATACTCAGGTTTGGTAGGAAAGGGAAATTAAGCCCGAGATATATTAGACCTTACGAGATAATAGAAAGAGTTGGCCTAATGGCATATCGATTGGATTTACCTCCAGAGTTATCTCGTATTCTGATGTGTTTCATGTGGCAATGCTTAGAAAGTACGTGCCAGATCCTACCCATGTGTTGCCTGAGCAACCAGTACAGTTCAAAGAAAATTTGTCTTATGAAGAAGAACCAGTGGAGATTCTTGACAGAAAAGAAAGGTCTTAAGGAATAAGACAATCCCATTGGTAAAGGTACTATGGCGAAACCATAGCACGGAAGAAGCAACGTGGGAAGCCAAAGAGCAAATCAGAAACAAGTATCCATAGTTGTTTAATTGACGGATTTGTAGCGAAATTTCGAGGATGAAATTTTCATAAGGAGGAGGTACATGTGAATCCTGAATCCTAATTTCTCTACTTGAATATGTTCCCTACTGAGACCAGTATGGTAAGTAGATTGATGTGGAAACTAGTGTGTAATGGTAGAGAAAAGGGTGGAAAATTAGAAGAAAAGAGGAAATTTGGAAGCTTGAATTTTGGGGAAAAACTTGGAAATTGGCTAAATATAAAATTATGTGATGGATGCGTTGGTGGTGGTATGCGGCTGAAGGAAGGAAAGTTGAAGTGACACGTTGGAAGGTTAGATGGCACAAGGGTAGGTGAGGATGCGGGCAAGGCATGCGCTGGAGGGTGGCATGCGTCAATGCACAACGCCCCTACCAAGCGCGCAGCCCATGCGTCGAGCGCCCATGCCAAGCGCCTCTGCCGAGTGCCCATGCGTTGAACACCCATGCCACACGCCCATGCGTTGAACACCCATGCCACACGCCCATGCATCGGTGCCTATGCGCCCATGCCCAATGTCCATGCCACACATCCATGCGTCGATGACCAGCGTCTATGCCAAGCGTTATACATCGATGCAGAACGAGCCTTGCGATGATGCCGAGCGAGCTGTGCGTCGAGGATGAGTGGCCATCCTATGCGTTGGCAGTGGCTGGCTCTTGCGATGGTTAAGACTTGTGGTGACTAAGTGAGTTGGGTTGCTATGTGTTGATTATAGACTATGCGTTGATGTCCTATTATGTGTTGATGGCATACTATGCGTTGAACATCCAAGAGATTATAGACACATATAAAAGATGAGCTCATATGGAGGATGTCATCAAACACGTGTCTTCTTGGGAAGGAACCTTAAGCCTTAAGAAAATAAGGTGGTTGCACAAGAGGGCATGCAAATTGAGCCCCATGCGTTGGCTAGGTAGGAGAAGGACACCTTACATTACATTGATAGTGTGAGGAAGAAACACTTGGACATGCAGCCAAGTAGGAGGTGTCGATCTTGGAGAGTGTTTGCATTCTATAAATAAGGCCAAGGACTTCTTTTTTAGATCACAATTCAAAAAGGACATTAAAAAGAGTGGGAAAGTTGAGTAACCATTGCGTTAAGAGCAAAATCCATGCGTTGGTCATAAAGCTTCAAGGGGGATGTAGTAGACAGTGAAGTCTGGAAAACAGCATCAACTTGAGATGAGAAGTTCTCCCAATATACTTGTGCGTTTGGAGTGATTTTAAAGCCATCTGAAATCTCAGAAAGTCTAGTTTTCAGGGTAGGGCTGCAAAAGAAGAAGATCTAAGGGATCGGGTTGGAAACCGAGAAGAAGGCAGAAGGGTCAGGCTGTCGGGTAAGCTTGGACTAGTCTTGGAGATTTTTTGATTCTAGCCAAACTACGAGAAGTTCTGAGCTCCGATTTTAGAGTAAGCTTTCTGAGATATTTTAGAACATGTTTGTAGAAGAATGTATCTCGAAATAAGGCTTATAATTATGAGTAATCGGAGTGTTAAATTGAATCTGGATTCTATGGGTGAAAAAGGGAGCCCGAGGTAAACAAGGAACTTCTAGAGTGAAAAGTTCCTAAATGCTCGAGGTGAGTGACTAAAATGTTTGACTAAAATATTTACAATGTTTTAAAGAAAGCATGTTTTAAAGAAGATTATTCTCATGCCAGCTAGTTTTACAAAGTAATTTCCAAGTAAACCATGAGTTATTTTTTAAACGCATGCATGGGTGGAGTTAAATACACTCAGCATGCGTTAGCTTCTTTAAAGCCATGTTTTATATGTGTTATACTTTACATGCTTTAAAGAGAAAGTCATTTATGATAGTTTTATTTAAAACGCGATACTGAAGGACATTTGAGAAGGTATCCGCCCAACTTGATACCGAATGACATTTGAGAAGGTATCTGACCAAATTGGTACTGAAGGACATTTGAGAAGGTACCTGACCAACTTGATACCGAAGGACATTTGAGAAGGTATCTTAGCAGCTCGATACTGAAGGTCATTTGAGAAGGTATCTAAGCAGAAGTACCTAAGGTATGACGATACTTAGTATGGCCACATGCATGTAGGTCGTGGGAGTCAGAGATTTAGCAAAAGGGTTCTCTCTTGACTAGCAGTTGGTGTTGGGATTTTTAACCACAGCAGAATTATTCTCAATTGAGAAACAGTTTTACTGTTTTATGATTTAAACAACTTTATATGTTTTATGCTTGGAAAACATTTATACTGGAGTACAAGGTTACTGTAGAAGTTTATAATTCAGTTTAATCTCTTTATTGAGACTTTTGCATGAGAAACAGTTATCTTTCTTAAGTCACTCACTGAGCTAGCAAGCTCACTCTGTTTTCAAATGTTTTCCTTTCCCCTAGGTAGCGGTCAAATCCTCAAGAGATAGCTCTGCATCTGCTCTGCCACTAAAGGATAAAGATATTGTAACCCGTCTGTTAGGTGGTTACTGTAAATATTGTACACATGTTATTGTTGTTCATATAGGGACTAGGGTTTTGGGCTCTGGGACTTGTGAATATAGTGTTGTAATGACTTTAAACATGTTATGTTTCTGAATTAATAAATTTGTGTCCTAAAAGGCTTTCCACTGTATATGAGTTATATCTTGGTATCAGAGTTATTCCGCAAGAGTTATTAAGCAGTAAGTGTCAACAAAAGGGTTGATAACTGTTGCAGTCATGCCCTTTTCTAGGTTAAGAGGGTAGTCTGGGGCGGGGTATGACATCATAAGTGTTCCCATAAACGGAGAAGTCATCCATAAATATTTCTACTAAGTCCTCAAGATACTCTGAAAAGATCGCTATCATGCACCTCTTGAACGTGCTTGGCTCATTGCAGAGGTCGAAAGGCATGCGGCGAAAAACAAATGTCCCATATGAGCATGTGAATGTGGTCTTGTCTTGGTCTTTAGAAGCTATCATGATCTGGTTGTACCCGGCATATCCATCTAAGAAAGAGTAAAAATCATTCCCCACTAATCTTTCCAGCATTTGATCTTTCTTTGTGGCCGCATTTAGTTTGCGGTAGTCCACACAGATGCGCCATCCAGTGATGGTCCTTTATGGTATTATTTCATTGTTTTCATTGGGGACTACCGTCATTTCGCCCTTTTTTGGCAAACATTGCACGGGGCTGACCCACGTGCTACCTGCAATGAGATAGATAATGCCCGTATCCAGTCACTTGATAATCTCCTTCTTGACGACCTCCTTCATCCAGGGTTAAATCTGCATTGATTTTCAATGGTTTCTTTGTGGTCATCCTCAAGACGAATGTGGTGCATGCAGTACGCAGGGCTAATTCCTCTGATGTCAGTGAGCGTCCAGCCGATTGCTTGCACATGCTTTTTAAGAATGCTCATCAACGCATTCTCTTGATCTACGTTGAGTGCAGAGGAAATTATGACTGGTAGCTTCTCATTCTACCCCAGAAATGCGTATTTTAGATGTGATGGTAGGGATTTTAATTCAAGGGTTGGTGGTTCCACGAGGGAAGATTGCGTTATTTTTCTTTCTTCCCTCAGCTCTTCTTCTTACGTTGCGATCGACTCTTCTTCCTTGTTTGTCTTTGCTACAATCGCACTACAGGCAGCTACGGGTGCGTTGGCATCCTCTTCTTCATACTCTTCATTAGACTTCTCTTCTTCAATCAAATTCAATTCATCCTCCGAATCTGGTAGGTCTTCCTCATCAGGATATTTTATGGCACGAGTTATGTTAAATATGAGCTTCTGCCCGTTTATACTAAAAGTGATCTCTGCTTTGTGCACATCAATTTGAGTGTTGCGAAATCGACAATTAAAGAACACAAAAAGGAATGTAGAGTAGGGAAGATCGACACACAGATATACATGGTTCACTAACAGTGTGTTAGCTATGTCCACGAACAGAGGGAGTACAATATTATTTCGAGAGAATGTTTTCAGAATTACATCAAGAACGGAATGTCACACCCCACTCCAGATTACCCTCTTAACCTCGATGGAATGGTGACTGCAGCAGTTACTAACCCTTTTGCTGACACTTACTGCTTAACTAACCTATTAACTTTTACTTAAACCCTGAATACATACATATCATCAATATACCAACATATTAACTCAGAACTTAACACATTTACATTACAGGGTTTTGCAGCATTGTTCATACATGAATATTACAACTTAGTGAGCCCTATCTAATATACTAGTCACTAGACAGACACATGTGTACTAATTAACATAGATCTTTAATTACACTTCCCTCAACCTGTTTCTTTGAGTGGCAGAGAAGCAGAAGAATAGTCTTTTGGGAATTGACCGCTACCTGAAAGAAAACATTTGAAAACGTGAGCTAGAAGCTCAGTGAGTGACTTAATAAAACATAAATCTCATGCTTAAACTGAAAGCTCGAAAACATAATACTGGAACTAAAATACACCAAGAAAACGAGTACATAAAACCTTTACAACCATTGTATTTGAAACTTGAATCTTAATTGAGACCCCTACTTCGATCTCTTCATACTAAACTATGGCTAGAAGGGACCCTTACGTCGATATATTTAAAAATATATCGATGGGTATCTCAAGCAACCTCCTCTAAACATTAGCATTGATAACTACTCTTAAACGCCATTAAACATCCTTATTCCTTAATTGAGAACGAGCATACCTCGCTCTAGCTCCCAATGTCTATTATCGGCCATGAGACCCATGCTTTGGCGTTTCTTTGCTGGTTTATGGCCGAAGAGACCCATACTTCGGCCTCTCCGTCAAAACTACCCACGTGTACATGGAGGTTTCTATGTACCGTCAACACCTTAGGTACATTTATTCAGATACCTTTCTTACCTTCAGTACTCCTCTTCATTGTGTTTAGGAATATCAACACATGTACTTTAACAATCTTAGGTATATAAACATAGCACATCAAACTTAGTTTTAACCCTAAAGCATGCTTCATACTTAATAAAATAAGTTGCCTTAAATCGTGTTGAACTAGCTTATAAAAACTATTAGCATGCGTTAGATATGGAAAACATACTTGAAAAATTCATACATTAGTAACATCATGCATTGATAAACATTCATAAGCATTAGCAATTCCAAACTATCCTTCTAGCTTGGGAGAAGATATGATTGCCTTTATCCTTAGTTGAGAGTGAACTATTAGATCTAACCTTTAATGTCAACCTTAGTCGGGGAGAACCCTTTTGCTCAATCCTTCGACGTCGTATTAACTATGTGCACGTGGTTATAACTAAGTACCGTCATACCTTAGGTACTTGACTAGGATACCTTCTCATTGTCCTTCATTATCCTTAGGATACCTTCTCATTGTCCTTCAGTATCCGTCATATAACTAGTCATAAACATTTAGTTGAAAGGAGACCTTTTCATTGTCCTTCAGTATCCATCATATAACTAGTCATAAATATTTAGTTGAAAGGATACCTTTTCATTGTCCTTCAGTATTCGTCATATAACTAGTCATAAACATTTAGTTGAAAGGATATCTTCTCATTGTCCTTTAGTATCCGTCATATAACTAGTCATAAACATTTAGTTGAAAGGATATCTTCTCATTGTCCTTTAGTATCCGTCATATAACTAGTCATAAACATTTAGTTGAAAGGATACCTTCTCATTGTCTTTCAGTATTCGTCATATAACTAGTCATAAACATTTAGTTGAACACTAAAGCTTAGTGCTCAAATCATCATACTAGTTCATCCATCATAAAAAATGGAGTTACTTAAACATACTGAAAGTATTTGGACAAGATAACATATCTAAATCATGTCAATTCCATGGAAAACATGCTTTACTTAGCATGAGAAACAGTTTAACAAATATGTTGCTTGGCAATTCATTTAAACACTTAGCATGGGAAATATCTTCAAGAAATCATAGTTTCTAAATCATTAAAACAGTAAGTCATCACATAGTCACTCACTGCTCGTTGGCTTCTTAACGGGTTATATGCCTCTTCTATCTTTTCTTGGCCTAAAAGGACATAATTTCCAGTTAAACTACTTAGAATTCTTAGCAAAATACCTCAAATAGTTCATTTACTAATGGAACTTTCATCATCAAAGACAGTTTTACTAGCGAGATTCTCCTCATGAGTAAGACCCTCCTCATGAGCGAGATCCTCATGAGCGAGATACTTCTCATGAGTGAGATACTCCTCATGAGCGAGATTCTCCTCATGAGTGAGATCAAGCTTTTCTTAGCGATACTCACTTTACCAGCGATACTCAGCCCAATTTCTAGCGAGATTTCCTTCTAGAGCAAGATCCTCAGCACAAAATTAGCGAGATTCCCTTCATAAGCGAGATCCTCAGCACAAAATTAGCGAGATTTCCTTCATTAGCGAGATCCTCATTCTCCATATAAGTTGTTTGCTTGTTCTTCCCAAGCAGCTGTCTGCTTATGCACAGCTTCTCTATTAATAATTCAAAAATTCATAACTCAAAATCCATCCCTCTTTTGAAGAAACTTCCTTCTACAAACATGTTTAAAATTGAGTTAAATTTCTTACCTTAAAATTTTAGCCACAAGTTTCTTATAGTTTGGCCTAGAGCTTCCAATCCTTACCTTAGGCCCTGATTAACCTGAGATTCTATCTCTTCTGTAATTTCATCACTCTCTGTTCTTCTTCTCCAGAAGTCTTCCTCCGGTAAGACAACCTTGAAAACTAGATTCTCCCAGCTTTCAAATGACACTGATTTCACTAAATTTGCTTATGTAGATTTCCGAAACCAAGCTTTTGAAGTTCCTCTTCCTTTTAATCTTCCTGCCACCTCCCGAATTCAAGGATTAACCGCCACGTGCCAAACCAATAAGTGAGTTTCCTTATTTAATATGTTTTTATTTTCCTTTCTCCACAACTTCTATAAATAACATGAATTTTTACTTATTAAATATTTAATATATCATTCCTTTTGGCTAAACATACTTGTTTAGGAACTTAGAATTCGGTGTGTACACTTAGCTACACAAGAGCTTATTTCTTCTTACTTCCATCTTCTACCCTTCCTAAGACATGGCTTCATTTAGCTCATTAGAAGACATCACATTACTTACTCTTACTTGAAGTAATTAGGGTTCAGGTTTTACAAATTCTTCCCCCCTAAAAGAAATTTCGTCCTCGAAATTTGCTCAGACTTACTTATTACTAGAGTTTCATAACATCCTTTGATCGTAAACTTTACAACCTTCTTATTTTCTTTCTTTTTTCTCCTTTTTACTACGCTTCCGTTGCGCTACTCTGATATTAACTTTGTTCATATTAAGTAATACTAATATGTATGAACAACTTGGTCCTCATAGTTCACTTGTCACACCCTCTGGTGACTCTTCCATTCTCCACCGAGTCATAATATTCATTTATTACAAGGGTGTCCTTTTCCATTTCCCAGCAATACCACTGGAGCATTCTTTTCCAGTTATCATATCTTTGAATTACTTCTAGCTGTGAAATCAATATTTGTGTAAATTAGACTTCTCGACCTAACCGAGGGCACTTTTCTTAGGATGTCCTTCCTATCCATACTTTGGAGAAAACATTCTTTCTACTATAACATTTCCCAACTATGGCTTACCATACTATATACACCTCGTAAGGTGTTTTAATAAAGAATAATCTACAGGCTTACCAGACCACACCTCGTATGGTGTTTTACATTCAATAGTTGTGTGAGGTCATGCATCTTGCTCTCTCCAACAACGTCTGATTCATACGTTCTGCAACCCCATTTTGCTGTGGAGTATTCCTAATAGTATGATGGCGAACAATCCCTTAAGCTTTACAGAACTCATTAAATTCAGATCCACAGAATTCTAGACCATTATCAATTCGCAACCTTTTAATCTTCTTCCCGGTTTGATTTTTAATCAATATCTTCCACTACTTGAAATTCTTGAAGGCTTCACTTTTATGTTTCATTATAAAAACCTAAGTCATTCTTGAGTAATCATCAATTATAGACAAAAAATACCTACTGCCTTCGATAGATTCAACTCTGGAAGGTCCCCAACAGTCTGAATGAATATAATCAAGTTTCCCTTTTGTACGATGAACATCGCTTGGAAACTTGCTGCGATGAAGCTTCCCAAATACACAATGTTCACAAAATTCAAAATCCTACACCTTATGCCCACAAAGAAGATCTCTTTTTGACAGAATTTACATCGCTTTTTCACTCATATGACCAATTCTCATATGCCATAACTTAGTCATATCATCCTTGTGAACGACCAATGATGCAACAACAGCATAACCTGTTATTGTGGAACCTAATAGAAAATACAGTGTTCCATGCTTTATGCCTTTCAGAATTCTCTCAGAACCCTTATAGACATACATTGCTCCATCTTTACCTTCAAAATTGTAACCCTTGCTATCGAGTACACTAAAGGATATCAAACCCTTCTTCATTAGTGGAACATGCCTAACCTTCTTGAAAGTGTAGAAGGTACCATTATGTGTTCGTATCTTGATTGAGCCGATTCCAGCTATCTTGCACACAACACAGTTAGCCATGCTAACATTCCCTTCATCTATTTGCTGATAGGTTGAGGACCACTCTCTATTTGGGCACATATGATAAGATGCCCCAAAATCAAGAACCCACATATCATCAGAATGTGACTGTTCATTCACAACTAAAGCTAGTTCTCCTTCAGAATCGATCTCCACTTCTTCAGAATCAATCTCAACTTGTGCAACAGAGGCGGATGCTTCCTTTTTGTCACTCTTTTCCTTATTTTCTTGATTCCTTTTTATCTTAGGACATTCGGTTTTCTAATGCCCCTTTTCTTTACAGTAGTTATAAATATCATCTAATCTAGAACCCTTTGACTTCAAAGACCTTTTATTCTGGTTCAACTTCTGTTTACCATAATTCCTATGTCCCTTGCTTCCTGTAGCAGCTAACCCAGATGCCTGACTTTCTGTAACTGAACTTCCTGCATTCTAACGATCGTTTCTCATAAGCAACGTGGACTTTGTATCTTCTAAGGTCAGAGTTTCTTTCCTTCGAATATACGAGTCAACGAAAGTCTCATAAGACGGTGGCAAAGATGTCAACAGAATTAGGGCAACATCCTCACCATCAACCTTAACCTCTACATTACGCAAATCTAATAAAATTTTATTTAATTGATCAAGATGGTCTCATAGAGACGTACTTTCCTGTATACGTAGATGATACAAACGTTTCTTCAGAAACAACTTCTTAGTTAAAAATTTCGTCATGTAAAGACTCTCTAACTTCAACCAAAGACCAACGACAGTTTCTTCATCTAGGACCTCGATGATGACGTCATCAGCCAAACATAGCATGATCGTCGAATGAGCCTTCTCCTCAAGAGTCTGCCACTCTTCTTCATCCACGACAACCTTCTTTCTTACCCGTCAGCGGTGCCCATAGCCCTTGTTGCTTTAGCAGGGATCACATCTTGATCTACCATAAACCAAAACTATTCCTCCCAGTAAATTCGTCGATCCTTACGTTCATGCTAGACATCTTCAATTGTCAAACAAATGTGGAAATTCGAATAAAACCCTAACAAGGCTCTGATACTAGTTTGTTGTGTAATTGATAATTAAAGAACACAAAAAGGAACGTAGAGTAGGGAAGATCGACACACAGATATACGTGGTTCACTATTAGTGTGTTGGCTACGTTCACGGGCAGAGGGAGAACAATATTATATCGAGAGAATATTTTTCAGAATTACATCAAGAACGGCGCCTTTAGGTTAGAGAATTTATATATCACACTGCTTTAAACCCTAGAGTCAAAATCGTAAATAACTACAAATAAACCCTAGGGTTAAAATCGTAAATACTGCAAATAAATAAATATGCGAAAGATTGACAGTGGCATCAAATTTATGCTGGCCCCCAAGTCACATAAGCCTTGCCCAATATAGAGTCCTCCTATGGAGCAAGGAATGGTGAGGCTCCCAGGATCGCTCATCTTCGTGGTATAATAGATTTAGAACTCTGCGTTAGTGCCACCGTGGCAAATTTTCCAGCACCTCTCTTCTTGGTTACCATGTCCTTCAGAAACTTGGCATAGGCAGACATTTCCTCAATCGCTTCACTGAAAGGGATATCCACATGTAATAGTTTAAGCATATCCAAGAAGTGTTGGTATTGTACCTCTTCGTTTTTCTTCTTTTTTAGCCTCTGAGGGAAAGGTTGTAACTGGACTCTCACGATTCCCGTTTCATTTGACTTCGAGGTTGACGCAACCTCAAATTCCATTGCTTCATTCTTTTCTTCTCCTTCTTGCATTGCCGTAATCTCGGGTTCAACTACGTTGGAGGTTGATTTGTTCTGCTCCTTCTCTCCTTCCACAATTTTTCCACTGTGTAATGTCACAACCTGACATTGCTCCTTACCTAAACCCCTGGGTTGCGTGGAAGCTCGGTTGAACTTAGCAACACCCCTTGCGGTCTGCTTTTAAGCTCATTTGCAATTCAAGATTGCGGATGGATGTAGCCTGACTTTGAAGCACTGTCTCATTTTTCTCAAAATATTGCTTCAATAGGCTTTTTAGGGAAGAAGATTGCGGTGGTTGTTGTGAGCTACTTGCTTGGTTGCTCTGTTGACCGTTGCTGCGTTGAAAAAACCCTGGTGGCCCTTCTTTTTGTGCCACTGATTGAAAATTTTGTTGTTGATTCTTCCAAGCAAAATTTGAGTGGTTTTTCCACCCGGGGTTGAAGGTATTGGAAAAAGGGTTGTTCTTTACAAAATATACAGACTGTGGGTTTCGTGGGCAATCCTCCATTGCATGCCCATCACCGCAAGTCGCACACCTTGTGGTGCTTTGACTTATTGTGTTGATTTGCCCACCTTACAGTCCTGTCTCTTATACACATCTAGATGTGTATAAGAGACAGATCCTCCATTGCATGCCCATCACCGCAAGTCGCACACCTTGTGGTGCTTTGACTTATTGTGTTGATTTGCCCACCTTACAGTGTTGGGCTGCTGATCGTCATCCCTTGAATCAGATTCATCATTGCGGTCATTTGGTTTTGCAATGAAACAATAGCACCATTATTTGCGTTAGAATATTTGAGTCTCAATCTCTGGTCGCTCTCCCTCCAGTCTTCATGATTCTTGGAGATGTGATCCAGGATATTCTTCGCCTTGTCATAAGTCTTGTCAAGCAGATCATCAACTGTTGCCGTATTGGCAGCGGTCTGCGAAGCAGGATTCAAACTGTGGTAGAAAATTTCCATTTATAGGCAATCTGGTAACCCATTATGCGAACAATCTCGAACCAACCTCTTAAACCTTGCCCAGGCATCGCTGAGCGATTTGTCCATATCTTGTTCAAAGTTAGTAATAAGCTTTCTTCATCTGACATTCTCTGTAGGTGGGAAATACTTCTTCATAAACTTCTCCACCACCTGCTCCTAAGAAGTGATCTCTCCTGGTTTGAGCGAATAAGCCCATTTCCTCGCTTGATCACAGAGAGAAAATGGAAACAACGTTAGTCGAACTTCCTCAGCAGAGATGTTTGGGAACACAAAAGTATTGTAGATTTCAATAAAACTTTGGAGGTGGGCGTGTAGTTCTTCGCCACGCCTTCCTCCGAATTGACCTGCAGCCTGAATCATTTACAGCATCACCGGTTTCATTTCAAATCTACTTCCATCTAAGGCAGGCCTTATGATTCCTAGAGAGAAATCATAGAGGTTTGGCGATGCATAGTTCCTAATGGGCCTATTGTGATTGTTTGCCATGACATTGTTGTTGTTTGGTGCTTCATTCCTAGGCTACTCCACCATTTCTTCTTTATCAGATTATGGTTGCTGTTGGCGCTCTCTCGGTCTCCTTCAAAATGTTCTCTCAATCTCCGGGTCGTAGTTCGCCAAAGATTGAGAGTTCTGCAAAGAATTCACAAAAATTACTGTTAACAACTATTTTGCCGAAGTCCCCAGCAACGGTGCCAAAAATTTGATGCTTATTTTTATGAAGTGTGGAATTACGGATGATATGTGTGGATGGATAGCGTTGTGCACTCAAGTTTCCCTAGTGGAATCCAAGTGTGAATTCCTCTGAGTTTTCTGGTAAGTCCAGGGTCGAACACAGGGACTTGTAAAACTAGTTATGTTGGTGATATTTAAGAAAACTTTGTGCTAACCAAGTAAATAGTGAGTGTTGGGCGGTTGTTGCGTTGATGAAATTAATAACAAATGCGGCAGAATTTGAAAAGAGTTGGTAACGAGAAATACGATGAATATGCGGTGAACGAGTCAAGAAGGCTTTCGGCTAACACTTCCTAGGATGCATTCATGCCTTGCGATCATGCAACATGTATGCAATAGTAAACCACCTTTCGGCGTGAATGCCACAACTTCTAGGGCTAGAACGCATGCGATAATGATGCGATAAGTCTACATGGTTTACACATAAACCTCTATCTCTATTTATGCGATGACGACATGACATTCAAACAAATATGTGACCACATAATATCACTCCTATTCCTAGGATACATGCGATGTAAGTTCGCAAACAGAGCTTATCTCTAAGTCCCTATCTCTTGTTTATGCAAGCCTAATCCTGCTCTTTCGAGTCCAGATTCTAACCTAGCTCTCTCGAGACATTAAGTTCTTTCTTTAGATTCTCTCTAGAGTAACTCTAAAGGGGTATTTTGCATAACATAAAACAAGACAATCGCAGGCAATGAACTTCCTAGATCATGTTAGCTTAGTTCCTCTCAACCCATTCAACTAGTTTAGCTACTCATACGTATTAAGAGAGTGAGTAGATGTAGAAATAGAACTTCCATTGAATAGATATAAGATGAAATATAGAATAACAATGCAAGTAAAGTAAAGAGCCTGGAGCAATTTCTTGCCACCGGGCGTTACACTGTTTCTACTCGTGCTCTAAAGATGTTCTTGCTTTTGTGATAGTTGGCCCGCTCTCTGCTCTTATGCCCCAAGGTTCTCTCTCGAGCTGCCTTGAACGATCTCCAGCGTCACCACTCTTCTCTAGCTCCACCGTAAAAATGGTAAAGAAACTATGAATAGAGGTGGGAACTTGTAAGAGTTGAAGTAGTCAGCTGCTTAACCCCTTAATCGGAAGAATGCACTTTCTACTTATAGGGCATGAAAAGTGAAAGGTGGCTTCTCTTTCCTGGTTGTACAGATGGGACAGATTTAATTCCTGACTGACGCACCGGATATTTGTCACCAATAAAGCTGGATGTACTTGTGACCGTTATCGACTGTCAACTTAATTTAGATCCGACTGCTGTCAGCTTTCTGTCCCATCGATCTTAATTGTCCTTTTGTCCGGATGCATCCACCATGTTGCGGTGATTCTTCTTGGGTGAATATTTACGAGCACGATCAACACAAAGTCTTGCGGTGAAGTTGTGCTCAACTGATGTATGCCTATGATCGCATTCTCTGTACTGTGTTAACGCATTATTCTGCACAAAAACATAGAGATCAACAGTTCTAATGATTGGACGCATGCGACTGCAAAAGTATAGAATTTATGCTTAATGGACACAGTTTAACATATTTTATCAATGCAATCCAACATTGTTTAAGACTTAGCACTATGAACGTGTATTTTTGCCCGTTATCAGGTAGTAAGACCATGCGTTGGTCGAGAGGTTCCAAGAGGGGGATGCTGTCGGGCAGAAAAGACAAGAAGTAGCATCAATTTGGGACGAGGAGTTCTCCCAAAATACTCATGCGTTTGGAGTGATTTCAAAGCCACTTGAAAGATAGGAGAGTATAGTTTCCAGGATAGGGCTTCCAGAGAAGAAGCTCCAAGGAATCGGGATGGAAAGTGAGGACAAGACAGTGGGGTTGAGTTGTCGGGTAAGCTCGGTCAGTCTTGATGTTGTGATGTTTCCGGCCAAACCACAAAGAGTTAGGAGCTAAGATTTTGAGGTAAGCTTCCTGAGACATTTTAGAGCATATGTTTAGAAGGAAGTATCTCGAGATAAAGCTTAGAACCATGAGTAATCTGAGCTTTAAATTGAATCTGGAATTTAGGGTTCAAAAGAGGAGCCTGGGAAGATCAAGGAAAATTTAAGAGAGAGGTTTTTATCCTTACCAAGGTGAGTGGTACTTTCCTTTAAGTCTTAAAGCATATCTTTAGAGTAAATTGTGTATGCTTATGTTATGAATGAGTATCTAGCATGAGAATGAGATCATGTGACAGGGATGGTTAAGGGGTCAATCGTCCTAGTTCCTGAGCCCGTAAGCAAAACCTCACGGGATGGTCAAGGGACCGAGAGGTCTAGTTCCTGAGCCTGTGGGGGGAACCTCGTATGGGATGGTCAGAGGGCCGATAGGCCTAGCTTTTGAGCCCATGCGCGGGGAGCTATGTGCACATAGGAGACAAAGGAAACATAAAGAGTAAGCGTTGTATTTAGTGACCATTATCTATCTACCGTGTGTGTAGATAGACAACATACTCATTCTAGTTAGTTATCAGTATAGCTATCTATCGTGCACGTAGATAGAGTTGAGACCAGACTCACTCAAGGCAGAGGTTTGAATGTAACCTCGTATTTCTTATATGCTGGTTATTTATGAGTTGGAATAGACTCTAAAAGTTGCTTACCACTTACTGAGTTTTGTGAAACTCATTCTGTTATTTCATGTTTTTCTTCCCAGGTAGCGAAAGGTGAGAAGTTCCAGGGTGCTACTAAGGTCAAGGTCTGCCACAAGCCACAGTTACACTTCCGGAGGGTTTTACAGTTGTTGTTGTAAACTTTGTAGTTAAGTCTTTGAGTTGTATAAATGTTACATTGTTGTAATATAAAATGGGCATACCTAATATATTGTTGTTTATCTCCTTGACTTAATCAGTTGGTTATTGAATTTGTTTATTGGTATCAGAGTTATTTCCGCAAGAGTTATTAGGCAGTAGGTGTCAACAAAAGGGTTGATAACTACTGCAGTCATGTCCTTTCCCAGGCTCAGAGAGTAGTCTGGGACGGGGTGTGACAGTGGGCTCTATGTGGACTTGGAATGAAGCAGACGAAGGAGGAGACAACAATTGTGTACATGATTGGGCAAGTGGGAGAAGGCTGAAACCTATCGTATAGGTCGATGGCCAATCGTTTAGCAAAAGCTAAGCAATCTAGCAAAAGCTAAGCAATCGTTTAGCTCATCGCTTAGTACCGTGTCTGTCGCTTCCAAAACACTACACGATCTTCTGTCTCGCTTAAGCTATCACTTTGTAAATCCATATTTACTTGACAGCTTTCATGAAATGTTTTTCCGAGATAAAATCTCTAAATTACTTTTGCAAAACTTACTAAAATTAGGAAAACAATTTTCCTTTTATCTCACGGTTACCATGAACCACCAATAACCTTCTACTAAATTGGTTATTAGAGAAAAAGATTTAATTATCCAATAATTAATATTATTATAAATATAAATGATAACCAACTTATCATACTATATTTATAATGTATAGTTATAATATTTCATCTCATGAAACATATAAACCATAGCTTTTTTTCTATTCCATGGTACTTAATGTAAATCTCATTTACATTAATCCTCCACTAGATGTATCTCATACACCAAATCGACCATATCATATATAATCGAATTACCTTTTGTCAATTTGAACATTTCAAATCAACTCCAAGAACTGATCCTGAACTGAATCCATTGAGCTACCAAGGGGACCTTATAGACCTGTAGCTCGAAGCTCCAACGGTACGTGAATAACTAACTAAACTCTTAAGTCATGGGATCCACCATCCATTAACTACCAGACACTCTACTAAAGACCGATAGTTGAACTCTTCTTACCACCGATATATTATATGTCCATCTTAACCAATCATTAGTGTGACAACCCTTTATAAATCGCTCATAAGTATAACTGGGCCAATAACCGTTATATCCCTGTAGTTACATCTAACTCCTTAAGTACCACTGATCCCTTTAATGAACATAAGTCATAGTCCTACTATGACTAAGTCCTTTCTTCCAAAGAGAAGCTGTGGCCACTATGTTTAAGCCTCGGAATCAGTCCTTTAGGGAGCAATCTCTATACTTATCCTTGCTTCGGGAAAGGAGTGAATTCCATCTTGTGGATTGAGTTCCCAGTTCCCAGATCAGACAAGTCCCCAAAAAGGTAGGCATGTTGAGTTGGCAATCTGGCCACTCTCACCCATACTAATCAAAGGACCGCCCTCAAAGGCAGGAGTTCCCAAAACACTCAGGATTGAGGTCGTGTCACCTATGGTCATTTAGATGAGATGTAAGTCTCTAGTATCAATGACATTATATACAGAGTCTAGTCATCTCATGGTTCAGGTCTTATACAAACTCTTTGTATAGGATACCCTCACTCGCATGTCTCCATATGAATGGTCAGGATCTACCATCTGTAGTAGTTTACAACACTTGCAAACCACTACAAAGCAGGCCATATCCGTAATGTCACAAGGATCAGGTATCCCACCTTAATCCTTATACTACAGACCTATTTAGGTTATCACTTACGGCATGATTCACTTGTATATCACATATACATGCTTAAGTTCACATAAGATAACCAAAGAGCTTTGTTTATTAGATATGAGTAAAGGCTAGAATTAATAACAATTATTTTATTCATCAAATAATATGTATCTTTACAAAACAACGAGACTTTGGGAGAATTAGGACACCAATCCCAACATCCTCGTTGCATAATGTCCCGTATGAGATGATATTTACACTTGATATGTTTTCCTCTCTTGTGGCTTCGAGGTTCCTTGGAGTTTTCCACAACACCAACATTATCACAATATGGGGTGCTCGACATTGACATATTTGGAACCACTTCCAGGTCTGTCAAAAACTTCCTGAGCCAGAGAGCTTCTTTTGTAGCTTCACAAGCAGCTACATACTTTGTTTCCATGGTAGAGTTAGCAATATAACCTTGATTGATGCTACGTCATACTATAGCCCCTTCGTTAAGAGTGAACATTGATCTTGACATGGATTTCCTAAAATCCTTAATAGTCTTAAAATCAGAGTCAATGTATCCTGTAAGGATTAAATCCTTAGCAACATACACAAGCATATAGTTTCTCATTCTCCTAAGATACTTGAGATATTTTTAACCGCCACCCAATGATCAAATCTTTGATTGGATTGATATCTACTGATTATTTCCACTGCATAGAAAATATTTGACCTAGTACACAACATGGCATATGTGAGGCTACCTACTGCAGATGCATAGGGAATCTATCTCATCTTTTCAACCTCTTGATGTGTCTTAGGACACTGTTCCGTAGATAAGATGATTCCATGTTCGAAAGGTAATAAACCCTTCTTGAAATTCTACATTGAATATCTGACAAGCATTTTATCGATGTATGATGCCTAAGACAAGGCTAGAATTTTGTTCTTACAATCTCTAGTGATCTGGTTCTCTAGAACAAATAGTTCTTCACCCAAATATTTTATTTGGAATTGAACAGTCAACCATTTTTTAACCTCAGTCAATAAGCCTATATCATTCTGAATGAGTAGAATATCATCTACATACAATACTAAGAAAGATATTGAACTGTTGATGATTTTCTTGTATGCACAAAGTTCATCAATATTCTGGTTAAAGTCATAAGATTTGATTGCAGTACCAAATATTATATTTCAAGATCGAGATGCTTGTTTCAATCGATAGATGGATCGATTAAGCTTGCAAAACTTTTACTTTTGACCCTGGGCAACGAATCCCTCTAGTTGTTTCATGTAGACATTCGCATCATGATTACCATGAAAAAAGGTAGTCTTGATGTCAATTTTCCATATTTTATAGTTATAATAGATGACAATAAATAGAAGAATACAGATAGACTTTAACATGACAACAGGTGAAAAAGTTTCATCATAATCCACTCCCTCAACTTGGGTATAACCTTTTGCCACTAGTCTAGCCTTAAAGTTTGGCACCTTTCCATCTACTCCTCTTTTCCTCTTATAGATGCATTTATAACCTATAAGTTTTACCCCATCAGGTTGATCTATAAGATCCTAGACTTGATTGAAGTACATGGACTCCATCTCAAGATTCATGGCTTTAATCCATTCATCTTTATCTGTAGCACCCATTACCTGGTTATAGGTCAATGGATGATCGACGTCATCATCTGGCATGACGGCTTGAGTTTCTGTAATACCCAAATAGCGGGTAGGTTAGGTAAAAACATTCCCACTTCTTTGAGACTCCCTCAACTCTTGAGAAGGATGTGTTTGACTAGATGAAGCAATATCAACACTACTCGTTGAAGTGCTAGGTTCTTCAACAACTTTTGTTGAAGTTTTGAGTAGTTTCATTGGAAAACTCATTCAATACGATTTTGCTTCTTGGTTTATGCTCCCTAATTTTTTCTTCCTCTAAGAAAGTAGCATTGTCGATACAAATACTTTATTCTCTCTTGGATCATAAAAGAGACCACCTTTTTTTTTTTTTTTTTTTTTGAATAGCCTACAAATAAGAATAACTTCGAGCATGGTTCCAATTTCTTTGGCTAGCCATTAGTACATGGGTCGAAAACCCATGTCGCCACGTGCCTAAGACGACGTGGAGCGGCCTACATCCTTAAAAATAGTTAATTTAAAGAAAATAAAATAGGAGTTGCTACCAATCCTTTTTAAGATGTGATTGGACACCAAAATAAAATGAGTAAATTTTAATTAAAAAAATGGTCTGCAAAAACTAGAGTTGAGTTCAGATCGTTTGTGTATGGGGAAGTTGTTAGAACCCCACAACACCCTTTTAGAAAACAACGGCCAAATTTGAAATCTTGAATTACTTTATTTCTTAAATAAATTGGTTTGAGAAACAAAAGTTTAGAAATAAATATCTTATCATGTCCCTCATTCTCCAATATTTTTTGAAGTAATGATCCCTAAGATATGTGGAGTAAACTTCCTTCAATTAGGCTACGGTGGAATTGAGGAATAATTTCTCATCTCAAGAATATGAGAAAATATTACCATTTCCTAAAATCCGTCACAAGAATAGCCTTTAATAAGGAAAAGATTTTTTTTTTGAAATATTAATTAAATTTATTTTTTCTTGGGATCATATCTCGAACTCTCAAAGCTATGATTCCTCACCTCAAAAATTTTAGAAAATCAGACTCCCAAATTTTCTAGATCTTGTCGTAGGTTTTTTTTTTTTTTTTTTTTTTTTTTTATTTAGAGAAACGGCCATAAAATAGTTTACTAGAAAAGTGGTTAGAAAAACTTTTGAAATAATATATTAATTTTATTTTATGTTTAAAAACATACAAAGTTTAATTTAAGGTAAATTTTTAAATGACTTAAAGAAAAGTTTATGAAAAGATTTAAAAGAATTGGAAAGATTTTAATTGAAAATCAAATAATAATTAATGTGAACATTATGTAAGCAAAACATAATTTTAGAAATTAAAATTATGAATTAAATAAATATAAATAAACATATAAAAATATTTATGAAAATATATTGAAGATCGATATCAAACTCCCAAATATTCGATTCCCCACATCAAGAACTCTAGGAAATCGGATTCTAAAATTTTATAGATTCCGTCGTCGGAATTTTTTAGAATGTAAATTAGCATTAATAATATTAGTATAATGAAATTTATAACATAACAAGAAAAATATTGAAATAATAATACAATAAAATATTGGAAAATAAAAGGACTAAATGCACTATGTAAAATAAAATGAATAATATTAATATAAACATGAAAAAAAAGAGTATTTAAATAGAGATATGAAAATAAATGTTAAAGTTTGAAATAAACCTTTTTAAAATAAAAATTTAAAATAATTTAAGAAAAATGATAGAACTTGATTAAAACTATATCTAAAAAAAAGGAAAGAAAAAAAATTGAAAATAGTGAATGGTGAAGTGGGGAGTGGGTTCTGCCACTGCCATTGAAAAAAAGAAATGTTAAAAATTAAAAACTAATGGGATAAGTGGCAATCCCTGATCATGGTTAAATTAAGTGGACAAATATATATATATATAGGGAAGAAAGTGTAGTTACTGGGCTTTAAAGGAGCATCTCGATAGTTAACGAATGTTGGTTAATTCGGTTAAAAAAGTTTAGTAGATTAATCTCGGATTGCTGGAGCTCATGATCTGTAGGTCCATTAGTTCTCTTTACTAGCTCATAAGTGGACTAAACCTTAGATTAATGTGTTGAGAGAATTTGAAATATTCAAATTCGATTTAGGGAATTATATACTATATATGATATAATTAAATGTTTAATTATCAAATTAAATAGATTGGAGAATTGGGAATATTTAAATATGATTTAAATATTGTATACATGAATAGAGACTAATGTTTGGGATATGTATTTCATTAATTTAATATTTGACATTAAATTAATTTAAATTTTGATTAAATTATTTAATTAATTATTAAAATTAAATTAAAGAAAATTCAAGTTAATTATGATTTTTCAGAAATTTATTTAAATTAAATAAAATATAAAATTTGAAATTGGAAAGTTCCCACATTTCTAATTTTAACTTAATTCAACATCTATTTTCCATTAATTTTTTTTTGTGTTTCATGGTCAATTTCTCATATATTTCATTTGCATGATTTTGGTTCATAAATATGTAAGTTTAATTACTGGAACAACTTCATGCAAAATAGAAAATTGATGAAGAAATTGTGACTTTTCTCTACAACACACCAAAGTTCTCCAAATCCCAAAAAATCCTTCAAATTTCATCAAATTTGGATCCCACAATTCATTATAAGGTCAGAGTATAGTAGAGAAGATCCTTGTAACGACCCTAGTTTCCTACTTAATTCTAGGACGCTACTTCATGCATGCTTAGGCTTAACCGTACATTTTCTTTTAAACCAACCAATAAAAGCCGAATTTTATTTAATAATGCTCAAATGAGCAAAGATACAAAAACATAATTAAATGATAATAAACACACTAAAATAAAAATAAAATAAAATAAAATAAAATAAAAATTTACCGTTCGGGATACCCCTAAACCCTACTTTAAAAATGAAAGAAATTAAATAGTCAAATAATAAAATTGATGTATTTTGCATGAAAGTTTACGCCTAACTCCTAACCAGATTCAAAACATGATACTAGGTGCGGAAGCAGTAAATCGTCCTAATGGTCAGGTCATGGATCTCTCTTGTCATGTGCCAGTCTGTCATTACCCTTACCTGAAAAATAGGGAAAGAAAAGGGTGAGTATAAAAATATACTCAGTAAGCAACCCACTACTGGGCCCACTCAATGATCTGTTAGTCTATCCATTGGACCAAAATGCACAAGGGCATAATAGACATAGGTATAGGCATAGGCACATGAATGCATACTTTCATAAGTAGTGACACAAAGGTCACAGGCATAAACACAAATGGTGATCCTAAAAAGGACACTGTACATAAGCATAGGGTGTGGGCCCGAAGGCTCACACATGCGATGTGTATAGCCCAATGGTAACACTAACAGTCTTTAAAATCTCATATGGACATAAGAATACAAACAGTCAGTACAATCTGAGACATACAAACTTGAACACCGCTACCCATACATCAACTTTATCACAGTTTACTCATACATTAAACCTCATCACAGTCTATTCATACATCAACATTAGCACCCTATCCCTAGCCTACTCATGCATCAAACCTTATCACAGTATTCAGTCTACTCCTACATCCAACTTTACACATTATTCTCATACTTCAACTACAATTACCCATATCAAATTCCATCATAGTTTACTCATAAATGACATAAAAATTTTCAGCAGGCTTACCAAGATCTTAGGGCGACTGGCAGTAAACCACTTATCTTAGGATAACGAACTTATCCCCTCCACTTGTAAATTTCCTTCATAGTCACACGTTCCTGAAACCAATTGCATATTCAATAGGTGAATGTTAGCATAAGCCCAAAAATCCCCAAATGACAATGGGTAGCCAAAAAAAGTACCGAAAACTTACCTCAACAGACCGATCGGCAGAACTGCCGCGATCCAACTGCTATCAGAACCGACGACAACAGGCGGACACAGAATGGCGCTTGGAAGAGAAGAACCCGACGCAGCTGGAAGACCCACGATCAAGTGGCGGCTTGGTTGACAACAGCAAGGAGGTGTAACTGCGGGTCGTCGGAAGTAGAGCTTCGCAACGGCACGAGCCAAAGCTTCGGCTAGGTGGCGCGCCGTCGACGATGGAGAAGAAGGAAAACAATGATCGTCTCATCGTTGGACGCCTCAAATTGACGAACAAGGAAGCGGTGGCGACTACACTGTGAGGGGAGGAGGGTTTCGTGAAACTGGAGAAAGAAGAAGAGAGAAAAGAATTTTTTTTTCTTTTTGCACGCATCCCAAGGTCCACCAACACCTTTATATCCCTAAACCCCTTTTCTTTTTCCTAAATTAAGCACCAACTCCCCCCCTCGTTTTTTTTTAAAAGACAAAACTTTGGGGTGTCACACTCTTCCCCCCTTAATAAACTTTCGTCCTTGAAAGTTCTAATCTTAGAAGAGCTCTGGATGTAGTGTTCTCATCTCGTCCTCTCGCTCTCAAGTTGTTTCCTCAAACTGATGGTTCTGCCACAGAACCTTCACCAATGGCACCTCCTTGCTGCGCAAAACTTTCACCTCCTTGGCCACAATTTGTGCGGGCTTCTCCTCATAACTCAAGTTTTCATTCAGTTGCAAGGGCTCAAAGTCCACCACATGAGACGGGTTCGTTAAATACTTCCTCAGCATGGAGACGTGAAATACATTATGGACCGCAGAGAGAGACGGTGGCAAGGCCAAATGGCAAGCCACATAGCCAACCTGCCCCAAGATTTTGAATGACCCTACAAAACACTAACTCAGTTCCCATCAGTTTCTTCTCCCCAATCTCACCCTAACAAACAGGAGACCTGCAACCTTTGCCATAAAGAACTTCAAATGTTGACATGCAATGGTAGCCTGATAACTATTATTATAAGAAAACTCTGCCAAATGTAAGTGGGAGTCCCAATCCCCTGAGAAATCCAACACACAAACGCACAACATGTCCTTCAACATCTGATTTAAACATTCTGTTTACTCATCAGTTTGGGGGTGAAACGCTATACTGAAGTTCAATCGCGACCCTAAAGCTGCGTGGAGGCTCTTCCAAAAACTGGAAGTGAAACGAGGGTCCCTGTCGGACACGGTTGACACTGGCACACCATGCAACCTTACTATCTTCTTCATATATAATTGAGCCCACTTAATCACCGCGTACGTGGGCTTTCCTGGAATAAAATGTGGCACCTGGTGAGTCTGTTTATCATAACCCAAATCACCGAGAAACCCTTTGCTGTCCTAGGCAACCCCGTAATAAAATCCATAGCCACGCTCTCCCATTTCCATTTTGGCACATCCAATGGTTGTAGCAAGCCTATTATCTTCTGCCTCAGGGCCTTCACCTGTTGATAGACTAAACATCTACTGACATAGTCAGCTATCTCCCTTTTCATATTCGACTACCAGTAATATCATTTAACATCTTGGTACATTTTGGTATTACCTGGGTGCATCGAGAATGGAGAGTTATGAGCTTCTGCCAACAGTTCCTCTTTCAGGCCATCATCTGCTGGGACGCACAACCGTCCCTGATACAGAAGACCCTTACTTGGGTGGTAGAGGATCTCGTAGTCATAATCCTTTACTAACTCGAGCCACCTGCGCTACCCTATGTATTTTCTAGGTGAAGAAGTATTTCAGACTCTTGTGGTCGGTGAACACTTGGATCTTTTCCCCATACAAGTAGTGTCTCCAGATCTTTAGGGCAAACACTATCACTGCCAATTCCAAGTCATGGGTAGGATAGTTACGCTCATGGTTCTTCAACTGGCGGGAGGCATAGACAACCACCTACCATGTTGCATAAGCACACAACCCAAACCCTTCTTAGAAGCGTCACTACAGATCACCAAGTTCTCGGAGCCATCTGGTACGGTGAGAACCAAGGTTGAAACCAATCTTTGCTTGAGGTCCTAAAAACTGTCCTCACAAGCTTTGCTCCAAACAAATGAAGCTCCCTTCCTATTAGCTGGGTCAACGACATGGCCATGCTGGAGAAATTCTCTACAGACTTACAATAGTATCCAGCCAATCCTAGGAAGTTACGCATCTCACTGACCATTATAGGGCGAGGCCAATTGGTAACGACCTCAATCTTAGCTGGATCCACTGAAACCCCGTCCTTCGACACCATGTACCCAAGGAAGGACACCTTCCATAGCCAGAACTTGTACGTAGAAAACTTTGCATATAGTTTTTTTCCCTCAGTGTTCCTAAGACCTTCCTAAGATGTTCCTCGTGTTCCGCCTCTGTCTTCGAGTATACCAAAATGTCATCAATAAAAATGATTACAAAGGCGTCTAGGAAGTCCCTGAACACCCAGTTCATCAAATCCATGAATACCGCTGGAGCATTGGTCAGACCAAAAGACATTACAATGAACTTGTAATGCTCGTATCTGGATCGGAATGCAGTCTTTGGAATATCACTGTCCCTGATTCTCAACTGATGGTAACCTGACCGTAGGTCAATCTTGGAAAATACGGTAGCACCCTGTAGCTAGTCAAACAAGTCATCAATTCTAGGAAGTGGGTACTTATTCTTAATGGTCACCTTATTCAACTCCCTGTAGTCTATGCATAAACGTAATGACCTATCCTTTCTCTTCACAAACAACACTGGTGCACCCCACGGAGAAACACTGGGTCATATAAACTCTTTATCAAACAGTTCCTGCAATTGAACCTTCAGTTCTTTCAATTCTACCGGAGCCATTTTGTACGGAGCTTTGGATATAGGAATAGTGTCTGGCTCCAGTTCAATTGTAAAATCAATCTCCCTTGGTGGAGGCAATCCTGGAAGTTCTTTTGGAAATACATCGGGATAATCTCTCACAACTGGTTCAGAGGTTAGTGCAACCTTGGTTTCTGTTGTGTCAACTACGCTAGCCAAGACACTCTCGACACCTTAGTTAATCAATCTCTTGGCCTTAACCGTGGAAATCACCTTGGGAAAAACTACTGTCCCGACCCCTTTGAACTTAAAGCTGGCTTCTCTAGGGGGGGTTAAAATTCACCTTGTTACGAGAACAGTCATACTAACATGGTTGGCAGCCAACCAATCCATGCCCAGAATTACATCGAAATCACGCATGTCTAATACTATCAAAGTCACATCAAGGGTGCGGTTTTCTATTTCTAACTGACATGCTTTTATCTTTTCACTTGCTATCATAATTCTCCTAACGGTGTAGACATTGACAAAACATAGCCCAAAGGTTCCAAAACTAACATGCATGCTTTACGAACAACAAAGAAATGAAAGAGTGGGACGAGCCAGAGTCAAACAATGTCAAGGCATAGTGCCCTAAGATTGGGAGTGTACCTGTTACCACTATTCCCGAGTTCTCAGCTTCCCCACGACTGGTGTCTTAGACCCGACCCTGTTGCTACTGTCAGTTTGAACTACTCTGATGCGAACTCGAAAGACTGCGACGTAGGTGGGAGGCTCCAAGGCTTGCACAATGCCTCACACCCCATCTCGGAGTCCTTGCATAAACCTTTCAACCCTCTTTGTTTCGGTAGACACT
>NC_052350.1:6266058-6273236 GCF_009727055.1 Benincasa hispida
TGCTCAACCTTCCTCTTCTAGCCGGGGATCGGTTCCTCCGTCAAGGACTTCAAGAACTCTATCCCTTAAGGACAACTCATGCGTGCTGCCACTCGAAAGACTGCGACGTAGGTGGGAGGCTCCAAGGCTTGCACAATGCCTCACACCCCATCTCGGAGTCCTTGCATAAACCTTTCAACCCTCTTTGTTTCGGTAGACACTAGATCAGGGGCGAAGCAAGAAAATTTTTCAAACTCCTCTTTATACTCTTCTACTGTCATGGTTTCCTATTTCAAGTTCATGAACTCAGCCTGCTTGTTGTACCTCACATGAGCAGAGAAGTATTTCTCGTAGAACCGCTTTTTGAACTGATCCCACGTGGCTTGGCCTCCATTGGCTTCTATCATTCTCTCAGCCAAGTGTCACTAGCGCTTGGCATTGTCGATGAGAACAAAAATGATGCAGCTTCTGCTTCTCTAGACACCTCATGTACTGGAAGATCCCTTCAATAGTGGACAACCACAATTATGCATTTGTGGGGTCTTTCAGGGACCTGTTAAACATCGGGGGATCATACTTCTTGAAATCTCGTAGGTATCCAGCTTACAACAAAGGGCCTGCCACAGTCCGACTCGTGGCCCTATACTGATTCGAAACTGGTGGTAACGGGACTGACAAGGATGGTGCCTGCTGTGACTATACGTGCTGGGCGATCTACTCGGCCACCATGCCCCTTAGTTGTCCCACCATGACCTGCGTGACGACGTTCCTAATAGCTGCAACCATAGTCGTATATTCTATTGAAATTTCTGAGGACGATGGTCCTGGCGGGGGGCACAGTCGAAGTTCGAGGCCCATTTCTTAGTCTAACCATTTGCCAGGTTGACCTAGAGGGCTCATGAGGTGGCAGGTCTCGCACCTCTTAGCTCTGCACCTCGGGTTCTTGTAGATCGGGGTCCCGCTCCCCAACTACTTTTCTATCTCGACTGCCTCTTCCTCTAGTTCGTGGTGCCATACCTTATGACCACACATAGCACTTTAATACACACTAGCAGGGTAAACCATCAAACGACTGTACCACAAGTAAGATTTCATATATATATACTTCCCTAAAGGTTTTAAAACAACATATCTGGTGATGATGAAAGATCCATTTGTGGCCATAAGGAACAGATTAGACTCACGATGTAATTCAGTCTACAGAACCTAAAACTTAGGTTCTGATACCAAATGTAACGACCCTAGTTTCCTACTTAATTCTAGGGCACTACTTCATGCATGCATAGGCTTAAACGTATATTTTCTTTTAAACCAACAAATAAAAGCCGAAATTTATTTAATAATGCTCAAATGAGCAAAGATAAGAAAACATAATTAAATGATAATAAATACATTAAAACAAAAAATAAAATAAAATAAAAATCTACCGTTCGGGGTACCCCTAAACCCTACTTTAAAAATGAAGGAAACTAAATAGTCAAATAATAGAATTGATGTATTTTGCATGAAAGTGTAAGACGCCTAACTCCTAACCAGATTTCCAAACATGATACTAGGTGCGGAAGCAGTAAATCATCCTAATGGCCAGGTCACGGATCTCTCTTGTCATGCACCAATCTGTCATTACCCTTATCTTAAAAATAGGGAAAGAAAAGGGTGAGTATAAAAATATACTCAGTAAGCAACCCACTATTGGGCCCACTTAGTGATCTGTTAGTCTATCCATTGGATGAAAATGCACAAGGGCATCATAGACATAAGGGGCAAACCCGAAGGCACGCTTTCATAAGTAATGACACAAAGGTCACAGGCATAAACACAAGTGGTGATCCCAGAAAGGACACTGTATAGAAGCATAGGGTGTGAGCCTGAAGGCTCACACATGCGATGTGCATAGCCCAATGGTAACACTAAAATCTCATATGGACATAAGCATACAAATAGTCATTACAATCTCAGACATAAGCATGCAATCAAGGCCATGAATCAGCATTGAACTTTAACACCACTACCCATACATTAACTTTATCACAGTTTACTCATACATTAAACCTCATCACAGTCTGTTCATACATCAACATTAGCACCCTATCCCTAGCCTACTCCTGCATCAAAGCTTATCATAGTGTTCAATCTATTCTTACATCCAACTTTACACAGTATTTTCATACTTCAGCTACAAATACCCATATCAAATTCCATTACAGTTTTCCCATAAATGATATAAAAATTTTCAGTAGGCTTAACAAGATCTTAGGGCGATCGACAGTAAATCACTTACCTAAGGATAACGAAGTTGTCTCAAAACGAGACCTTACTCCGCTTGCACACTTCCTTCACCGTCACACGTTTCTGAAACCAATTGCAAATTCCATAGGCGAACATTAGCTTAGGCCCAAGAATCCCCAAATGACAATGGGTTGCCAAAAAAAGAACCGAACTTACCCCAACAAACCGATCAGTCGAACTGCCGTGATCCGACTGCTACCAGAACCAACAACAACAGGCAGACAGAGAATGACGCTTGGAAAAGAAGAACCCGACGCGGCTGGAAGACCCACGATCGAGCGACGGCTTGGTTGACAACAGCGAAATGGTGCAGCTGCAGGTCGTCGGAGGTCGAGCTTTGCACCAGCACGAACCAAGGCTGGTTAGGTGGCGCACGGTCGATGACGGAGAAAATGGAAAACAACGATCGGCTCACCACTAGATGCCTCATATTGACGGATAGGGAAGTCGGTGGCTACTGAACCGTGAATGGGGGAGAGGGGTTCGCAAAAATAGAGAAAAAAGAAGAAGAGAAAAGAATTTCTTTTTTTTTTTTTTGTTTTTGCATGAATCCCAAGGTCCCCCAACACCTTTATAACCCTAAATCGCTTTTGTTTTTCCTAAATTAACCACCAACTTTCCCTTTTTTTTAAAGACAAAACTTTGGGGCATCACAATCCTTGTGGTAGTGTACAACAAGTTCGTGAGGAGATTTTCATCAGTGGATTGGATAAAAAAAGAGTTCTACAAAGGTTGTAATTTAAACCCTAATTTCTGGAAAACTATGAACATGCATGCTTATTTGCTAAAATTGATGTTGTTAGAGTGCTTATGATCCTAATTTCTTTCGCATGTTGAATGTCAACACCATTAACCACAATATATATTTGTTTGGCTTTCTCTCAGAACTTTTGGTATCCAAAAAGCATTTTGAGTAATTTTGTTTGGTTGTAAAGTTGTTGAAGAGTTTTATAAAATTTTGGTGATCATAGGAATTGTGTAGTTTTGGAACATATTGTGTAGCATTGTTTGATTGTCAAGCTGTTGGAGATGATTTTTGAAATTTTGGTAGAACTTATACATTTTGTTTAGGTATGAAACATGGTGCATAACTCTATATTAAATCCAGTTGTGAATTAATCATCAAAATTGAAATGATATGATAGATTGTATTCTCTGGAAGGTCTTTGTTTTGATGAATATTTTTGTGGAGAAATTAACTGAAACAGAGAATAAGAATTATTAGTATTATAAAAATAATTTATGTAGGATTTGGGTTTCATATTTTGCTAATAGTTTGTTGCAGGCCATATCAGATATGATGTTAGTGTTAAACTGACATCGTAGTATACAACAATAACAAATATGAAACGACATCTAAACACAACATAATCAATTTCAGTTCACAACTGCCATCCATGACCCATATTATGTCGATTAGAAACTGACATCGTACCGAACCGTCATTGTAGTATGTATGATGGAAGTTCCTAACCACCATCATACAAAATTGTTGGGAATGTCCGAAAACTCGTAGTTCGTAAATCATGGAAACATATTCTATTTTAAATAAAAGTATTGTTGAAGTCTTTATTCAATAAAAGCCTTATTGAAATTGTATTATGTAATAAAAATGCAATAAACAAATCCATGACTATAGTATGAATACTGTAACTTTATGTAGAGACATAAAAGAGGAGCAAGTTATGGTTTATAGCCAAAAGGGTCTATAAATATATGGATGAGATGGAGACACTATGGATGCGGCCTACTTTGTATAATGATACAAACGACGTGATCCTGAAATCGTTCATTTGAAGATATGTGAGTAGAGACATCTTATGCAAAAGCGTTTTGCATAAGACTGGATTACAAAATAGTCACTTTTTCTTTTTAACGACCATTTACTGTTAAAACTGACTATTTCAATTCAATGACATAAGGTAACTCAATCTTAATCCTGAGCTAACTATGAACTCCTATTTATTCGAGATTATCCTTTGATCTGCATAGGTGAGAGTAGTTCAGCAGCACTACTAAAAAAACCTCCCATTTTGGGGTTAAGACCGGGTAGATAGCAAGATGAAACTCACTACTACCCCTTTTAGGGTTAGCAGATAGGTTGTTCCCTTAAGTATTGATTCCTGGTCTTGAACAAAGGGGTCCCGCCCTCTCATGGCCGAGAGAGACATGGTTTATTAGAGGAATCATGGGAACTTAAGAGCAAGATGTATTTATAGGGGTAAAAACAGTAAATTTTGATTCAACTGTAAATACGAATGACCTGTGAAAGATCGACTTATTGATTATGATTAAATTTGTTTCTTAATTTAAAAACCTTTCAAATTTATATTTATATTCAAGGTGGACTGAATTTTCAAGTCTCATTAATATATTATTTTTCCTAAATATATATATTTTTTATATATATATAAATCCTATTTCTACTAAATCCAAACTAAATCAGTTCATCTTTACCAACGAAATCGACCCTAAAAATTATTAATTTGAAGGAAAAAATGTATAGACAAACTAGTTAAATGACCTAAAAATAAATGTGTATAGAAACCATTAAAATAAAATCATGACAATTTGTACCTTTGGTATAAAACATAACCTAGGAATTGAAAAATGGAAAATCCAACCATCAGCAGAGGAGAAAAATAATAAAAATCCCCAAATTAACCTGTCCAAATCAAAAATAAAGAAACAGAGCTCAATCAGAATGATGAACAATGAACCTATAAACCATAACATGGTTCCATAACTATCCCCTGGCTTCACAATCTGTGAAGGAAATCAGGATGGATTCACAGAATCCGGAAAAACCCTGAGTTAACCAAGCAAAGCCCTGCATATTCCTTTATACAACAACCCCTGTTCCTTCCCTTTCGCATCCTTCAACTGATCCGCCGTATAAAATTGAAACTCCCGGCTGATTACTCCATAGCTCCATTTCCTCCCCGACGTCTTCCTGTAACTCCCCATTTTTCTTCAAATGCTCACTCCTGGTGTCGTCCACACACGTAATTTAATGTTCGTATCCACCGAACAGCTCTGATCTGCGACCCGATCTCTTGTGGGGTTGAGAAATCGAAGGGTTCCGACACTAGCACGATTTCCGTGGGAAATAGCTCGGTGTCGACGAAGAAGTTATGCTTGCGGCGAAGAGTTTGATTTTGTGAGATAGAAATGTCGTGCTTGAATGGTCGTCTAGATTCCAGTAAGAGTGTTGGGCAAGTTGCTGGGGTTGGTTTGTTTATGGATTTTCTTCCTTTTTCTCCTAATTGTTTGTTTCTATGAACAATGTAAGTTTACTGAAACTGGAATATCGCCGGAACCCTGTTTACACAAAAACCAGACAAAACCCTCCAATTTTTCATTGTAATCCCTTAATTAGGTTTAAGATTTACGGTTTAGAGTCCGACCTTGTTCGCCAATTGAATACTATCGTGGGGGAATGGCGAATAAGGGGTCGGACTCTACCTTGTCCCTTCCACATAGTTCTCCACCTTCCATATCACATTCCAAACCCTTTCTTCCAACCCTTCACAGTCAAATAAAAAATGCTTAAAAAAGATCTCAAATATAAAATACAATTTTCTAGCATTTTGAATTGCTTTTAATGTTCATGAATTTGAGCTTAACTACCTATTAAGTTGTAACAATTTGAGTCATTGGAGTTCTCAAATCCCAGTCCCAGAGAGAGAAGCAACATGTCATTACAGGGCAGTTAATAGATGACGGCGAATAGTGACAGTAAGGAGTTTAACCCAGAAAATAGATACGATGAATAGGTGATAAATACAAGTAACTAGTGAATAGATGTCGGTCGAAAGGTTTCAAGTAAGTACTTAACTATGTTTAATGGGCCATATAAATCAAATGTAGTGTCATACGCTAATGAAAAAGATGAATTCACAATTAGAAAGGAAAACGTTGGGGGAGAGAAAGGGAAGAAAAAGTGTTTAGATCGATGAAATATACCATGGAGCAAGTTCCTTCAAATCATTAGGAGTGAGTTATAAAAAACACCATCGATACCAAATTGAGCCTCCTCCAATGTATTTGCTACACGTCCAACATGTTCCAAAGTAGGTAGATCATTCTGTCAAAACAAATGCATAAACAAATCAGACCTTTTATTTATTTTTCTCTTTTATACGAATCACAACTAAAAATGCAATTATCTCACTTGAAAGCATCAATTGAAGGAGAAAGAACAGATATCAATCCAATCTCTAAAAACAAATAACACGAAAAAAAATTTAGAACTATAATCATAATGGTTGAATGCAAAATATAAATGGATAAGGTTTAAGCAAAACAAAAACAGAACAAACCATTTTTATACAAAGGGAGAAATAACAGTGAAAATGGTAGCACAATAAATTCGGTAATTTAATTAGAAAAAATCTCTCCTTCTCAATTCATAAACTCCCACTCATTCCCATTAGCAAATCCAATGGCTGCAAACCACTAAAGAAGAAAGATCAATGGAAGAACTTTGGCCATTTTTGAAGATAGAACATGGTGTCTTGATGGGTTAAACTTAAAGCTCAAAAGGATATTAAGTAAGCTGATAGAGAAGAATGCATCTAATTTTGAAAATTAAACTCAATTGAAATTGGGGAGAATGTGCATAGATTTTTATTAATATCCCTAAGTTTAGGGTTGGACTTTATCTTAAGTTACTTATATACATAAATGTTGTTATAAGAACTTGAGATATGATTTTTTTTTTCATTTTTTCTATTTCCCTTTCTTTGCTTCCAATGTTCCAGAAATATGAATATCTAATATTATGAACATGGTATCTAAGATAGGATTTAAATTTTAGGAACTTTTAAAGCCCTCTGGAAAAATCAAAATCAAGATCTTGAAAATGATAATGAAGTAAAATCTGCACAATATAACTCAAAATGATCGAA
>NC_052350.1:6273261-6276675 GCF_009727055.1 Benincasa hispida
GATTCGCCGTATAAAATTGAACTCCCGGCTGATTACTCCATAGCTCCATCTTCCTCCCCGACGTTCTCCTTGTAACCTCCGCCATTTTCTTCAAATGCTCACTCCTGGTGTCGTCCACCACGTAATTAATGTCGTATCCACCGACTATGCTCTTGATCTGCGACCCGATCTCTTGTGGGGTTGAGAAATCGAAAGGGGTTCCGACCACTAGCACGATTTCACCGGTGGGAATGAGCTCGGTGTCGACGAGAGTTATGCTTGAGGCGAAGAGTTTGATTTTGTGAGATAGAATGTCGTTGCTTGAATGGTCGTCTAGATTCCAGTAAGAGTGTTGGGCCAAGTTTGCTGGGGTTGGTTTGTTTATGGATTTTGCTTCCATTTTTACTCCTAATTTGTTTGTTTCTATGAACATGTAAGTTACTGAAACTGGAATATCGCCGGGAAACCCTGTTTACACAAAAACCAGACAAAACCCTCCATTTGTTCATTGTAATCCCTTAATTTAGGGTTTAAGATTTACGGTTTAGAGTCCGACCTTGTTCGCCATTGAAACTATCGTGGGTGAATGGCGAATAAGGTCGGACTCTACCTTGTCCTTCACATAGTTCTCCACCTTCCATATCACATATCCAAACCCTTTCTTCCCACCTTCACAGTCAAATAAAAAATGCTTAAAAAATCTCAATATAAAATCAATTTTCTTAGCATTTTGATTGCTTTTAAATGTTCATGAATTTGAGTTAACTACCTATTAAGTAATGTAAACAATTTGAGTCATTTGGAGTTCTCAAATCCCAGTCCCAAGAGAGAGAAGCACATGTCATTACAGGGCAGTTAATAGATGACGGCGAATAGGTGACAGTAGGAGTTTAACCAGGAAATAGATGACGATGAATAGGTGATAATACAAGTTAACTAGTGAATAGATGTCGGTCGAAAGGTTTCAGTAGTACTTAACTATGTTTAATTGGGCCATATAAATCAAATGTAGTGTCATACGCTATGAAAAAGATGAATTCACAATTAGAAAGGAAAACGTTGGGGGAGAGAAGGGAAGAAAAAAGTGTTTAGATCGATGAAATATACCATGGAGCAAGTTCCTTCAATCATTAGGAGTGAGTTTATAAAAAACACCATCGATACCAAATTGAGCTCCTCCAATTGTATTTGCTACACGTCCAACAATGTTTCCAAAGTAGGTAGTATCATTCTGTCAAAACAAATGCATAAACAAATCAGACCCTTTTATTTATTTTTCTCTTTTATACCAGAAAATCACAACTAAAAATGCAATTATCTCACTTGAAAGTCATCAATTGAAGGGAAAGAAAGAACAATATCATCCAACTTCTCTAAAACAAATAAACGAAAAAAAATTTAGAACTATATCATAATGTGTTGAATGCAAATATAAATGGATAAGGTTAAGCAAAACAAAAACAGAACAAACCATTTTTATCAGGGAGAATAACAGTGAGAATGGTAGCACCATAATTGGTAAATTTAATAGAAAAATCTCTCCTTCTCAATTCATAAACTCCCACTTCATTCCCATTAGCAAATCCAATGGCTGCAACCACTAAGAGAAAGATCAATGGAAGAACTTTGGCCATTTTGAAGAATAGAACAATGTGTCTTGATGGGTTAAACTTAAACTCAAAGGATATTTATGTAGCTAGATAGAGAGATGCATCTAATTTTGAAATTAAACTCAATTGAAATTGGAATGTGCATGATTTTTTATTAATATCCCTAGTTTAGTTGGACTTTATCTTAAGTTACTTATATACATAAATTGTTGTTATAAGAACTTGAGATATGATTTTTTTTTTCATTTTTTCTATTTCCTTTCTTTGCTTCAATGTTCCAGAATATGATATCTAATATATGAACATGGTATCTAAGATAGGATTTTAAATTTTAGGAAACTTTTAAAGACCCTCTGGAAAAATCAAAATCAAGATCTTGAAAATGATAATGAGTAAAATCTGACAATATAACTCAACAATTGATCGAATATATTTCATTGGTCTTCAACTAATAGGTTAATATTATGGCATATTAGACACAAAATTAAAAGCTCATAAACCTATTAAAACACTTTAAAACTTGAGGACTTATTCAATACAATACTAGTTTAGGAACTTGTAATTTAACTTTTTAACACATGACCAAATTAGATTAGAACCCACGTTTAAAATCTTGATATCGACGGAAATATCAAAGTCTCAGTTTTTTGAAAATGTTGATATTATGGAAAATTATAATAATAAATTATTTCTTTTAAGTACAATAGGCATAGGAGAATTCGAACCACATATCTCATGGTCAATAACACTATCATATTATGCTAGTTTTGGCATAATAACAAAATTTTAAAAATAATAAATTAGTAAATAAATATTGTATGTTTTTTAAACAAGTTAAATGTTTATTATTGATTTTATATTTATATTAGTGGCATTTTGTTATGTCTCAGTTTTAAATTAGGTGATAAAGTAATTTTCTATCGAACTCTAAAGTCATTTTATGATCAAGATTTTAGTCGTTCAGTATTTTGGAACGCTGGTTGTTAACATTTTACGTCACCTTCATTTTGCTTAACACATTCTAGATACAACTTAATCAAAGAGTTAACAAAATTTTAATAGTAGAGACCAAAATAAACACTTTTTTAAAAGTTCAAAGACTAAAATAATCATTTTTGAAAGTTTAGGGATCAAAAAGAACAACATTCAAAGTTTAGGGACCAAAATAGGGTTTAAACCATTTTTTAATGTTTCATCATATTTTTTAAGATATAATGAAAATGTCGATGTCAAACTCATGGAAATGTGAAAATATCATACAAGTCGATGAGAATTTAGATTTTTTTTTTTTTTTTTATGTTAGAAACAATTGATTAATTCGAACAACATAAACCAAATATAATTTTCTGACACAGCTATTGATTGACATGAATATTTGATTTAGATATTGATTGAATATATAATCAAGAATAATAATTGTTTACTTATTATAGTTTTACTATATGCTTAAGATGAGCTCAATTAACATTTAGGAGTGAGAGATTCCAATCTTCCAATCTAAAAATGATTGATAATTTCAATAGTATATACGAGGAAAAGATAGATAATGATACACTAATATTTTATTTCCTCCATGCTATCTAAACCAACATATATCAAAATTTACAAAAATGTAAATGATGTTTAACTAACAGGCAAAGGAATAATTATAAAGGCGTAGAAGTATACATGTAAGTTCTTAGAGAATCTGAAATATATTCAAACATATAGAGATAAAAGACAAACGTAATAGTGGAATGAAAATTGAGAGAAATAAGGATCATGAAAGAACATTGAATGCTTGAGCTCCTCCAGCAACCTTAATAAAGACATCCTCCAATGTTGC
>NC_052350.1:6277470-6280074 GCF_009727055.1 Benincasa hispida
TATATATTAAATCACATTTAATATATAATAAATAATTAAGTAAATATTAATTAATTAATTAATTAAATATCTCATATTTACTATTGATGCATTCAAACCATATAAAATGCATATCTCTCTCAACCTAATCTTTAATATCAATCCAATTCACATTAAATTTTACTATATAGTTTTAATATGAATCCAATTCATATTAATTTAATACTTGAATCTGATTCAAATATTATTCTCTCATAGTATATAGTTTTAATTATAAATGGTATTTATAATTAACTATATAGTATAATGAATCATTATACATCATACTCTATATTAATCCTTATTAATATAAAATTTCCTTAAATAATTTAAACAATTCAAATTATTCTAAAATTAATTGATCCTTGTTTTATCCATAGTAAGCTAGCAGGGGACCTAATGGACCTACAGATTAGAAGCTCCAATGATTCGAAATTAAATTAATTTAATTAACATTCATTAATTGTGTGTCACTCCACTAAAAACTCACAGCTGCACTCTTTTGCACTCTAAATATATTTCTGTATCTATGGATATAACCAGTCATCAATAAGTCGAGCCTTCATGAATTTTTCATAATTACAGTTGAGTCAAAATTACCGTTTTACCCATGTAATTACATCTTTCTCCTTAAGTCCCACTAATTCTCTAATGAACAACACGTTTATGATCTACCATAAAAAAATCTCTCTCGAACCAATGAGTGGGAGGGACCTTTTGTTCAAGACCTGGAGTCGGCACTTAAGATAGAAATTCATCTACTTTCTCTGAAAGCAGGAAGGAGTGAATTCCACTTTAAGGAGTTGTGTTCCTAACTCTCTACTTGGATAAATCCCTAAAATGGTAGGCTTATTGAGTCGGTAACAACGGCCACTCTCACCCATACAAATCAAAGTATTGCCTTTATAGACAAGAGTCTATAACCCACTCAGGATTGAGATCGAGTCACCTATAGTCATCCTATGAAATTTTAGTCTCTTCAATTAACGATGTTATAAATAGAGAAAAAAATATTTCGTGGTCCGATCTTATACTAACATTTATAAAGTGGGTTGTATCCGCAGTGTCATCAGGATAATGCATGCAACCTTATTCATATATTGCTAACCTTTTAGGTTATTACTTGAACATGATCCACTTGTATGTCTATCACATATTGTTCAAGCTACATAAAATAACCATGGATCTTAACTTATTGGATTAAGTTAATGCGTTCTAAATGTCGAATAAAATATTTCTTATTTTATTAAATAAATAATTTGTATTTACAAATTACAAAATACAAGATCCACGAAATTTAAGACACTAAATTCAACAATCTCACACTTGTCCTAAAGCGAGTGGAGTGTACAATACATAAATAAAAAAGTATAATATAATAAACTAGGGCATATTCTATGTTGGGTTTTATGTCCTAAAACTCGCAGTTTGTAAAATGATAAACATTTTCTATAATCAATGTACTTGTTATTGATTTCATAAATTGTATGAAAGTCTAAATCCAATAAATTAAGACTCATGACTATTGTATGAGTACTTGAACTTTATGTGGAGACATAAGAGTGGATTAGGTTCGTGTAAATAGTCAAAATGATCTATGGTACATGAATAAGGTTGGGTACCTTATTCTAGTAACACCATTGGATGCGGCCTACTCTATAGTTGTTACAAAGAGTTGTAAAGTGCTACATACGATGTGATCCTAATTCGTACATGTTATTGAAGGAATTCTTATTCAAGAGTACCTACGAGTGGAAGCGTATCTTTTCAATTCATTGTGATTGAATTACCACATATACATTCAAACGTTCTTTCATAATGCTAAAGAGATCAAGAAATCATACCAGATGAAGATTTCTTCTTCACAGCGAGTCTGAAGCCCAATCGTCTACCTCAAACAATCACCACTCGGACAGAAGAAAACAGAGAAGACAACAACACTTAGAGCCCTCAATATTCTTGGAGTGAGAATCCAAAGTGGGGGCTTTGTTCGGATTTAGTAGAGGGAAGAAGGAAGAGAGACCATACACAACGATCAAGCAAGTTGGAGGAGAGTTGTCTATCACATAGACAAGATGCTTGATCATTTAAGTGAAGTATATGATCGTGTAAGAAAAGTAAGCGATCGTCTAAACGATCATGTAGGAAAAGGTCAGTGATCTATAAATGATCGTGTAGGAAAAGAGTGAGCAATTGTCCGATCATTCGTGTAGGAAAAACTATGTGATCGTCTATACGATCATTTAGTAAATAACGGGATCTAAACAATCGCTTAGGAAAAAAGTAAACGATCGTTTAGATAATAGCGTGCGACGGTGTAATCAGTATGCGATCGCTTAACAATATCGTGTATTTAAGCGATCGTGGAGTCACTATCGTATAGGCACTGATTTTAAACGATGACGCTATCTTTTCACAATGTCTGCGCAATCCGAGATCAACATACCGTCTGCTATTTATAATGCTCTCATTCGTTATTTAGAACAGAAGAGGCGCCTTCCCATTTCCTTTATAACCGTCCAATGAATGTGATCTTATCATATTCATAACATATAAATTAATATCATATATTAATTATAATATTTT
>NC_052350.1:6280794-6282820 GCF_009727055.1 Benincasa hispida
GGATCAGCCCTTAAGAGAGCAATCTATCTACTTACCTCTACATTGGGGAAGAACTGAACTCCATCTTGTGAAGCTCAGTTCTTAGCTCCCATATCAGACGAATCACCAAAATGGTAGGTTTAAGTCAGCATTCTGGCCACTCGTACCCACGTAAATCAAAAGACCGCCCTTAATAGCAAGAGTTTCCAACTAACTCAGGATTGAGGTCATGTTACCTATGGTCATCCTAGTGAAGTGAAGTCTCAGTCATGAATGGTGTTATGTGATGAGACGTTAACACTTCGTGGTCAGGTCTTATACAAACTCTTTGTATAGGACGCTCCCGCTCACATGTCCTCTACACGAATGATCAGGATCGGACCATCTGTGACAAGTCACAACACTTGTGGCCATTCCACAAAGCGGGCCGCATCCATAGCATTACCAGGATAAGGTTTTCCTCCTATATCCATATACTACAGATCATTTTGGTTATCACTCAAGACATGATCCACTTCTATGTCACCGCATACATGCTTAAGTTACATAAAAATAACAAGGGATATTAAGTTTGTTGGTTTGTGGTAAAATAAAAAACATCTAAATGTGCAAAGGCAAGTAGTGAAGTAAATATCATTTATATTATACCTCACAAGTGTTCGTACAAAGTTTTTTACAAACTATTGGACACGAGATTTTAAGGCACAAACCCCAACAGTTATGACATAAAGAGTGGGGGCATCCTATGCAATGAGTTTTCTGTTAAAAACATTCTCAAATATCTTTGGAGAACGAGAGATTATATGCTTATGTATGGTCCTAAAGATCTGATCCTTACTAGATACACGGATTCTGACTTTCAGACCGATATTGATTCAAGGAAATCAACTTCAGGGTCAGTATTCACTCTTAACGGAGGAACAGTTGTGTAGAAAAGCATCAAGCAGAGTTGTATTGCGGACTCCACAATGGAAGCTGAGTATGTAACTACAAGCGAAACAACAAAAGAAGCAGTATGGCTCAGAAAGTTCCTGACAAATCTAGAAGTAGTTCCTAACATGCACCTGTCTGTCACTCTCTATTGTGACAACAATGGAGCAGTTGAAAATTTAAAGGAACCATGAAGCCATAAAAGGGAAAGCACATCGAACGGAAATACCATCTCATTAGGGAGATTGTACACAGAGAAGATGTTATTGTCACTCAGATTGCTTCCCAAGACAACTTAGCTGATCCATTTACAAAGGCCCTCTCGATTAAAGTGTTCGAGGGTCACCTAGTAGGACTAGGTCTACGAGTTTTGTATCACTAGGGCAAGTGGGAGAATTTATGGGTATTGTAATGCCCTAGTTTATTGTATTTGTACATTTTATTCTCTTCATGTAAATTCAACATTGTGTATATTTATTTATATTGATCCACTAGAGTTTTAGTCCAAGTGGGAGTATTGTTGGGTTTTAGATCCTAAAACTCGCAGTTTGTAAAATGATAAATATTTTCTATAATCAATATACTTGTTATTGATTTCATAAATTGTATGAAAGTCTAAATTCAATAAACTAAGATCCACGACTATTGTATGAGTACTTGAACTTTATGTGGACACATAAAAGTGGATCAGGTTAGAGTAAATAGTCAAAATGATCTATGGTACATGAATAAGGTTGGGTACCTTATTATGGTAGCACCATTAGATGCGACATACTCTGTAGTTGTTACAAAGATTTGTAAAGTGCTACATATGATGTGATCCTAATTCGTACATGTTATGACATGAGGTGTGGGAGCGTCCTATGCAATGAGTTTGCATAAGATTCCGGATCAAGAAATAAATCACTCTTACTTTATAACGCTGTTTACTGTATAAGACTGGCTATTTCACCTAGATGACCTAGGTAACTCGATCTTAATCCTGAGCTAACTATGAATTCCTGTTTATTTAGAATTTCCCTTAGATTTGCATAGTTGAGGGTTGGCTCAACAGCGCCGACTCAATAAGACTTTCATTTCAAGGGTAAGAATGGGTAGATAGCTGGAGACATAGGGT
>NC_052350.1:6283820-6290405 GCF_009727055.1 Benincasa hispida
AGAAAATTCGGGTTGAAGAAAGAGTTCTTCAACAAGATTACTACAGTGAGCATTTCTCCTTCATCCCTTGATTCAAGCTTGTTTTGAGTCTCACAACTCAATCTAGACCACCAGGAGAATAGTGGAGAAGATCTTGAGGTGGTCTGCAACAAGATTTGGAGAAGAAAGCAATTGAAGAAAGAGCTTTCAAGAAGTTTTACAAGAAGTATGTCTTAAAACTCACTTGTTTTTCTGCAAGAGCATACTTAATATTTTGCCAAAATTAGTGAATTTGAATGCTTAGATGATCCTTGTGCTTCTGCTGTTGTTGATACAATCATACATTCTATATCTTATAATACTCTTAATTGCCCTAGACAAGATGACTCATATCCCGTAGACCCAGACTCTCTAGGTGACTCTCATTAAGTTTAGCTGTGAGGGTCTTCGTAAACCGAAGCAATCTTCATGACGATCACATCTCCTCTGAAGGAAATCGAACACGAGATTTTTATGAGCAGCGAAAAATAGATCATTCCAAATTACAATCATGAATGAACATTACAAATTATAGTCGTAAACTCAAACAAATGGTTATGCAATCATTACAGAAATTACAGCATGATAACTACAAATGAACAAGGAAAATGCTACGAACATTTGTAGACTCGTCTCCACGCTTCTTGCTCAGGAATGCTTAAACACAGCAACCTCAAATGCTCGAACAACACGATTGCAACACTGCACGAACACTTTGCGTTCGAACTCAGCAATTGCCTCGGTCACGAACTCCCTAACAGCACGAATTACCTCCACAGAACCTCGACGGTGTCGAGTTGAATATGACACCACCAAGAAGGTTACCTTGGTATTCTCGGATGAGAATCCAGAGAGTGGGCTCTGTATGGACTTGGAATGAGGCAGACGAAGGAGGAGACAACAATCGTGTACACGATTGGGCAAGTGGGAGAAGGCTGAAACCTATTATATAGGTTGATGCCCAATCAGTTAGCAAAAGCTAAGCGATCGACTAGTAAAAGCTAAGCGATCGTTTAGCTCATCGCTTAGTACCATGTCTGTCGCTTATAAAACACTACACGATCGTCTAGCTCGCTTAAGCTGTCGCTTTGTAAATCCGTATTTACTTGACAGCTTCTGTGAGATGTTTTTCCGAGAGAAAATCTCTAAATTACATTCACAAAACTTACTAAAATTAGGAAAACAATTTTTCTTTTATCTCACGGTTACCATGAACCACCAATAACCTTCCACTTAATTGGTTATTAGAGAAAAAGATTTAATATCCAATAATTAATATTATTATATATATAAATGATAACCAACTTATCCTACTATATTTATAAAATATAGTTTTAATATTTCATCTCATGAAACATATAAACCATAGGTTTTTTTCTATTCCATGGTACTTAATGTAAATCTCATTTACATTAATCCTCCACTAGATGTATCTCATACACCATATCGACCATATCATATATAATTGAATTACCTTTCGTCAATTTGAACATTTCAAATCAATACCAAGAACAGATCCTCAACTGAATCCATTGAGCTACCAAGGGGACCTTATGGACCTGTAGCTCGAAGCTCCAACGGTACATGAATAACTAACTAAACTCTTTAGTCATGGGATCCACCATCCGTTAACTGCCATAGATATATGATGTGTCCATCTCAACCAATCATTAGTGCGACAACCCTTCATAGATCGCTCATAAGTACAACTGAGCCAATAACCGTTATGTCCCTGTAGTTATATCTAACTCCTTAAGTATCACTGATTCCTTTAATGAACATAAGTCATAGTCCTACTATGACTGAGCCCTCTCTTCCAAAGAGAAGTTGTGGCCATTATGTTCAAGCCCCGAAATCAGCTCTTTAGGGAGCAATCTCTCTATTTATCCTTGCTTTGGAAAAGGAGTGAATTCCATCTTGTGAATTGAGTTCATAACTCCCAGATCAGACAAGTCCATAAAAAGGTAGGCATGTTGAGTTGGCAATCTGGCCACTCTCACCCATACTAATCAAAGGACCGCCCTCAAAAGCAGGAGTTCCCAAAACACATAGGATTGAGGTCGTGTCACCTATGGTCGTTTAGATGAGATGTAAGTCTCTAGTATCAATGGAATTATATATAAAGTTTAGTCATCTCGTGGTTCGGGTCTTATACAAACTCTTTGTATAGGACACCTCTGCTCGCACGTCTTCACATGAATGGTCAGGATCTACCATCTATAGTAGTTTACAACACTTGCAAACCTCTACAAAGCGGGTCGTATCCATAGTGTCACCAGGATCAGGTATGCCACCTTAATCCTTATACTACAGACCTATTTAGGTTATCAATTAAGGCATGATCCACTTGTATATCACATATACATGCTTAAGTTCACATAAGATAACCAAGGAGCTTTGTTTATTGGATATGAGTAAATGCCAGAATTAAATAACAATTATTTTATTCATCAAATAATGTGTATCTTTACAAAACAACGAGACCCCGGGAGAATTAGGACACCAATCCCAACATCCTCGTTGCACAATCTCCCATATAAGATGATATTTACACCTGATATGTTTTCCTCTCTTGTGGCTTCGAGGTTCCTTGGAGTTTGCGACAGCACCAACATTATCACAGTATGAAGTGATCGACATTGACATATTTGGAACCACTTCCAAGTCTGTCAAAAACTTCCTGAGCCAGACAGCTTCTTTTGCAGCTTCACAAGCAGCTACATACTTTGTTTCCATGGTAGAGTTAACAATATAACATTGATTGATGTTATGTCATACTATAGCCCCTTCGTTAAGACTGAACATTGATCTTGACGCGGATTTCCTAAAATCTTTAATAGTCTGAAAATCAGAGTCAATGTATCCTATAAGGATCAAATCCTTAGCACCACACAAGTATATAGTTTCTCATTCTCCTAAGATACTTGAGATATTTTTAACCGCCACCCAATGATCAAATCCTAGATTGGATTGACATCTACTGATTATTCCCACTGCATAGAAAATATCTGACTTAGTACACAACATGGCATATGTGAGGCTACCTACTGCAGATGCATAGGAAATGTATCTCATCTTCTCAACCTCTTGAAGGTGTCTTAGGACACTGTTCTGTAGATAAGATGATTCCATGTTCGAAAGGTAATAAACCCTTCTTGAAATTCTGCATCGAATATCTGACAAGCATTTTATCGATGTATGATGCCTAAGACAAGGCTAGAATTTTGTTCTTACAATCTCTAGTGATCTGGTTCTCTAGAACAAACTGTTCTTCACCTAAATCTTTTATTTGGAATTGAACAGTCAACCATTTTTTAACCTCAGTCAATAAGCCTATATCATTCCGAATGAGTAGGATATCATCCACATACAATACTAAAAAAGATACTGAACTGTTGACGATTTTCTTGTATGCACAAAGTTCATCAATATTCTGGTCAAAGTCATAAGATTTGATTGCAATACCAAATATTATATTTCAAGATCGATATGCTTGTTTCAATCCATAGATGGATCGATTAAGCTTGCAAAACTTTTACTTTTGACCCTGGGCAACGAATTCCTCTATTTGTTTCATGTAGACATTTGCATCATGATTACCATGAAAAAAGGTAGTCTTGATGTCAATTTTCCATATTTCATAGTCATAATAGATGAAAATAAACAGAAGAATACGGATAGACTTTAACATGACAACAGGTGAGAAAGTTTCATCATAATCCACTCCCTCAACCTGGGTATAACCTTTTGCCACTAGTCTAGCCTTAAAGTTTGGTACCTTTCCATCTACTCCTCTTTTCCTCTTATAGATCCATTTATAACCTATAAGTTTTGCCCCATCAGGTTAATCTACAAGATCCTAGACTTGATTGAAGTACATGGACTCCATCTCAAGATTCATGGCTTTAATCCATTCATCTTTATTCATAGCACCCATTACCTTGTTATAGGTCAATGGATCATCGACGTCATCATCTGGCATGATGGCTTGAGTTTTTGTAATACCCAAATAGTGGTAGGTTAGGTAGCAACATTCCGACTACTTCGAGACTCTCTTAACTCTTGAGAAGGGTGTGTTTGAATAGATGAAGCAACATCAACACTACTTGTTGAAGTGTTAGGTTCTTCAACAACTTTTATTGAAGTTTAGACTAGTTTCATTGGAAAACTCATTCAATACAATTTTGCTTCTTGGTTTATGCTCCCTAATGTTGTCTTCCTCTAAGAAAGTAGCATTTTTGATACAAATACTTTATTCTCTCTTAGATCATAAAAGAGACCACCTCTTGTTTTTTTTAATAGCCTACAAATAAGAATAACTTTGCGCGTGGTTCCAATTTCTTTTGGCTAGCCACTAGTACATGGGTCGGACACCCATGTCGCCACGTGCCCGAGACGACACGGAGCGGCCGACGTCCTTAAAAATAATTAATTTAAAGAAAATAAAATAGGAGTTGCTACCAATCCTTTTTATTATGTGATTGGACACCAAAATAAAATGAGTAAATTTTAATTAAAAAAAAGGTCTACAAAAACTAGAGTTGAGTTTAGGTCGTTTGTGTATGGGGAAGTTGTTAGCACCCCACAACACTCTTTTACAAAACGGCGACCAAATTTGAAATCTTGAATTGCTTTATTCCTTAAATAAATTGGTTTGAGAAACAAAAGTTTAGAAACAAATGTCTTATCATGTCCCTCATTCTCCAATATTTTTTGAAGTAATGATCCCTAAGATATGTGGAATAAACTTCCATCAATTAGGCAACCGTGGAATTGAGTAATAATTTCTCACATCAAGAATATGAGAAAATATTACCATTTCCTAAAATCCATTACAAGAATAGCCTTTAATAAAGAAAAGATTTTTTTAAAATATTAATTAAATTCATTTTTTCTTGGAATTATATCTTGAACTCTCAAAGCTATGATTCCTCACATAAAAAATTTTAGAAAATCGGACTCCCAAATTTTCTAGATCCCGTCGTAGGATTTTTTTTTTTTTTTTTTTTTGAGAAACGGCCATAAAAATAATTTACTAGAAAAGTGGTTAGAAATTTTTTTGAAATAATATATTAATTTTATTTTATGTTTAAAAACACAAGAAGTTTAATTTAAGGTAAATTTTTAAATGACTTAAAGAAAAGCTTATGAAAAGATTTAAAAGAATTGGAAAGATTTTAATTGAAAATTAAATAATAATTCATGTGAATATTATGTAAGCAAAACATAATTTAAGAAATTAAAATTATGAATTAAATAAATATAAATAAACATATTAAAAAATTTATGAAAATATATTGGAGATCGATATCAGACTCCCAAATAATCGGTTCCCCATCTCAAGAACTCTAGGAAATCGGATTCTCAAATTTCATAGATTCGGTTGTCGGAATTTTTTAGAATGTAAATGAAAATTAATAATATTAGTATAATGACATTTGTAACATAACATGAAAAATATTGAAATAATAATACAATAAAATATTGAAAAATAAAAGGACTAATTGCACTATATAAAATAAAATGAATAAATATTAATATAAATAGAGTACATAAATAAAGACATGAAAAAAAAAAGTATTTAAATAGAGATATGAAAAAAAATATGTTAAAGTTTGAAATAAACCTTTTTAAAATGAAAGTTTAAAATAATTTAAGAAAAATGATAAAACTTGATTAAAACTATATCTGAAAAAAGGAAAGAAAAAAATGGAAAATAGTGGTTGGTGAAGTGGGGAGTGGGTTCTGCCACTGCCATTGAAAAAAAGAAATGTTAAAAATTTAAAACTGATGGGATAAGTGGCAACCCCTAATCATGGTTAAATTAAGTGGATAAAAATATATCTATCGTGAAGAAAGTGTAGCTACTAGGCTTTAGAGGAGCATCCTGATAGTTAACGAATATTGGTTAATTCGGTTAAAAAAGTTTAGTGGGTTAATCTCGGATCGTTGCAGCTCATGATCTGTAGGTCCATTAGTTCCCTCTACTAGCTCATAAATGGACTAAACCTTAGATTAATGTGTTGAAAGAATTTGAAATATTCAAATTCGATTCAGGGAATTATTAACTATATATGATATAATTAAATATTTAATTATCAAATTAAAAAGATTGTAGAATTGGGAATATTTAAATATGATTTAAATATTGTATACATGAATAGGGATTCATGTTTGGGATATGTGTTTCATTATTTAATATTTGACATTAAATTAATTAAAATTTTGATTAAATTATTTAATTAATATGCACCTCGGGTTCTTGCAGGTCGGGGTCCCGCTCCCTAACTATTTTCCTGCCTCGACTGCCCCTTTCCCTTCTAGTTCGTGGTGACAACTTGGTGAACCACATATAGCATTTAATACACACTAGCAGGGGTAAACCATCAACGACTGCAAAAACCACAAGTAGGATTTTCATATATATTTTAACTTCCCTAAGGTTTTAAACAACATATCATAGCGATGATGAGGAATCCACTTTAGGGCCATAAGGAAACAGATTAGACTCACGATGTAAATCAATCTTACAGAAACCTAAACTTAGGCTTCTGAACCACTGTAACG
>NC_052350.1:6290461-6329468 GCF_009727055.1 Benincasa hispida
TATTAAACATGTAAATTAATTCATATTAAAGAAAATTTAAGTTAATTATGATTTTTCAGGAATGCACTCGTAACGACCCTAGTTTCCTACTTAATTCTAGGACGCTACTTCATGCATGCATAGGCTTAACCGTACATTTTCTTTTAAACCAACCAATAAAAGCCGAATTTTATTTAATAATGCTCAAATGAGCAAAGATAAGAAAACATAATTAAATGAAAATAAATACACTAAAACAAAGATAAAATAAAATAAAATAAAAATTTACCGTTCGGGGTACCCCTAAACCCTACTTTAAAAATGAAAGAAATTAAATAGTCAAATAATAAAATTGATGTATTTTGCGTGAAAGTGTAAGACGCCTAACTCCTAACCAGATTTCATAACATGATACTAGGTGCGAAAGCAGTAAATTGTCCTAATGGCCAGGTCATGGATCTCTCTTGTCATGCGCCAGTCTGTCATTACCCTTACTTGAAAAATAGGGAAAGAAAAAGGTGAGTATAAAAATATACTCAGTAAGCAGTCACTACTAGGCTCGCTCAGTGATATGTTAGTCTATCCATTGGACCAAAATGCACAAGGACATCATATACATAGGCATAGGCATAAGGGGTGAACCCGAAGGCATGCTTTCATAAGTAATGCATAAACACAAGAGGTGATCCTAAAAAGGACACCTTACATAAGCATAGGGTGTGGGCCCGAAGGCTCACACATGCGATGTGCATAGCCCAATGGTAACACTAATAACCACTAAAATCTCATATGGACATAAGCATACAAACAGTCAGTACAATCTTAGACATAAGCATGCAATCAAGGCTATGAATTAGCATCAAACTTTAACACCGTTACCCATACATAAACTTTATCACGGTTTACTCATACATTAAACCTCATCACAGTCTGTTCATACATCAACATTAGCACCCTATCCCCAGCCTACACATGCATCAAACCTTATCACAGTGTTCAGTCTACTCTTACATCCAACTTTACACAGTATTCTCATACTTCAACTACAATTACCCATATCAAATTCCATCACAGTTTACCCATAAATGACATAAAAATTTTCAGTAGGCTTAACAAGATCTTAGGCGACCGGTAGTAAACCACTTACCTCAGGATAACGAACTTATCCCAAAACAAGGCCTTACTCCATTTGCAAACTTCCTTCACCGTCACATGTTCCTGAAACCAATTACAAATTTCATAGGTGAACGTTAGCTTAGGCCCAAGAATCCCCAAATGACAATGGGCTTCCAAAAAAAGAACCAAACTTACCCCAACAGACCGATCGGCCAGACTGCTGTGATCTGACTGCTACCAGAACCGACGACAACAGGTGGACATAGAACGACACTTGGAAGAGAAGAACCCGGCGTGGTTGGAAGACCCACGATCGAGTGGCAGCTTGGTTGACAACAGCGAGGAGGCGCAGTTGCGGGTCGTCGAAGGTAGAGCTTCACAGCGGCGCGAACCAAGGCTGCGCACACGGACGATGATGGAGAAGAAGGAAAAACAACGATCGACTCACCATTGGATGCCTCAGATCGACGGAAGGGAAGCCAATGGGGACTTACACCGTGAAGCGTGGGTGGGGGGGGGGGGGGATTCGCGAGAAAGAAGAAGAAGAGAAAAGAATTTCCTTTTTTTTTTTTCTTTTTGCACGCATCTCAAGGTCCCCCAACACCTTTATAACCTTAAACCCCTTTTCTTTTTCCTAAATTAACCACCAACTCTCCTTTTTTTTTTTTAAAGACAAACCTTTGGGGCGTCACAATCCTTGTGGTAGTCTACAATAAGTTCGTGAGGAGATTTTCATCAGTGGGTTGGATCAATAAAGAGTTCTAAAAAGGTTGTACTCTCAACCCTAATTTCTGGAAAACTATGAACATGCATGTTTATTTGCTAAAATTGATGTTGTTAGAGTGCTTATGATCCTAATTGCTTCTGCATGTTGAATGTCAACACCATTAACCACAATATATATTTGTTTGGCTTTCTCTCTGAACTTTTGGTATCCGAAAAGCATTTTGTGTAATTTTGTTTGGTTGTAAAGTTGTTGGAGAGTTTTATAAATTTGTGGTGATTATAGGCATTGTGTAGTTTTGGAACATATTGTGTAGCATTGTTTGATTGTCAAGCTGTTGGAGATGATTTTTGAAATTTTGGTAGAACTTATACATTTTGTTTAGGTATGAAACATGTTGCATAACTCTATATTAAAATCCAGTTGTGAATTAATCATCAAAATTGAAATGATATGATAGATTGTATTCACTGGAAGGTCTTTGTTTTGATAAATATTTTTGTGGAGAAATTAACTGAAACAGAGAATAAGAATTATTAGTATTATAAAAATAATTTATTTAGAATTTGGGTTTCATATTTTGCTAATAGTTTGTTGCAGGTCATAACAGATATGATGTCAGTGTTAAACTGACATCGTAGTATACAACAATAACAAATATGAAACGACATCTAAACACAACAGAATCAATTTCAGTTCACAACTGCCATTTATGACCCATATTATATCGATTAGAACTAACATCGTACCGAACCGTCATTGTAGTATGTATGATGGTAGTTCCTAACCACCATCATACAAAATTGTTGGGAATGTCTGAAAACTCGTAGTTTGTAAATCATGGAAACATGTTCTATTTTAAATAAAAGTATTGTTGAAGTATATATTCAATAAAAGCCTTATTGAAATTGTATTATGTAATAAAAATCCAATAAACGAATCCATGACTATAGTATGAATACTGTAACTTTATGTAGAGACATAAAAGAGGATCAAGTTATAGTTTATAGCCAAAAGGGTCTATAAATATATGGATGAGATTGGGTACCTCATCCTGAAGACACTATGGATGCGGCCTACTTTGTATAATGATACAAATGACGTGATCCTGAAATCGTTCATGTGAAGACATGCAAGTAGAGACATCCTATGCAAAAGAATTTTTCATAAGACCGGATTAAAAAATAGTCACTTTTTCTTTATAACGACCATTTATTGTTAAAACTGACTATTTCAATTCGATGACATAGGGTAACTCAATCTTAATCCCGAGCTAACTAAGAACTCCTATTTATTCGAGATTATCCTTTGATCTGCATAGGTGAGAGTAGTTCAGCAGCATTACTCAACAACTTCCCATTTTGGGATTAAGACCGAGTTAACTGGGAACATAGTCCTGCAAGATGAAACTCACTACTACTCGTTTTAGGGTTAGCAGATAGGTTTTTTCCTTAAGTATTGATTCCTGGTCTTGAACAAAGGGGTCCCGCTCTCTCATGGCCGAGAGCGACATGGTTTATTAGTGGATCAGTGGGAGCTTAAGTGTAATAATATGGGTAAAACAGTAATTTTGATTCAACTGTAAATACGAACGACCTGTGAATGATTGACTTACTGATTATGATTAAATTTTGTTTCTTAATTTAAAAACTTTTCAAACTTATATTTATATTCAAAGGTGGACTTGAATTTTCAAGTCTCATATTATATATTACCTTTCCTAAATACTACTATATATATATATATCTTATTTTCTACTAATCCAAACTAAATCATACAATTGTTAACTAGTGTTTATCATTATCTTTGTTATAATTTTGTTTTAAACATGAAATATAATATTTTTACCGATTCTTCTTATTTTTAAATTTGAAATCATCATAATCTTTATTTTAGTTTGGTTTTAAAAAAGAAATATATAGGGTTCAGTTCATCTTTACCAACGAAATCAGCCTAAAAAATATTAATTATGAGTAAAAAATGTATAGACAAACTAGTTAAATGAACCTAAAAATAATGTGTATAGAAACCATTAAATAAAATCATGACATTTGTACTTTGGTTAAAACCATAACCTAGGAATTGAAAATGGAATACCCAACTCATCAGACAGAAGAGAAAAATAATAAAAATCCCCAAATTCCTTGTCCAATTTAAACCAAGAAACAGATCTCAATCAGAATGATGAACAGTGAGCCTATAAACCATAACATGTTCATAACTCTCCCCTGGCTTCACAATCTGTAAAGAAAAATTAGGATGATTCACGGAATCCGAAAAGCTTTGATTCCAAGCAAACCCCTGCATATTCCTTATACACAACCCCATCTTTCCTTTTCACATCCTTCAACTTATTTTTTGTATAAAATTGAACTCCTGGTTGATTACTCCATAGCTCCATCTTCCTCCCCGACGTTCTCCCTGTAACCTTTGCCACTTTCTTCAAATGCTCACTCCCGGTGTCGTCCACCACGTAATTAGTGTCGTATCCGCCGGCTACGCTCTTGATCTACGACCCGATCTCTCATGGGGTTGAGAAATCGAAAGGGGTTCCGGCCACTGGCACGATTTCACCGGTGGGGATGAGCTGGGTGTCGACGGGAGTTATGCTTGAGGCGAAGAGTTTGATTTTGTGAGATAGAATGTTGCCGCTTGAATGGCCGTCTAGATTCCAATAAGAGTGTTAGGCCAGGTTTACTGGGGTTGGTTTGTTTATGGATTTTGCTTCCATTTTTACTCCTAATTTGTTTGTTTCTATGAACATGTAAGTTACTGAAACTAGAAGATCGCCGGGAAACCCTGTTTACACAAAAACTAGACAAAACCCCTCCATTTGTTCATTGTAATCCTTTAATTTAGGGTTTAAAATTTACGGTTTAGAGTCCGACCTTGTTCGCCATCGAAACTGTCATGAGTGAATGTAATGTGGCTGTCCTTCATATAACTCTCCACCTTCCATATCACATCTCCGAACCGTTTCTTCACACCTTCACAGTCAAATAAAAAATGCTTACAAAATCTCAATATAAAATCAATTTGCTTAGCATTTTGATTGCTTTTAAATGTTCATGAATTTGAGTTAACTACCTATTAAGTAATGTAAACAATTTGAGTCATTTGGATTTCTCATATTCTAGACCTAAGAGAGAGAAGCACATGTCATTACGGGGCAGTTAATAGATGATGGTGAATAGGTGACAATATGAGTTTAACCAGGAAATAGATGACGATGAATAGATGACCGTACAAGTTAATTAGCGAATAGATGTCGGTTGATAGGTTTCAGTAGAAGCTTAACTATGTTTAATTTGGCCATATAAATCAAATGTAGCGTCATACGCTATGAAAAAGATGAATCCACATATAGAAAGGAAAACGTTTGGGGAGAAAGAAGAGAAGAAAAAAGTGTTTTGATCGATGAAATATACCATGGAGCAAGTTCCTTCCATCATTAGGAGTGAGTTTATAAAAAACACCATCGATACCAAATTGAGCTCCTCCAATTCTATTTGCTACACGTCCAACAATGTTTCCAAAGTAGGTAGTATCATTCTGTCAAAACAAATGCATAAACAAATCATACCCTTTTATTATTTTTTCTCTTTTATACCAGAAAATCACATCATAAAACGCAATTATCTCACTCAAAAGTCATCAATTGAAGGGAAAGAAAGAACAATATCATCCAACTTCCCTAAAACAAATAACCGAAAAAAAATTTAGAACTATATCATATTGTGTTGAATGCAAATATAAATGGGTAAGGTTAAGAAAAACAAAAACAGATCAATCCATTTTTATCAGGGAGAATAACAGAGAGAATGGTAGCACCATAATTGATAATTTAATAGAAAAACCTCCCCTTCTCAATTCATAAACTCCCACTTCATTTCCATTAGCAAATCCAATGGCTACAACAACTAAGAGAAAGATCAATGGAAGAAATTTGGCCATTTTGAAGAATAGAACAATGTGTCTTGATGGGTTAAACTTAAACTCAAAGGATATTTATGTAGCTAGATAGAGAGATGCATCTAATTTTGAAATTAAACTCAATTGAAATTGGGATGTGCCTGATGTTTTATTAATATCCCTAGTTTAGTTGGAATTTATCTTAAGTTACTTATATACATAAATTGTTGTTATAAGAACTTGAGATATGATCTTTTTTTTTCATTTTTTCTATTTTCTTTCTTTGATTCAATGTTCCAGATTATGATATCTAAGATATCAACATGGTATCTAAGATACGATTTTAAATTCTAGGAAACTTTTAAAGACCCTCTGGAAAAATCAAAATCAAGATATTTATGGAAAGTTATAATAATAAATTATTTCTTTTAAGTACAATAGGCATAGGAGAATTCGAACCACATATCTCATGGTCAATAACACTATCGTATTTTGCTAGTTTTGGCATAATAACAAAATTTTAAAAATAATAAATTAGTAAATAATATTGTATGTTTTTTAAACAAGTTAAATGTTTATTATTGATTTTATATTCATATTAGTGGCATTTTGTTACGTCTCAATTTTAAATTAGGTGATAAAGCAATTTTCTATCTAACTCTAAAGTCATTTTGTGACCAAAATTTTAGTCGTTTAGCATTTTGGCACGTTGGTTGTTAACATTTTACTTCACCTTCATTTTGCTTAACACCTTCTAGATACAATTTAATCAAAAAGTTAACAAAATTTTAATAGTCGAGATCAAAATAAACACTTTTTAAAAGTTCAAAGACTAAATTAATCATTTTTGAAAGTTTAGGGACAAAAAAGAACAACGTTCAAAGTTTAGAGATCAAAATAGGATTTAAACCATTTTTTAATGTTTCATCAAATTTTTTACGATATAATGAAAATGTCAATGTCAAACTCCTAGAAATGTGAAAATATCATAGATGTCAATGAGATTTTATACTATTTTTTTAAGTTAGAAACAATTGATTAACCCGAACAACAGAAACCAAATATAATTTGATGATATAGCTATTGATTGACATGAATATTTGATTTAGAAATTGATTGAATATGTAATCAAGAATAATAATTGTTTACTTATTATAGTTTTACTATATGCTTAAGATGAGCTCAATTAACATTTAGGAGTGAGAGATTCCAATCTTCCAATCTAAAATTGATTGATAATTTCAATAGTATATACGATGAAAAGATAGATAATGATACACTAATATTTTATTCCTCATGCTATCTAAACCAACATATATCAAAATTTACAAAAATGTAAATGATGTTTAACCAACAGGCAAAGGAATAATTATAAATGCATAGAAGTATATATGTAAGTTCTTAGAGAATATGAAATATATTCAAACATATAGAGATAAAAGACAAACGTAAAGTGGAATGAAATGAGAGAAATAAGGATCATGAAAGAACATTGAATGCTTGAGCTCCTCCAGCAACCTTAATAAAGACATCCTCCAATGTTGTGTCAGCAAGCCCCCAAGCAAAGACTATAAACCCACTATTTGCATTCTCCACCAATTGAAACACGTCCCCTATGCGGACCTTGTGTTTTGGAAGTTTGAACTCCCGTGTTCCTGAGATGTGGTAGATCTTGCTAGCACCATGACAGATATTGTAACAACCCAGATTTGTACTCATACACTATAGGAAATTAAATATTGAAATTTATTGGTTGATAAATATAAATACCCTAACCTTAATTTAGGAAGCAGAGAAACAATGAAATAATAATAATAATATTATTAATAAATAAATAATAAAAGAAAAGAAAATTGGAGAGAGTGGAGAGAACAAGATTCCTGGAGAGAGCGAGAATTGTAGCGAGAAAACTAGAAAGAGCGACATTGAAGAAAGCAAGATTTGCAGCGAAAAAGTGGGAGAGAGCGAGAGCCACACCAGCAAGAAAACTGGAGAGAGCGAGATTCTGAGAAGAGAGCTATGAGATCGAAGAGAGAATTGGAGAGTGAGAAACCCCAGCGTGCGATGCTAGCGAGATTGAGGCTGGCGAAGAGAGAGTGACATCCCTGTAGAGAGCGAGATTGAAGGAAAAATTGGAGAAAGCAAGAATTGTAGCGAGAAAGCTGGAGTGAGCGAGACTGAAGAGAAAATTTGAGAGCGAGAGTGGAGAGAGCAAGTTTCCTAGCGAGAAAGCTGGAGAGAACGAGATTTTGAAAACAGAGAGAGCGAGATTGAAGAGAATTGGAGAGCGAGATTCCTAGCGAGAAAGCTGAAGAGAGCGAGATTCTGAGAGCAAGGAGAGTGAGATTTGGACGGAGCGAGATTTGGACAGAGCGAGAGTGGAGAGAGCGAATTCCTAGCGAGAAAACTGGAGAGAGCGAGATTCTAAGATCAAAGTGAGCGAAATTTAGACAGAAGCGCGAATTATGTGTTGAATTTGGCCACGATCTTATAGATTATACATGGAAAAACCCTAAAATTGAATACAAACAAAGAATGATGACGTAACGGCAAATGTTAGCCAAGATTAGGTGTCTTATTGAGAGGAATCCTTAAACCCTAAGTAATTTTAAAGAAGCCACCTGTAGAATGATTTTTCACACTGAGAAGAGCTGAAAACTATTATAAATAGGACCCTTTGCCTGAAGATTTAACCCATTCTCAAACAAATCTCAGTAACAAAGAATCATGTGAAAGAGTAAGTGTGAGTGAGGAAGTTATGTGAGGTTAAAAGAGAAAAGCTCGGGTAAGGTGCTGCCAAAATTTCTGCCAAAATTTCCTTCTAGTTTAAAAAGGGAAAGCTCTACTGATCAAATCATAAAGAATAATAAGGAATAACTAAATCACAGTCAAGGTAAGTAGTTTATCTCACCCTCTCTTTAAGTGTTCTATGGTAGTGTACCTTTATTATGTTGCATGATTATGTTATTGTTATATTGCATTACATGTTTAGAACACGTTTCTCTACAGGGACCCCATGCATTATGTTTGTTCACAATCATGTTAAAATCAAGTTTTAATTAGGTGTAGGTTATACTTCCAGGGCTGGTAGGGTATGTATGGTTGCACCCCTCTAGTTCAATCTTACGTTTATGCTAATGGTTGATGTTGGATGCGACTTTGGCCCTACTGACTACATGACCTGCTAATCATCAGATGGGTTACTTTTCGCTTAAGTCCTCATTTCCTATCAGGACGGAGAAATTTATGCTTCTAGGGCTGGCAGGGCATGTATGGTTGCACCCCTCTAGGCCCAATCTTACGTTATGTTTATGCTAGGGACTAGCAGGGTATGTATGGTTGCACCCCTCTAGTCCAATCTTACGTTTATGCTAATGGTTGATGTTGGATTGCGACTCTGGCCCTACTAACTGCATGACCGCTAATCATCAGATGGGTTGTTTTTGCTTAAGTCCTCATCTTCCTACATCAGGCGGAGAAATTTACGTTAGAAGCATAACCGACCACCACATGTTATTATATATTTTCGATCCCATCATATGTTTTCAGGACATATTACATGTGATTTGCATTTGGTCACTACCTTATGTGAGAACTACTTATAGGGTAATATTAATATCATCCTATATTTTATCAGATTTTTTGTAGGTAAGGACACAGCGTAGATTGCAGAATTGGACGACGCTCAAATGGCCAACCATCAAACTCATTATTATAGGCACATGCATTTTGTACCACCACACTAATGTTTTATGGATCCTAGTGTTTTGATAAATAAACTTTTTATATAGTTTTTCTATCTAATTAATAAAATTTAGATATGTTCTTTGAAAATTTCACCAAAACTCATCTCATGATATAAAAGTCTAAGTATGCATATCGTAGCGGTCGGATCATAATGTGTAAGGATCCGGTCGTTACAGATATTCTTCACCATGTTCTCGACGTCATCATCGTGATTTGTGGATGTAGTCATTGTGAATACATAAGATCCTCCATATCTACCTTTGAGCTGTAAAACACAATTTAAGTATTGTCATGAAATTGACAAATAAAGAAAGCGGGAAAACATAAACTGTAAAGATCGATACATAAATTTATAGAAACACCGTGTCTTTGAATTGAGATTGAGAAAATCATAGAATTGATTTATAGAAACATTAAGACCAGACATTCAATTAAGGGAATTTAGGAGAAATGTTTTTTAAGACCAAATTCTTCAAGAACCTCCGTGAAAATCCTCTGCACGATCAGGAAAAAAAAACGAACGAGAAGACACTACCAAAAGGACTTTCCTGCTATGGCTTCAACAAGGAATTTGATTGTGGGATCCAACTTGTTTTCCTTGAATTACTTCTTTTAAATTTGCGACAGAATATAGAAAAATGTGTTTTAGAGAGTGAGAGCTTTTTGGAACCAATTGATTATGTGTTTTTATATATTTCGCAAAAAAACCAATATGAAGGGAAAAGTAACCCCTCACCCCACTCCCCAAATAAACCTTTCCACCTTCTTCTCTTCTGTGTCTACTAGTCGAGGGACAGAGTGAGACAAGCAATCAAATTTTCGTTCATACACTACCATAGAACATTTAAAGAGAGGGTGAGATAAACTACTTACTGTGATCTAATTATTCCTTATTGTTCTTTATGATTTGATCAGTAGAGCTTTCTCTTTTTAAACTAGAAGGAAATTTGGGCAGCACCTTACCCGAGCTTTTCTCTTTTAGCCTCACAAAACTTCCTCACTCACACTTACTCTTTCACACGATTCTTTGTTACTGAGATTTGTTTGAGAATGGGTTAAATCTTCGGCAAAGGGTCCTATTTATAGTAGTTTTCAGCTCTTCTCGGTGTGACAAATCATCCTACAGGTGGCTTCTTTAAAATTACTTAGGGTTTAAGGATTCCTCTCAATAAGACACCTAATCGTAGCTAACGTTTGCACTTACATCATCATTCTTTGTTTGTATTCAATTTTAGGGTTTTTTTCGATGCTTCAAAATTACGTGTTTGACCCATCACATGTATTAATTATGAACCTCTACAATATAAGTGAAAACTTGGAATATAAGGAGACTCGGTTTGCATCCTAGCAAGAGAGAAGAAGTCGCTTTTGTAATCGGGAAATAAGTTTAGTGAAGGTTTCTCTGGAGAAATCAGCAAGTGGAAAAAGCTACATGGAACGAGAAGAAGAGATGAAAGACAAATTACCTTATCTTTTTTAAGAACCAAGAAACTTTCAAGGACGAAAGTTTCTAAGGGGGAAGAATGTAACAACCATATTTGTTACGCATACACTACAGGAAATTAAATATTGAAATTTATGGGATGATAAATATAAATACCCTAACCTTAATTTAGGAAGTAGAGAAACAATTAAAAATAATAATAATAATATTAATAAATAAATAATAATAAGAAAATTGGAGAGAGTGAGAGAAAAGATTCTGGAGAGAGTGAGATTGAAGGAAAATTGGAGAGAGTGAGAATTGTAGCGAGAAAACTGGAAAAGACGAGATTGAAGAAAGCAAGATTTGCAGCGAGAAAGTAGGAGAGAGCGAGAGCCAACACCAGCGAGAAAACTGAAGAGAGCGAGATTCTGAGAAGAGAGCTGTGAGATCGAAGAGAGAATTGGAGAGCGAGAAACCCCAGCGAGCGATGCTAGCAAGATTGAGGCTGGCAAAGAGTAGAGGAAAGCGAGATCCTTGGAGAGAGTGGGATTGAAGGAAAAATTGGAGAGAGTGAGAATTGAGTGAGAAGCTGGAGAGAGCGAGACTGAAGATAATTTGAGAGCGGAGTGGAGAGAGCGAGATTCCCAGCGAGAAAGTTGGAGAGAAATGAGATTCTAAAAACAAAGAGAGCGAGATTGAAGAGAATTGAAGAGCAGATTCTTAGTGAGAAAGCTGGAGAGAGCGAGATTTGGACGGAGTGAGAGTGGAGAGAGCAAATTCCTAAGCGAGAAAACTGGAGAGAGGCGAGATTCTGAGAGTAAAGAGGAGGAGATTTGGACAGAAGCGGATTATGCGTTAATTTGGCCACGATCTTATAGATTATACATGGAAAAACCCTAAAATTGAATACAAAACAAAGAATGATGATGTAAGGGCAAATGTTAGCCAAGATTAGGTGTCTTATTGAGAGGAATCCTTAAACCCTAAGTAATTTTAAAGAAGCCACCTGTAGGATGATTTGTCACACTGAGAAGAGCTGAAAACTACTATAAATAGGACCCTTTGCCTGAAGATTTAACCCATTCTCAAACAAATCTCAGAATCGTGTGAAAGAGTAAGTGTGAGTGAGGAATTTTGTGAGGCTTAAAAGAGAAAAGCTCGGGTAAAGGTGCTGCAATTTCGCCAAATTTCCTTCTAGTTTAAAAGGGAAAGCTCTACTGATCAAATCATAAAAGAATAAAAGGAAATAATAGATCACAGTCAAGGTAAGTAGTTTATCTCACCCTTTCTTTAAAGTGTTCTATGGTAGTGTACCTTTATATGTTGCATGATATGTTATTGTTATGTTGCATTACATGTTTAAACACGTTTCTCTCCAAGGGACCCCATGCATTATGTTTGTTCACAATCACGTTAAAATCAAGTTTTAATTAGGTGTAGGTTATACTTCCAGGGCTGGCAGGGCATGTATGGCTGCACCCCTCTAGGCCCAATCTTACGTTATGTTTATGCTAGGGACTAGCAGGGTATGTATGGTTGCACCCCTCTAGTCCAATCTCTTACGTTTATGCTAATGGTTGATGTTGGATGCGACTCTGGCCCTACTAACTGCATGACCCGCTAATCATCAGATGGGTTAGTTTTCGCTTAAGTCCTCATCTTCCTATCAGGGCGGAGAAATTTACGTTAGAAGCATAACCGACCACACATGTTATTATATATTTTTGATCCAATCATATGTTTTCAGGACATATTGCATGTGATTGTGCATTTGGTCCACTACTAGTGAGAACTACTTACAGGGTATATTATATACTCATCCTATATTTTTACAGATTTGTTTATGTATAGATTATCGGGAGTTGAATAAGTTAACAATAAAGAATTATTATCCACTTCTACGCATTGATGACCTATTTGACCAATTACAAGGAGCCTCAATATTCTCCAAAATAGACATACGATCTAATATCATCAACTATGAATCAAGGAGTCGGATATACCCAAGACTGCTTTCCGAACAAGATATGGGCATTATGAATTTACGGTGATGCCCTTTGGATTAACGAATGCCCCCACAGCCTTCATGGACTTGATGAATAGAATTTTTAAGAACCATCTTGATAACTTTGTGATCGTATTCATAGATGATATTTTAGTCTATTCCAAGTCAAAGGCAGAACATGAAAAAAAAAAAAACATCTTAGGGAAGTTCTTTCCATAAAGAAATGAAAACTTGTATGCCAAATTCTCCAAGTGTGAGTTTTGGGTGCGGCAAGTTGCCTACCTAGGGCATATTGTAAAGCAAGAAGGAATCTCGGTGGATCCTGCTAAGATTGAAACGGTTATCAACTGGCCTCGCCAAATAACAAGTTAGCGAGGTGCGAAGCTTCCTTGGATTAGCAGGATATTATAGACGATTTGTGAAAAACTTCTCAAGTATAGCATTACCCTTAACTAACCTCACTAAGAAGAATAATCCTTTTGTCTGGAACCAAGCATGTGAGCAAAACTTCCAGGAACCAAAAGAAAAGTTGACCACAACCCCTATTCTCACTATACCTGATAGATCAGGGGGTTTAACTGTGTACAGTGACACATCGAAGAAAGGGCTTGGTTGTGTATTAATGCAACACGGAAAGGTAATAGTGTATGCTTCAAGACAACTAAAACCTTATGAACAAAATTATCCCATTCATGACTTGGAATTAGCTGCCGTAATCTTTGCATTAAAGATATGGAGACATTACTTATATGAGGAAAAGATCCAAATTTATACAGATCATAAAAGTCTTAAGTACTTCTTTACCTAGAAAGAATTAAATATGAGACAACGAAGATGGTTAGAATTAGTCAAAGACTATGACTGTGAGATCCTTTACCATCCAAGAAAAGCTAACATTGTTGCTGATGCTTCTAGCAGAAATCAGCTCATACAGCAGTTCTAAGTACCATCTCCAAACACATAATGGATGACCTGGAAAGAGTTGAGATCTCACTAATACCAGACACCTTCACAACTCGAATAGCACAGTTAATTGCAAGACCTATATTAAGGCAAAGGATAATTGATGCATAACAAATAGATAAATACCTAAACAAACAACTGCAGTCAGAGAATGGAGAAACCAATCAATTCTCTACAGCTCCAGACTCTACACTCCTCTATCATGGACGTCTATGTGTATCAGATGCTGAAGAAATCAAGAAAGAACTATTGAAGGAAGCTCATGAATCATGCTTTTCAATACATCCTGGGAGTACCAAAATATATCGAGACTTGAAAGCACATTACTAGTGGGGTAACATGAAAAAGGATATAGCCGATTATGTAAGTAAATGTTTGGTTTGCCAATAGGTGAAAGCTCTACGGCAACGACCACAAGGACTCCTCTAGCCTCTAAACGTTCCAAAATGGAAATGGGAGCATATTTCTATGGACTTCATCTCAGGACTCCCGAGAACTGTTAAAGGCCACAACATGATTTAGGTGATTGTAGATCGACTCACCAAATCGGCCCACTTCCTACCATGCAAGACTACTCACACCATGGAAGCACTAGCTCAAATGTACTTAAAAGAAGTCATCCGGTTACATGGAATCCCAATATCAATTGTTTCAGATCGAGACCCTTGTTTCGTCTACAAGTTCTAGAAAATTTTGCAGAAAGCAATGGGCACACAGCTAAATTTCAGCACAGCCTTCCACCCATAAACTGATGGCCAAACAGAATGAGTTAATCAAATCCTAGAAGACATGTTGAGGGCATGTGCTTTGGATTTTACTGGAGCATGGGATTCGCAGATACATCTTATAGAATTTGCTTATAATAATAGTTATCAGGCGAAAATTGGTATGACTCCCTTCGAAGCCTTATACGGAAAGAAATGCAGATCCCTTGTACACTGGGATGAAGACGGGGAGCGAACACTACTAGGACCTGAATTGGTGCAGCAAACATCAGAGTCAATTAAGCTAATTCGGGAAAGAATGCGAACAGCTCAAAGTAGACAGAAGAATTATGCTGATAACCGTCGAAAAGAGCTGGAATTCAAAGTAGGAGATCACGTATTTCTAAAGGTAGCACCAATGAAGGGCATTATGCGTTTTGGACAAAAAGGCAAGCTTAGCCCTCGCTTCATTGGACCCTTTGAAATATTAGAACGTATTGGCCAAATTAGTCACCACATGGCCTTATCACCTCCACACTTTACATAATACATAATATCTTTCAATGTATCATGCTTCAAAAATTGTTTGACCATCACGTAATTACATTTGAACTTAACAAATAAGTGAAACTTGAATATAGGAACTCCGTTTTGCTTAGCAAGAGGAAAAGTCGCTTTGTAAATCGAAGAAATTTTATGTGAGTTCTCTGGAGAAATCAGCAAGTGAATAAAAGCTTACATGGACGAGAAGAAAATGAAACAAACCCTTACTTTTATTAGAACAAGAAAACTTCAAGGACGAAATTCTAATAGGGAAGAAGTGATAACAACCATATTTGTACGCATACACTACAGGAAAATTAAATATTGAAATTGATGGATGATAATGAATAAACTAATACCCATAACCTTAATTTAGGAGTTAGAGAAAACAATTAAAAAATAATTAATAATAATATTAATATAAATAAATAATAAATAAAAAATTGAAGAAGTTGGAGAGCAAGTCTGAGAGAAGTAGCATAGAATCTGTGAGAGAGTTTACGAGAATGAAGATGAGATAAGAGAAGAGACACATGAAGTAGGAGAGACAGAGAGATAGCGAGAAAATGAAAGAGCGATTTGAAAGAGAAGCATTGTGCAGCATGAATAGACTGAGAGCGAAGCCAACCCAGCGAAACTGCGATGTAGCGAGATTATCTGGAGAAGAATGCGAGATCCGAAGAGAGGGATGAAGCGAGAACCACTGAGCATATAGAAATTGTACTTGCAGAAGTAATTGAATAGCGAGACTGAATGAGAAGTTTGAGAAAAGACGGGATTGAGAAGAGGAAGATTGGAAACGAACGGATAAATGAAGAGTGGCGATGAGAGAAAGTAGTGAGATTCTAAAAAAACAAAGGAGAGCGAGATTGAAGAAAATTGTAACGAGCGGATCTTAGTGAGAAACTGGAAGAAGAGCAGATTTCGGACGAGCTAGAGTGGAGAGGCAAATTCCTAGCGAGGAAATTACTGGAGAGAGCGAGATTCTGAGAGTAGAAGTGAGTAGAGAATTGGACAGAAGCCAAATATGTCGTGAAATTGCCACGATCTTATACGATTATACATGGAAAAACCCTAAAATTGAATACAAACAAAAGAATGATGATTAAGGGCAAATTTAGCCAAGATTATAGTGTCTTATTGAAGAGCGAATCCTTAAACCCTAAGTATAATTTTTAAAAGAAAGCACCTGTTAGGCAATTTGTTCACACTGACGAAGACGCTAAAATCTTACTATAAAATAGGACCTTTGCCTGAGATTTAACCATTCTCAAACAAATTCTCAAATCGTGGTAAAGAGTAAGTGTGATGAGGAATTTCGTGAGGTTAAAAGAGAAAAGCTCGGGTAAGGTTGCTGCAAATTACTGCCCAAATTTCCTTCTAGTTTAAAAACGGAAAGCTCTACTATCAAATCATAAAGAATAATAAGGAATAACTAGATCACAGTCAAGGTAAGTAGTTTATGTCACCTTTTCTTAAGTTTCATAGGATAGTTACCTTATTATGTTGCATGATTATATTATTGTTATTTGCTTAACATGTTAGAACAGTTTCTCTACAAAGTGGACACCCATGCATTATGTTTTGTTCACAATCACGTTAAAATCAAGTTTTAATTAGGTGTAGGTTATACTTCCAGGGCTGCAGGGCATGATATGCTGCACCCCTCTAGGCCCAATCTTTACGTTATGTTTATGCTAGGGAACAGAGGTATGTATGGTTGACCCCTCTAGTCCAATCTTACGTTTATGCTATGTTGATGTTGGATGCGACTCTGGCCCTTACTAACTGCCATGACCCGACTAATCATCAGATTGGTATATTTCGCTTAATCCTCATCTTACCTATCAGGCGAAGAGAAATTTACGTTAGGCATAAGCCCACCACATGTATTATTATTTTCGATCCTATCATATGTTTTCAGGACATATTGATGTGATTGTGCATTTGTGTCACTACCTTATGTGAGAACTACTTACAGGGATATATTATAACTATCCATAATATTTTACAGATTTTGTTAGGTAATGACACAGCGTAGATTGCAGAAATGGACGACGCTCCAAATGGCCAACATCAAATTCATTATTTAGGCACAGATTTGTACCACCACACTAATGTTTTTATGGATCCTAATGTTTTGATAAATAAACTTTTATATATTATTTTCTATCTAATTAATAAAATTTAATATGTTCTTTGAAAATTTCACAAAACTTTCATTCATATATAAAAGTCCTAATATTGCATATCGTAGCGGTCGGATCATAATGTTGTAGATCCGGTCGTTACAGATATTCTTCACCATGTTCTCGACGTCATCATCTGATTTGTGATTTATCATTATATCAATAAATCCTCCATATTCTACCTTTGAGCTGTAAACACAATTTAAGTATTGTCATGAAATTGACAAAATAAAGAAAGCGGGAAAACATAAACTGTAAAGATCGATACATAAATTTATTAGAAACACCGTGTCTTTGAATTGAGATTGAGAAAATCATAGATTGATTATAAAACTTATAGACCAGACATTCAATTAAGGGAATTTAGGGAGAATGTTTTTTAAGACCAAATTCTTAAGAACCTCCGTGAAAATCCTCTGCACGATCAGGAAAAAAAAACGAACGAGAGAACTACCAAAAGGACTTTCCTGCTATGGCTTCAACAAGGAATTTGATTGTGGGATCCAACTTGTTTTCCTTGAATTATTTCTTTAAATTTGCGACAGAATATAGAAAAATGTGTTTTAAGAGTAGAGCTTTTTGGAACCACATTGATTATGTGTTTTTATATATTTCGCAAAAAAACCAATATGAAGGGAAAAGTAACCCCTCACCCACTCCCCAAATAAACCTTTCCACCTTCTTTCTCTTCTGTGTCTACTAGTCGAGGGACAGAGTGAGACAACAATCAAATTTTTCGTTCATAAACACTACCATAGAACATTTAAAGAGAGGGTAGATAAACTACTTACTGTGATCTAATTATTCCTTATTGTTCTTTATGATTTGATCAGTAGAGCTTTCTCTTTTAAACTAGAAGGAATTTGGGCAGACACTTTACCCGAGCTTTTCTCTTTTAGCCTCACAAAACTTCCTCACTCACACTTACTTTTCACACGATTCTTTGTTACTGAGATTTGTTTGAGAATGGTTAAATCTTCGGCAAAGGGTCTATTTTATAGTAGTTTTCAGCTCTTCTCGGTGTGACAAATCATCCTACAGGTGCTTTTTAAAATTACTTAGGGTTTAAGGTTCCTCTCAATAAGACACCTAATCGTAGTACGTTTGCACTTACATCATCATTCTTTGTTGTATTCTAATTTTAGGTTTTTCATGTAATAATTATAAGATCGTGGCTAAATTGAACGCATAATCCATGCTTCTGTCCAAATCTCGCTCTCTTTGTTCTCAGAATCTTGCTCTCTCCAGCTTTTTCATTGGTTTGGCTCTCGCGACTCTTGCTCTCGCTGTCCTGTCGCTGATCGCATCTCGCTCTCACTCTCGCTGGTCTCATCCTGCTCTCGCTCTTGCTTCGCTTCTGCTCTCCTCCCTCTCCGGCTCTCACTCTTGTTCCCGTCCCGTCCCACTCCCGCTCTCGCTCTCACTCCCGCTTCCACTCTCTCTCATTGTCTCGCTGAGAATCTCGCTCTCTCCAATTTTCTCTCCAATCTCGCTCTCTTCAATTTTCTCTCCAAATCTGCTAGTTTTCACGCGTGGTTGCCTTTACTGCTTGTGGATTTCCACTTCTCTTTTTAACTCTTTCAAATTTTAAGAGTAATATGAGCAATTAATTCACCTCCCTAATTCTTCCAATGAGTAGTGCCCAAAAAAAAAGTTATCTACTGCCCGTTGTCTCCTGAATTATCTGGCGTCCAACTTCTAATTAATCCTCCCTGATTCTGCTCCCTTATTCATTATTTTTGGATAATGAATAAATTTCCAATTAATCCAATAAATTTCCAATTTCCAATTATTCATTATTATTTTTTTTCCTTCTAAATTTCCACCCTTTTAAATAAAATTTCGTATTGCTTAATATTTGACATTTAATTTCCCATATGCATACAAATCTGGGTTGTTACAATACATTCAAACATACTTTCATAATGCTAAAGAGATCAAGAAATCATACCAGATGAAGATTTCTTCTTCACAGCGAGTTTGAAGCCCAACCGTCTACCTCAAACAATCACCACTCTGACAGAAGGAAACGGATAAGACAACAACATTTAGATCCCTCAGTATTCTTGGAGTGAGAATCCAAAGTGTGGGCTTTGTTCGGATTTGGTAGAGGGAAGAAGGAAGAGAGACCGTACACAACGATCAAGCAAGTGGGAGGAGAGGTTGTCTATCGCATAAACAAGATGCTTGATCGTTTAGGTGAAGTATACAATCATGTAGGAAAAGTAAGCGATCGTCTAAAGGATCGTATAGGAAAAGTTCAGCAATTGTATAAATAATCGTGTAGGAAAAGGGTGAGCAATCGTCCGAACGATCGAGTAGGAAAAACTATGCGATCGTCTATACGATCGTTTAGTAAATACCACGAGCTAAACGATCTCTTAGGAAAAAAGTAAACGATCGTTTAGATAATAGTGTGCGACGGTGTAATTGGTATGCGATCGCTTAGCAATATCGTATATGTAAGTGATCATGTAGTCATTATCGTATATGCACTGATTTTAAACGATGATGCTATCTTTTCACAATGTCCGCGCACGCCGAGACCAACACACCGTCTACTATTTATAATGCACTCATCTGTTATTTAGAACAGAAGATGCCCCTTCCCATTTCCTTTAACCGTCCAATGAATGTGATCTTATTCTATTCATAACATATAAATTAATATCATATATTAATTAAAATATTTTCCTCTCCTAGATATAATCATATTTATATCCAATGTCCTTCAAATTAATGTATCTCATACATAGAGTTAATTATATCATATTTAGTTAACTCGTTCAATTATATCATATATAATCAAACCCCCTCTTGTCAATCTGAACATTTCAAACTGATCCAAAAACTGATTCTCAACTTGTATCCAAGCTACTAAGGGTACCTTATGAACCTATGACTTGAAGCTCCAACGATGCGTGAACAATTGACTAAACTCTTTAGTCATGATATCCACCATCCATTAACTACCAAGCATTCCATTAAAGACCGATAATTGAACTCTTCTTGTCATAGATATATTTCTATGTCCATTGGATATAACCAATCACCAGTACAATGACCCTTCACAGATGCTTGTAATTACAGCAAGCCAATTCACCGTTTTGCCCCTTTAATTACATCTTCCTCTTTAAGTACCACTGATCCCTCTAATGAACAATACAACATAGTCCTACTATATGTGAACACCTCTCAGGCCATGAGAAAGTGCGTGGCGCCACGTTGTTCAAGCCTCGGGATCAGCCCTTAAGAGAGCAATCTATCTACTTACCCTTACTTTGGGGAAGGAGTGAACTCCATCTTGTGAAGCTGAGTTCCCAGCTCCCAAATCAGACGAATCCCCAAAATGGTTGGTTTGAGTTGGCAACCTGGCAACTCGTACCCATACAAATCAAAAGATCGCTCTCAATGGCAGGAGTACCCAACTCACTCAGGATTGAGGTCATGTTACCTATGGTCATCCTAGTAAAGTGAAGTCTCAGTCATGAACGGTGTTATATGACGAGACGTTAACACTTCGTGGTCAGGTCTTATACAAACTCTTTGTATAGGACGCCCCCGCTCGTATGTCCTCTATATGAATGATCAGGATCGGACCATCTGTGACAAGTCGCAAAACTTGTGACCATTCCACAAAGCGGGTTGCATCCGTAGCGTTACTAGGATAAGGTTTCCTTCCTATATCCATATACTACAGACCATTTTGGTTATCACTCAAGACATGATCCACTTATATGTCACCACATACATGCTTAAGTTACATATAGATAATCAGGGATATTAAGTTTATTGGTTTGTGGTAAAATAAAAAACAACTAAATGTGCAAAGTCAAGTAGTGAAGTAAATATCATTTATATTATACATCACAAGTGTTCGTACAAAGTTGTTTACAAACTACTAGACACGAGACTTTAAGGCACAAACCCCAACAGTTATGACATGAAGAGTGAGGGCATCCTATGCAATGAGTTTGCATAAGATCAGAACCAAGAAATAAGTCACTCTTACTTTACAATGCTGCTTACTGTATAAGTTTGCATAGGGTGCAAGATGGAGTTCACGCCTACCTGATTTAGGATAGAGGAAAGGTTGTTCTCTCAAGTACTGAATCCAAGTCTTAAATAAGGTGCCCCACCCTCTCACTGGGCTGAGAGAGTTTGGTTTAGTGATTGGATCACAAACCAGTTGTTCATTAGAGTATCAGTAGGGACTTGATGAATAATATGTAATCTCGGGGGTAAAACAAATATTTGACACAGCCGTTATTAACAACTGCTGAAAGGTCGACTTGCTAATTATGGTTAAATCATATGGACATAATATATCTACAGTGAGGGGAATGCAACTATGGGCTTTAGTAGAGTGACCCATTAGTTAAAAAATGGAGATTAATTTGGTCTAATGAGTTTAACCAATTAATCTCGGATCGTTGGAGCCCATGATTTGTAAGTCCGTGAGATCCCCTACTAGCTCGTAACAGACTAGCTCTAGAATAGCGTGATAAGTTAATTTTAATCATTCATGGTTTAATTGAAACTCAAGTCATCATACCAGATGATGGTTTAGAGGATCCATTGTCTTTTAATCAAGTAATGAACGATGTAGATAAAGACCAATGGATTAAAGCCATGGACCTTGAAATGGAATCTATGTATTTCAATTTAGTCTAGGATCTTGTAGATCAACCAGAAGGGTAAAACCCATCGGTTGTAAGTGGATCTACAAGAGAAAACGAGACCAAGCTGGTAAGGTACAAAACTATAAAGCTAGACTTGTGGCAAAAGGGTTTACCCAAAGAGAGGGGGTATATTTTGAAGAAACCGTCCTCCAGTTACCATGATAAAGTCTATTATAATACTCTTGTCCATAGCCACATTTTATGATTATGAAATATGACAAATGGATGTCAAGACAACTTTTCTGAATGGCTATCTTGAAGAGAATATCTATATGTCTCAACCAAAAGGGTTCATACAGCAGGGTTAAGAGCAAAAGGTTTGCAAGCTTAATCGATCCATTCATGGATTAAAACAAGCTTCTAGATCCTAGAATATGAGATTTGACGCTGCCATCAAATCTTATGGCTTTGAACAAAATGTTGATGAACCTTGTGTATACAAGAAAATCGTCAACAAAACTGTCGCTTTTCTAGTGTTGTATGTTGATGATATTCTACTCCTTGGGAATGAGGTAGAATATCTAGCTGACGTTAAGAGATGGCTAGCTTCACAATTCCAAATGAAAGATTTAAAGAAGCACAGTATGTTCTTGGAATCCAAATAGTTCGGAATCACAAGAATAGAACATTGGCATTATCTCAAACATCTTATATAGACAAGATGTTGTCTAGGTATAAAATGCAAAATTCCAAGAAAGCGTCTTTACCTTTCAGGCATGGAATTCACTTGTCTAAGCACAAAAGTCCCAAGATACCTCAAGAGGTTGAGGAGATGAATCGAATTCCATATGCATCTGTAGTTGGGAGTTTGATGTATGCAATGTTGTGTACTCGTCTCGATATATGCTATGTCGTAGAAATTGTCAGCCAATTTCAGTCCAATCGTGGTTATGACCATTGGACTGCTGTTAAAAACATTCTCAAGTATCTTCGGAGAACGAGAGATTATATGCTCGTGTATGGTCCTAAAGATCTGATCCTTACTAAATACACGGATTCTAACTTTCAGACCGATATTGATTCAAGGAAATCAACTTCAGGGTCAGTATTCACTCTTAATGAAGGAACAGTTATGTAGTGAAGCATCAAGCAGAGTTGTATTGCGGACTCCACAATGGAAGCTAAGTATGTAGCTAAAATCAAAGCAATAAAAGAAGCAGTATGGCTCAGAAAGTTCCTGACAAATCTGGAAGTAGTTTCTAACATGCACCGGCCTGTCACTCTCTATTGTGACAACAATGGAACAGTTGCAAATTCAAAGGAACCACGAAGCCATAAAGGGAAAGCATATCGAACGGAAATACCATCGCATCAAGGAGATTGTACACAGAGGAGATGTTATTGTCACTTAGATTGCTTCCCAAGATAACTTAGTTGATTTATTTACGAAGGCCCTCTCGACTAAAGTGTTCGAGGGTCACCTAGTAGAACTAGGTTTACGAGTTTTGTATCACTAGGGCAAGTGAGAGAATTTATGGGTATTGTATTTATGGGTATTTGTTTGAGTTTATTGTATTTGTATTTATGTGTATTTTAATGCCCTAGTTTATTGTATTTGTACATTTTGTTCTCTCTATGTAAACTCAACATTGTATATATTTGTATATATTGATCCACTGAAGTTTTAGTCCAAGTGGGAGTATTGTTGGGTTTTATGTCCTAAAACTCGCAGTTTGTAAAATAATAAACATTTTCTATAATCAATATACTTGTTATTGATTTCATCAATTGTATGAAAGTCTAAATTCAATAAACTAATACCCATGACTATTGTATGAGTACTTGAACATTATGTGGAGACATAAGAGTGGATCAGGTTAGAGTAAATAGTCAAAATGATCTATGGTACATGAATAAGGTTGGGTACCTTATTCTGGTAACACCATTGGATGCGGCCTACTCTGTAATTGTTACAAAGAGTTGTAAAGTGCTACATATGATGTGATCCTAATTCATACATGGTATGACATGAAGAGTGGTAACGTCCTATGCAATGAGTTTGCATAAGATCAGGACCAAGAAATAAGTCACTCTTACTTTATAATGCTGCTTACTGTACAAGATTGACTATTTCACCTAGATGACCTAGGTAACTCAATCTTAATCCTGAGCTAACTATGAACTCCTGTTTATTTGGGATTGCCTTTAGATTTGCATAGTTAAGGGTTGGCTCAACAGCGCCGGCTCAATAAGACTCCCATTTCAGGGGTAAGACCGAGTACATAGCTGGGGACATAGGGTGCAAGATGGAGTTCACGCCTACCTGATTTAGGGATAGAGGAAAGGTTGTTCTCTCAAGTACTGAATCCAAGTCTTGAACAAGGTGCCCCACCGCTCACTGGGCTGAAAGAGTTTAGTTTAGTGATTGGATCCCAAATTAGTTGTTCATTAGAGGATCAATAGAGACTTGAAGAATAAGATGTAATCTCGGGGGTAAAATAGATATTTGACCCAGCCGTTATTACGAACAACTTGTGAAAGGTCGACTTGCTGATTATGGTTGTTAGATCATGTGGACATAATATATCTACAGTGAGGGGAGTGCAACTATGGGCTTTAGTGGAGTGACCCATTAGTTAAAGAATGGAGATTAATTTGGTGTAATGAGTTTAGTCAATTAATCTCGAATCGTTGGAGCCCATGATCTGTAGGTCCGCGAGGTCCCCTACTAGCTTGTAATAGACTAGCTCTAGAATAGCGTGATAAGTTAATTTGAATCGTTCAAATTAGGATTAAAGGAGTTAGTAATTATATGAGATATAGTTACATGTTTAATTTTAAAATTAAAACGGAATAGGAGAATTTATATATTTAAATATGATTTAAATATATAAAGATGGATATGTGTTAAAATTAATTTAATATTTGATATTAAATTAATTAAATTTTATTTAATAATTAATTTATGAAATTAATTAAAATTTTCATTCTTCAAATCAAAATAGATTTTATAAAATCAATTTTTTATTTTTTAGAAAAAATTGAAAAGGAAAAGACAAAACACACAATATGGAAAAAGAAGTTTTTCCATTATCCATCTTTGAAGTAGCTCACACAAAATGCAATTTCCTTGCCTTGTCTTCTCCAAGCATGAGCTATAACTCATGCAGGTCTCTCCTTTGCAGGTTGATCTACAATATAATGAAGAGATTTGAGTGAAAATCGGGCATGCAATCTATAGAGAAATTGAGAGAAAATTCGGGTTGAAGAAAAAGTTCTTCAACAAGATTACTACAGTGAGCATTTCTCCTTCATCCCTTGATTCAAGCTTGTTTTGAATCTCACAATTCAATCTAGAGTACCAAGAGAATAGTGGAGAAGATCTTAAGGTGGTCTGCAACAAGATTTGGAGAAGATAACAGTTGGAGAAGGAGCTTTGAAGAAGTTCTACAAGAGGTATGTCTTGAAACTCACTTGTTTTTATACAAGAGCATGCTTAATATTTTGTCAAAATTAGTGAATTTGAATGCTTAGATGATCCTTGTGCTTCTGCTGTTTTTGATACAATCCTACATTCTATACCCTATAATACTCTTACTTGCCTTAGACAAGATGACTCATATCCCATAAACCCAAACTCTCTAGGTGACTCTCATTAATTTTAGCTGTGAAGGTCTTCGTAAATGGATCAGCAACATTATGCTCCGAAGAAATCTTCATGACAATCACGTCTCCTCTGAAGGAAATCGAACACGAGATTTCTATGAGCAGCAAAAAATAGATCATTCCAAATTACAATCATGAATGAACATTACAGTCATAAACTCAAACAAATGGTTATGAAATCATTAAAGAAATTATAGCATGATAACTACAAATGAACAAGGAAAATGCTACGAACATTTGTAGACTCGTCTCCACGCTTCTTACTCATGAAGGCTCGAACACAGCAATCTCAAATGCTTGAACAACATGACCGCAACATTGCACGAACACTTTGCACTCGAACTCAGCAATTGTCTCGATCACAAAGTCCCCAACAGCACGAACAGCCTCCATAGAACCTTGACGGTGTCGAGATGAGTATGACACCACCAAGAAGGTTACCTTGGTATTCTCGGTGTGAGAATCCAGAGGGTGGGTTTTGTGTGGACTTGGAATGAAGCAGACGAAGGAGGAGACAACAATTTTGTACACGATTGGAAAAGTGGGAGAAGGCTTAAACCTATCATATAGGACAATGCCCAATCGTTTAGCAAAAGCTAAGCGATCGTTTAGCTCATCGCTTAGTACAGTGTCTGTCGCTTATAAAACACTACACGATCATCTAGCTCGATTAAGCTATCGCTTTGTAAATCCGTATTTACTTGACAACTTCCGTGAGATATTTTTTTGAGAGAAAATCTCTAAATTACTTTTGAAAAACTTACTAAAATTAGGAAAAACAATTTTCCTTTTATCTCACGGTTACCATGAACCACCAATAACCTTCCACTCAATTGGTTATTAGAGAAAAAGATTTAATTATCCAATAATTAATATTATTATAAATATAATGATAACCAACTTATCATACTATATTTATAACCTATAGTTNATTAATATTATTATAAATATAATGATAACCAACTTATCATACTATATTTATAACCTATAGTTTTAATATTTCATCTCATGAAACATATAAACCATAGCTTTTTTTCTATTCCATGGTACTTAATATAAATCTCATTTACATTAATCCTCCACTAGATGTATCTCATACACCATACTGACTATATCATATATAATCGAATTACCTCTTGTCAATTTGAACATTTCAAATCAACACCAAGAACTGATCCTCAACTGATTCCATTGAGCTACCAAGAGGACCTTATGAACCTGTAGCTCGAAGCTCCAACGGTACATGAATAACTGACTAAACTCTTTAGTCACTAGATCTACCATCTGTTAACTATCAGACACTCCACTAAAGACCGACAGCTGAACTCTTCTTACCACAGATATATTATGTGTCCATCTTAACCAATCATTAGTGCGACAACCCTTCACAGATCGCTCATAAGTACAACTGGTCCAATAACCGTTATGTCCATATAGTTACATCTAACTCCTTAAGTACCACTGATCCCTTTAATGAACATAATTCATAGTTCTACTATGACTGAGTTCTCTCTTCCAAAGAGAAGCTCTGGCCACTATGTTCAAGCCCCAGAATCATCCCTTTAGGGAGCAATCTCTCTACTTATCCTTGCTTCGGGAATAGGGTGAGTTCCATCATATGGATTGAGTTCCCAGCTCCAAGATCAGACAAGTCCCCAAAAAGGTAGGCATGTTGAGTTGACAATCTGGCCAATCTCACCCATACTAATCAAAGGACCGCCCTCAAAGGAAGGAGATCCCAAAACACTCAGGATTGAGGCCGTATCACCTATGGTCGTTTAGGTGAGATGTAAGTCTCTAGTATCAATGACACTATATACAGAGTCTAGTCATCTCGTGGTTCGGGTCTTATACAAACTTTTTGTATAGGATACCCCTGCTCGCACGTCTCCACATGAATGGTCAGGATCTACCATCTATAGTAGTTTACAACACTTGCAAACCTCTACAAAGCGGGTCGTATCCGTAGTGTCACCAGGATCAGGTATCCCACCTTAATCTTTATACTACAGACCTATTTAGGTTATCAATTAAGGCATGATCAACTTGTATATCACATATACATGCTTAAGTTCACATAAGATAACCAAGGAGCTTTATTTCTTGGATATGAGTAAATGCCAAAATTAAATAAAAATTATTTTATTCATCAAATAATGTGTATCTTTACAAAACAATGGGAGAATTAGGACACCAATCCCAACATCCTCGTTGCACAATCTCTCGTATGAGATGATATTTACACCTGATATGTTTTCCTCTCTTGTGGCTCTAAGGTTCCTTGGAGTTTGTCACAGCACCAACATTATCACAGTATGGGGAGATTGACATTGACATATTTGGAACCACTTCCAAGTCTATCAAAAACTTCCTAAGCCAGAAAGCTTCTTTTGCAGCTTGACAAGCAGCTACATACTTTGTTTCCATGGTAGAGTTAACATATAACCTTGATTGATGCTATGTCATATTATAGCCCCTTCATTAAGAGTGAACATTGATCTTGACGTGGATTTCCTAAAATCCTTAATAGTCTGAAAATCAGAGTCAATGTATCCTGTAAGGATCAAATCCTTAGCACACAAGCATATAGTTTCTCATTCTCCTAAGATACTTGAGATATTTTTAACCGCCATCCAATGATCAAATCCTGGATTGGATTGATATCTACTAATTATGTATGATGCCTGAGACAAGGCTAGAATTTTGTTCTTACAATTTCTAGTGATCTGGTTCTCTAGAACAAACTGTTCTTCACCCAAATCTTTTATTTGGAATTGAACGGTCAACTATTTTTTAACCTCAGTCAATAAGCCTACATCGTTCCGAATGAGTAGAATATCATCCACATACAATACTAAGAAAGCTACTGAACTGTTGACGATTTTCTTGTGTACACAAATTTCATCAATATACTGGTCAAAGTTTTAAGATTTGATTGCAGTACCAAATATTATATTTCAAGATCAAGATGCTTGCTTCAATCCATACATGGACCGATTACGCTTGCAAATCTTTTACTCTTGACCCTGGGCAACGAATCCCTTTAGTTGTTTCATGTTGACATTCACATCAAGATTACCATGACAAAAGGTAGTCTTTATGTCAATTTTCCATATTTCATAGTCATAATAAATGACAATAAACAAAAGAATACGGATAGACTTTAACATGACAACAGGTGAGAAAGTTTCATCATAATCCACTCCTTCAACCTGGGTATAACCTTTTGCCACTAGTCTAGCCTTAAAGTTTGGCACCTTTCCATCTACTCCTCTTTTCCTCTTATAGATCCATTTATAACCTATAGGTTTTAACCCATCGGGTTTATCTAAAAGATCCTAGACTTGATTGAAGTACATGGACTCCATCTCAAGATTAATGGCTTTAATCCATTCATCTTTATCCATAGCACCCATTACCTGGTTATAGGTTAATGGATGATCGATGTCATCATCTGGCATAACGGCTTGAGTTTTTGTAATACCCAAATAGCGGGTAGGTTAGGTAACAACATTTCCACTACTTCGAGACTCTCTCAACTCTTGAGAAGGATGTGTTTGACTAGATGAAGCAACATCAACACTACTCGTTGAAGTGCTAGGTTCTTCAACAACTTTTGTTGAAGTTTTGAGTAGTTTCATTGGAAAACTCATTCAATACGATTTATAAACAAATTTATAAACAAATCATACCCTTTTATTCATTTTTCTCTTTTATACCAGAAAATCACAACAAAAAATGCCATTATCTCACTCGAAAGTCATCAATTGAAGGGAAAGAAAGAACAATATCATCCAACTTCCCTAAAACAAATAACGGAAAAAAAATTTAGAACTATATCATAATGTGTTGAATGCAAATATAAATGGGTAATGTTAAGAAAAACAAAAACAGAACAAACCATTTTTATCAGGAAGAATAACAGAGAGAATGGTAGCACCATAGTTGGTAAATTTAATAGAAAAATCTCCCCTTCTCAATTCATAAACTCCCACTTCATTTCCATTAGCAAATCCAATGGCTGCAACCACTAAGAGAAAGATGAATGGAAGAACTTTGGCCATTTTGAAGAATAGAACAATGTGTCCTGATGGGTTAAACTTAAACTCAAAGGATATTTATATAGCCAGATAGAGAGATGCATTTAATTTTGAAATTAAACTCAATTGAAATTGAGATTTGCCTGATGTTTTATTAATATCCCTAGTTTAGTTGGACTTTATCTTAAGTTACTTATATACCTAAATTGTTGTTATAAGAACTTGAGATATGATTTTTTTTTTTCATTTTTTCTATTTTCTTTCTTTGATTCAATGTTCCGGATTATGATATCTAAGATATCAACATGGTATCTAAGATACGATTTTAAATTCTAGGAAACTTTTAAAGACCCTTTGGAAAAATCAAAATCAAGATCTTGAAAATGATAAATGAGTAAAACCTGACAATATAACTCAACAATTGATCGACATATATTTCGTTGGCCTTCAACTAATAGGTTAATATTATGGCATATTAGACACAAAATTAAAAGCTCATAAACCTATTAAAACACTTTAAAACTTGAGGAGTTATTAAATTCAACTCTAGTTTAGGAACTTGTAATTTAACCTTTTAACACATGACTAAATGAGATTAGAACCCATGTTTAAAATGTTGATATCGACGGAAATATCAAAGTCTCAGTTTTTTGAAAATGTTGATACATATTTATGGAAAGTTATAATAATAAATTATTTCTTTTAAGTACAATAGGCGTTGGAGAATTCGAACCACATATCTCATGGTCAATACACTATCGTATTATGCTAGTTTTGGCAAAATTACAAAATTTTAAAAATAATAAATTTGTAAATAAATATTGTATCTTTTTTAAACAAGTTAAATGTTTATTATTGATTTTATATTCATATTAGTGGCATTTTGTTACGTCTCAGTTTGAAATTAGGTGATAAAGTAATTTTCTATCGAACTCTAAAGTCATTTTGTGATCCAGATTTTAGTCGTTCAGTATTTTGGCACATTGATTGTTAACATTTTACTTCACCTTCATTTTACTTAACACATTCTAGATACAATTTAATAAAAAAGTTAACAAAATTTTAATAGTAGAAACCAAAATAAACATTTTTTAAAAGTTCAAAAACTAAAATAATCATTTTTGAAAGTTTAGGTAGAAAAAGAACAATGTTAAAAGTCTAGGGATCAAAATAGGATTTAAATTATTTTTTAATGTTTCATCAGATTTTTTACGATATAATGAAAATGTCAATGTCAAACTCCTAGAAATGTGAAAATATCATAGATATCAATGAGAATTTATACTATTTTTTTTAAGTTAGATACAATTGATTAACTCGAACAACAGAAACCAAATATTATTTTATGATATAGCTATTGATTGACATGAATATTTGATTTAGATATTGATTGAATATATAATCAAGAATAATAATTGATAGTTTTACTATATGCTTAAGATGAGCTCAATTAACATTTTGGAGTGAGAGATTCCAATCTTCCAATCTAAAAATGTTTGATAATTTCAATAGTATATATGAAGAAAAGATAGATAATGATACACTAATATTTTATTTCCTCCATGCTATCTAAACCAACATATATCAAAATTTACAAAAATGTAAATGATGTTTAGCCAACAGGAAAAGGAATAATTATAAATGCATAGAAGTATATGTGTAAGTTCTTAGAGAATCTGAAATATATTCAAACATATAGAGATAAAAGACAAACGTAACAGTGGAATGAAAATTGAGAGAAATAAAGATCATGAACTAACATTGAATGCTTGAGCTCCTCCAGAACTTTAATAAAGACATCCTCCAATGTTGCGTCAGCAAGCCCCCAAGCAAAGATTGTAAACCCACTCTTTGAATTCTCCACCACTTGAACTTCTGTGTTCCTGAGATGTGGTAGATCTTGCTAGCACCAGGACATATATTCTTCACCATGTTCTCGATGTCGTCATCATGATTTGTGGATGTAGTCATCGTGAATACACAAAATCCTCCATACCTACCTTTGAGCTGTAAAACACAATTTAAGTATTGTCATGAAATTGACAAATAAAGAAAGCGAGAAACATAAACAGTAAAGATCTATACATAGATTTATAGAAGCACCGTGTCTTTGAATTGGGATTGAGAAAATCATAAAATTGATTTATAGAAACATTAAGGCTGGACATTCAATTAAGGGAATTTAGGAGAAATGCTTTTGAAGACCAAATTCTTCAAGAACCTCAGTGAAAATCCTCTGCACGATCAGGAAAAAAAAAATTAATGGCAAGACACTACCAAAAGGACTTTCCCGCTATGACTTCAACAAGGAATTGGGTTGTGGGATCTAACTTGTTTACCGTGAATTACTTTTTTTGAATTTGAGAGAGAATACAGAGAGATGTGTTTTAGAGAGTGAGAGCTTTTTGGAACCAATTGATTATGTGTTTCTATATATTTCACATAAAAACCAACATGAAGGGAAAAGTAACCCCTCACCTCACTCTCCACTCTCAACTTTCCTCTCTCTTGCATAAGGAGTTATTTTATTTTAATTAATTACTTAATTAAATTAATAAATATATATTAAATCACATTTAATATATAATAAATAATTAAATAAATATTAATTAATAAATAAAATACCTCATATTTACTAATAATGCATTCAAACCATATAAAATGCATATCTCTCTTAATCTTTAATCTTTAATATCAATCCAATTCACATTATATTTTACTATATAGTTTTAATATGAATCCAATTTATATTAATTTAATACTTTAATCTGATTCAAATATTATTCTCTTATATTATATAGTTTTAATTATAAATAATATTTATAATTAATTATATTGTATAATGAATAATTATACATCATACTCTATATTAATCCTTATTAATATAAAATTTCCTTAAATAATTTAAAAAATTCAAATTATTCCAAAATTAATTGATCCTTGTTTTATCCATAGTGAGCTAACAGGGGACCTAATGGACCTACAGATTAGAAGCTCCAATGATTCGAAATTAAATTAATTAAACTCTTTAAGTAATCTTAATTAACATTCATTTATTGTGTGTCACTTCACTAAAAACTCACAGCTGTACTCTTTTGCACTCTAAATATATTTCTGTATCTATGGATATAACCAGTCATTAATAAGTCGACCCTTCATGAATTTTTCATAATTACAGTTGAGTCAAATTACCGTTTTACCCATGTAATTACATCCTTCTCCTTAAGTCCCACTGATTCTCTAATGAACAACACATTTATGATCTACCATAAACAAATCTCTCTCGAACCAATAAGTGGGAGGGACCTCTTGTTCAAGACCGGAGTCAGCACTTAAGAGAGAAATTCATCTACTTTCTCTGAAAGTGGGAAGGAGTGAATTCCTCTTTGAGAAGTTGTGTTCCTACTCCCTACGTGGATAAATCCCTAAAATGGTAGGCTTATTGAGTCAGTGACATGGGCCACTCTCACCCATACAAATCCAAGTATTGCCTTCATAGACAAGAGCCTATAACCCACTCAGGATTGAGATCGAGTCACCTATAGTCATCCTATGAAATGTTAGTCTCTTCAATTAACGATGTTATAAAGAGAGAACAAAATATTTCGTGGTCTGATCTTATAATAACATTTACAAAGTGGGTTGTATCCGCAGTGTCTCCAGGATAATGCACCCAACCTTATTCATATATTGCTAACCTTTTAGGTTATTACTTGAACATGATCCACTTGTATGTCTATCACATATTGTTCAAGCTACATAAAATAACCATGGATCTTATTTTATTGGATTAAGTTAATGTGTTCTAATCGTTGAATGTAACTGAAGTACGCAGTTTTCTGGGTTTAGCAGGTTATTATAGGAGATTCGTGGAGGGTTTCTCTAAGATAGCCCTTCCATTGACAAACCTGACCAGAAAAGATGTGAAGTTTGAATGGTCGCCAGAATGCGAGCATAGTTTCCAAGTGCTAAAACAAAGGTTAGTATCAGCACCAGTATTAACTCTACCTACACCAGGTAAGAGGTTTGAAGTTTATTGTGATGCATCCCAACAAGGATTAGAATGTGTGCTGATGCAGGAGGGAAAAGTAATAGCCTATGCTTCACGACAGTTAAAGAAGCATGAATGTAATTACCCTACACACGACTTAGAGTTAGCAGCAGTTGTGTTAGCTCTAAAATTGTGGAGACATTACCTGTTTGGTGAGCGATGTCATATATTTACAGACCATAAGAGTCTAAAGCATATCTTTGATCAAAAGGAACTAAACATAAGACAGAGAAGATGGCTTGAATTGATTAAAGATTATGACTGTACAATTGACTATCACCTAGGTAAAGCAAATGTGTAGCTGATGCTTTAAGTCGAAAAACTAGATCAGCTGAAGCTATTATCAATCGGTCGAAAAGGAGGATTATTAGCCTTATTTCAAGTGCGTCCTACTCTTGTAGAAAATATTCTACGTGAGCAATTAAAGGATTCTGATTTGAAGAAGTGGATAAAAGATTGAGGACGGACTATCAACTAAGAACAAACAAAGTGCTACTAAAGGAGTGTAGGATTTGCATACCTAAGGACTTAGCTCTTAGACAAGCTATCCTAGAAGAAGCACATAGTTCGACATATGCTATGCACCCAAGCAATACGAAGATGTACAGAGCATTAAAGAAATCATACTGGTGGCCGGGTATGAAAAAAGAAATAGCGGAGTATGTTGACAAGTTTCTAATATGTCAACAAGTTAAACCAGAGAGACAAAAACCAGCAGGATTACTTAATCCACTCCCAGTACCAGAATGGAAGTGGGAACATATTACGATGGATTTCTTGTACGGATTACCTAAGACACCAGCAAGCTATGATGGTATATGGGTAATTGTGGATAGATTGACAAAAACAGCTAAGTTTTTACCTATTAAAGCCACTTATACCCGGGACCAACTAGCTAAGCTATATGTTGATCGAGTTATAAGTCAGTTTGGAGCTTCAGTTTCAATTGTATCAGATAGAGACTCCAGATTTACATCAAAGTTTTGGCCTAGTTTGCAAAAAGCTATGGGGACCAAGTTATATTTCAGTACCGCTTTTCATCCACAGACAGATGGTCAGTCTAAGCGAACAATCCAGACATTGGAAGACATGCTGAGAGCATGTGTGTTGCAATTCAAGGGCAGTTGTGATACGCATCTGTCGTTAATTGAATTTGCGTATAACAACAGCTACCATTCGAGTATCGGAATGGAAACATATGAAGCCCTATACGGAAGACCATGTAGGACTCCAATATGCTAGAATGAAGTCGGTGAAAGGAAATTACTAGGTCCAGAACTTGTACAACAGACATCAGATAACATTAAGATTATAAGAGATAATCTTAAGACGACTCGAGATAGGCAGAAAAGTTATGCTGATAAGCAGAGAAGAGAATTAGAGTTTGAAATGGGTGATAAAGTATTTCTGAAATTATCTCCGTGGAAAGGAATACTCAGGTTCGGTAGAAAAGGGAAGTCAAGCCCGGGATATATTGGACCCTATGAGATAATAGAAAGGATTGGTCCAATGGCATATCGATTGGATTTACCCCAGAATTATCTCTGTTCATGATGTGTTTCATGTGGCAATTCTTAGAAAGTATGTGCCAGTTCCTACTTATATATTATCTGAGCAACCAGTACAGTTGAAAGAGAATTTGTCGTATAAGGAGGAACTAGTGGAGATTCTGGATAGAAAGGAACAAGTCTCGAGGAATAAGACAATCCCATTAGTAAAGGTGCTATGGCGGATCATGCTATAGAAGAAGCAACATGGAAAGTTGAGGAGCAAATCAGAAATAAGTATACGCAGTTGTTTAACTGACGGACTTGTGGTGAAATTTCGAGGACGAAATTTTTATAAGAAGGAGGTAAATGTGAACCCCGAATCCCAATTTTATACTTAAGGTGTTTTCTTATTTAAATTTTCTTAATTTTCCACTTAATTGTGTGTCCCTATTTAAGTTTGTATAAATAAGTTGAGTAGGTTGATGAGAAAGTTAGTATGAAATGGTGAAGAAGGGATGGGGATTTGAAAAAGAAAAATATGGAAATTGAGTTTGGGAAATTTCGGCTAAGTATAGAGAAGTTATGTGAAATGTGTTATGGATGAAGAAAGGATTGACAAACTGAGAAAAATATGGGAAATTATTTTGGGGAAAATCTGGAAAAAACATGTAGAAGTTGCACGGAGACAACAATTCGCAGTAGCTAAGAGCGAGATCATTGAGAGAGAGATCATTGAGATCGAGACCAGCGAGATTGGATAGAAGATAGGAGAGAGTGAACCAGCAAGAAAGCTAGAGAGAGCGAGACCAACAAGAAAGCTAGAGAGAGCGAGAGAGAGTGTGAGATTGGAGAGAGCAAGAACCAGCGAGATTGCTGGAGAGAAGCGAGAGTGAAGAGCGAGACCAGCGAGAAAGTGGGGAGAGCGACACTGTCGAGAGCGGAAAGAGCGAGAGCGCCTATGCTAGCCTTGCTTTGTCTGATACAAATGTCAAGCCTACGCCTCGCCTATTGCATTGAACCGTCGAGCAAGCTTCTGGGCGATGTATTTGGACCGCTTGGGGTGGATTATGCCATTTAAAAACCCTAATTTGAATACAAAAAAGCTTGAAGACATAAGGTAAAATGTCAATTAAAATCTAGGTGTCCGATTAAGAGAAATTCTTAAACCATAAGAAACTGTGTTAGATGCGTTTGGGAAGAACACATTGAACTAAGGGGAAGTTAGCTTACGTTGATAAAGGGAGGATTAAACATTTGCCATGCAGCCAAGTAGGGTTATCAAATCACGAGCAATTTGAATGCCTAAAATAGGGAGTTGGGATTTCATTTTCAAATCACATAAAATCATAAATTTCGTAGAGAAAGTAGAGGGCAGTGAGGGTTCAGAGGAATGTGTCAAAATTTGGACGAAGGAGATCTTCCCAATATACTCGTGCGTTTGGAGTAATTTTAAAGTCATCTGAAAGCTCTAGAATTCTAGTTTTCAGAGTAGGGCTGCGGAGGAAAAGGCTCAAAGGAACTGGGCTGGAGGTTGAGAAGAAGGCAGAAGGGTCAAACTGTCAGATCCGTCTGGGCCAGTCTTGAAGATTTTGAAATTCCGTCCAAACCACGAAGGAATTCTGAGCGAAAGTTTAGGGTAAGATTCCTAAGACATTTTAGAATAAAGTTTGTAGAAGGAAGCATTTCCAAATAAGGTTTGGAACTATGAGTAATCTAAGTTGTAAGTTGAATCTGGATTCTTAGGGGTGAAAAAGGGACCCGAGGAGCTACTAGAGTGAAAAGTTCCCTAAGAATTCGAGGTGAGTGGCTAAAATGTTTTCGAACTAAAATGTTTTTTAAACTGTTTTGATTACAAACATTTTACAGAAAAGCATGTTTGCGGAAAATAATTCTCATGCCTACTAGTTTTCTAAAGTCCAAGCAAGTTTGAATTGTGATTGAAACGCCATGCATATTGTTGAAAAACTATTTACATATGTATATGTTATTGATTTTATCTAGCATGCATTTACATCTTTAAGCCATGTTTTATATGTGTTTATATTGTAACATGCTTTAAGAGAAAAGTTGTTACAAAATAGTTTTGTAAAATGCGATGCCGGAAAGTACAAGGAGAAGGCATCCACCCAACTAGATACTAAAGTACAAGGAGAAGGTATCTATTGGTACTAAAGTACGTTTGAGAAGGTACCAAGCCAACGGGATACTGAAGTACATGTGAGAAGGTATCCTAGTAACTCAATACTGAAGTACAAGGAGAAGGTATCTGAGTAGTAGTACCTAATGTGTGAAGGTACTTAGTGTAGCCACAGGTGAATAAAGTCAGAGATTGAGCAAAAGGGTTCTCTCTGGACTAGTCGTTGGAATTGGGATTATTTTACCAGTTATACAGTACTTTGATTTGAGAAATGATTTTACTGTTTTATGGTTAAAACAACTTTATATAATTTACGCTTGGAAAATATTTATGCTGCAAAAGTTTATATTTCAGATAAAACTATTTTATGAAATTATGCATGAGAATTTACTATGTTTTCTCGGTCACTCACTGGGCGTAAGCTCACCTCGTTTTCAAATGTTTTTGTCCCCCCCCCCTATAGGTAGCGGTCAAATCCTCTGAAGACAGCTAAGTATCTACTCTACCACTAAAGGACGAAAAGACTTGTAACCGTTTGCTAGGTGGTTACTGTTAATATTGTACACATGTTACTATTGTTCATATAGGGACTAGGGGTTTTGGGACTTATAAATCTAATGTTGTAAATACTCTAAACATATTAAGTTTCTAAGTTAATAAATTGTGGGCCTAAAGACGTCCCGTTGCATATGAATTATAATTAGTATCAGAGTTATTTCGGAAGAGTTATTAGGCAGTAAGTGTCAGCCCAAGTGTTGGTAACTGCTGCAGTCACGCCTTTCTCTAGGCTAAGAAGGTGGTCTAGGGCGCGGTGTGACAGTTTGGTATCAGAGCATAAGTTTTTGGGACAATTGAGGAATTAGTTGATACCAACTTAGTATCAAAGGATGGGTTATATGTAAGTTTGAGAAAGATTTAAGCTAGTTTAATACTAAAACATAAGACTTTGGGTGAAAGAGAGAGTTCATGCATTAGATTAAAGTCCCATAGATAAGTCCTTAACATGTGTGCCTAATAACTAGGCAAAGATGCTGAGGAAAAGAGGTAGACCAAGTAAGCAGACTGAGAAGAGGAATATTGACCCTACCAGTGGAGGTCCTGAGGTCTCGTCAGACCTAGATCCGAAGAGGAAAAGAGTTAGAGACTCAGTAGAAAAGAAGGCAGCTTCTGAAAACAAGTTTAGTACACCAAAAGTAGATGTAGAACCCCAGATGAAGGATCGAGTATTCGATAGAATCACTCAAAGATTAGCGGCGAGTGTAGGATCGATTCAAAATGATCCAGAAAAGAAGTTCGACGTCGAGAGGCTGAAAGATTTAAGAGCCACGATGTTCGATGGAACCACAAATCCATTAGATGCTGAAATCTGGTTGGATTTGATTGAAAAGTGTTTTAAAGTTATGAGATGCCCTGAGGACCGTAAGGTCGAGTTAGCGGCATTCTTGCTACAAAAAAGGGCTAAGAAATGGTGGAAAGTGATAGAGGCTAGAAGAAGTAGTTCAGAAACTATGACTTGGTCTGAGTTTAGACAAGTATTTGAGGATAAATACTACCCTAGTTCTTTTAGAGATGTGAAGAGGGAGGAATTCCTTAGGCTAACTCAAGAAGTGATGACAGTTGCTGAGTATGAGCAAAAATTTACTGAGTTATCTCAGTATGCCCTTCCGATCATCGTGGAAGAGATGGAAAGGTG
>NC_052350.1:6331016-6339697 GCF_009727055.1 Benincasa hispida
AAAAAGGAGAAGATTAACCCGTCTTTCTTCTTAACAAACAAGACCGAGGCGTGCTCCCCAAGGTGAATACACTGGTCTATGTAACCCTTATCACAAGAAATTCCTGTAATTGAACTTTTAACTCATTTAATCCCGTTAGTGCCATCCTAATATGGATAGCTTGAAGATATAGGTGCAGTACTAGAGAATTAACATCATAAGTAGATAAATTCTCACTCCATATCAGAACGGTAAAGCCATGTAATATCTATCAGGAACACAATAATAAATATTCTTGTAACTCAGTACAACTCCTTAGTATAGTTTATACTGTATCTTTGGACACACTAGTCATAGAGTGACTAAATATTGAGGCTTCAAATATACCTGAGTTACTATTCATGGTTTTCTAAGCTTTTAACCGAGCTGATATAAACCCTGATACTCTACTCCTACAGAGAGTAAATTCATTTCTTCCTAAACCAGGAATTAATTACCTTTCAACAGATTCATTTTCTATTACTAAAGACAATCCATAGTGGAAATAGTGTTTTACTTAGGAAATCCATACCATAAGATAAACATCAATCTATATTCTAATGGAAGTCAAAAGTCGACCCGAAAACTTTGGTCTCCAAGAATTACTATCAAACAATTCCTATAATAACTCATGTACTAACTAAATAATCTCCTACAGGAGTAGAAGATAAATAATTCCCTACATCCATTACGTTCAGGTATTTTTATCTATATGTAAATGCACACAATAAGATATGAATCAGATGTGCAGACAACACCAAGGATCAAATATTGATATAGTAATTGATTACATAAAGTTATCATCCAGTTACGACATCTGGAGCTTCAATCCACTTCCTAGTGTGTCATAGCGTACATTCTACCCTGTGCGCTGGTCGGTTGCTATTGGGGTTGTCAAGCTACCCTTTCTTGCTTAGCTACACCGAATCCCTTCAACCTCTAGTTCCAGTCATTCTAGGTTGGTTTACAGTTCCTGGGTTAACTTCTCTTGCTCATTCTGTGCTTCCATGACCTAGCTGAGGACAATCTCTTTTGAAATGCAGCTTGTCCAACACTGAAACACACATTCCCTATTACCATAAAATACTTCTATATGAGACCATATCAACAGTTTACACAAAGTGGTTCCTCCCCGTAATAGCTATTGACTCCACTAGCAACGACTAATACTGATCAACCACTTCGTTTAAGCTACAGGTCTTGGACTTCTTTTCGACTCAAACTTATTGGTTGGCTCATGCCCCCAAAAACTCCTTACCTGACTGTCCAGAGAACGAGGATGCTAAATTTTTTTTACTTCTTGTTTCTCCAGGCACTCCTAAAACTATCCTTCTCCTAAGTTGAAGTTCATCCTCCTTCGGTACACTCTGCTCTACTTGGATAGCGGTCTCAACTAAACTGAGTGGAAATTTCAACACCAATTAGATGTAGAGGTAACAGGTGTACGTATTTTCTCTTAGGCCACTCTCAATATCCTACCAAGCTATCACCAGTTGAAGGTGAAAGACACAGATGTTCCTAAAACTGCATTCAGAACTAAATATGGACATTTTGAGTTCCTGGTAATGCCGTTTGGATTGACAAATGCTCCTGCAGTATTTATGGACTTGATGAATAGGATATTCCATTCTTATCTAGATCAGTTTGTGATAGTATTCATAGATGACATACTAGTGTATTCCAATAGTGCGGAAAAACACAAAGAACATCTAAGGATGGTATTACAAACTTTAAGAGAAAAGAAGTTATATGCCAAATTTAGTAAGTGTGATTTTTGGTTAAATCAAGTCATATTTCTTGGGCATATAGTTTCAGCTGGTGGAGTTAGTGTCGGTTTCTAGGTGGTTACTGTTAATACTGTACACATGTTACTATTGTTCATATAGAGACGAGGGTTTGTGGGTTTTGGGACTTGTAAATCTAATGTTGTAAATACTCTAAATATATTAAGTTTCTAAGTTAATAAATTGTGGGCCTAAAGACGTCCCGTTGCATATGAATTATAATTGGTATCAAAGTTATTCCGCAAGAGTTATTAGGCAGTAAGTATCAACCTAAGAGTTGGTAACTGCTGCAGTCACACCTTTCTCTAGGCTAAGAAAGTGGTCTGGGGCAGGGTGTGATAGTTTCTTATCTTGGGAAACTACTACAGATGCTAAATAGACTTCACATCCTTTACTCAACAGTTTTCTAGCTTTTACCGCTGATATTAAACTTCTTGGGAGTATTCTCTTACTTCTACCAGAGTTATTTCTTTTTCACCGGGTTCCTAAACACTATTTCTCTTCTAAAGCAATCCATAGTGGAATAGTGTTTACTTAGGAAATCCATACCTAAGATAACATCAAATTCTAGTAATTCTAATGGAATCAAGTCGACCCAAAAACTTTGGTCTCCAAGAATTACTTCACAATTCCTATAATACTCTTGTACCACTAGAGTATCTCCTACAGGCGTAGAGATAAATAATTTCTCATCCATACGTTCAGGTATTATCTATATGTAACGCACACATACTAGATGTGAATGAGTGTGTAGCACCAGGATCGAATAATGCATAAGCGGATTGATTACATAAAGTTATCGTACCAGTTACAACATCTGAAGCCTCTCCCGCTTCCTGGTGTGTCATAGCGAACATTCTACCCTACTGCTGCTGTGGTTGCTATTGGGGTCATCCAGCTACCCCTTTCTGCTTAGCTACACCGGATCCCTCACCTCTAGTTTCGGTCATTCTAGGTTGGTTTACCGTCTGTGTTCCTTGTCTTCATTCATTTTGTATTCCATGACTTAGCTGAGGACAATCTCTTCTGAAATGCCCAGCTTGTCCGCACTGGAAACACAAATTCCTATTACCGTAGCATACCCTTGTATGAGGTTTACCGCAGTTTACACACAGCGGTTTCCTCCCCGTACTAGCCATCAACTCACTAGCACGACCTACCAATCTACCACTTTGTTTAGCTACAGGTCTGGACTTCTTTCAACTCAAACTTTGTTAGCTTACGCCCCCAAAACTCCTTATCCCTGACTGTTCATAGAACGAGGGTCTAAATTTTTTACTTCTTGTTTCTTCAGGCACTCTAAACTGTCCGTCTCCTAGTTGAAGTATATCTTCCCTTGCTACACTCTGCTCTACTCGGATAGCGGTCTCAACTAACCGAGTGAAATTCACCCAATTAGATGTAGAGGTAATAGATGTACGTATTTTTCTTCTTAAGCCACTCTCAAATCTCCTACCCTCTCCTTCTCTTCCGCGATGATCGAAAGGGCATACTGAGATAACTTAGTAAATTTTTGCTCATACTCAGCAACCGTCATTACACCCTGAGTTAGCCTAAGGAATTCCTCCCTCTTCGCATCTCTAAAAGAACTAGGGTAGTATTTATCCTTAAATACTTGTCTAAACTCAGACCAAGTCATAGTTTCTAAACTACCCCTTCAAGCCTCTATAACTTTCTACCACTTCTCAGCCCCTTTTTGCAGCAAGAATGCCGCTAACTCGACCTTACGGTCCTCAGGGCATCTCATAACTTTAAAACACTTCTCAATCAAATCCAACCAGATTTCAGCATCTAATGGATCTATGGTTCCATCGAACGTCGTGGCTCTTAAATCTTTCAGCCTCTTGATGCCGAACTTCTTTTCTGGATCGTTTTGAATCGATCCTACACTCGCCGCTAATCTTTGAGTGATTCTATCGAATACTCGATCCTCCATTTGAGGTTCTACATCTACTTTTGGTGTACTAGATTCGTTTTCAGAAGTTGCCTCCTGTTCTACTAAGTCTCTAACTCTTTTCCCCTTTGGATCTAGGTCTGACGAGGCCTCAGGACCTCCACTAGTAGGGTCAATATTCCTCTTCTCAGTTTGCTTGCTTGGTCTGCCTCTTTTCCTCAGCATCTTTGCCTAGTTATTAGGTACACATGTTAGGGACTTATCTATAGGACTTTAATCTAATGCATAAACTCTCTCTTTCACCCAAAGTTTTATGTTTTATTACTAAGCTAGCTTAAATCTTTCCCAAACTTACATATAACCCATCCTTTAATACCAAGTTAGTATCAACTAATTTCTCAATTGTCCCAAAAACTTATGCTCTGATACCAAACTACCACACCCCGCCCCAGATCACCCTCTTAGCCTAGAGAAAGGTGTGACTGCAGCAGTTATTAACCCTTAGGCTGACACTTACTTCCTAAAAACTCTTGCGGAATAACTCTGATACCAAATACAAATTATATGCAACGGGATGGCTGTAGGCCCACAATTTATTAACTTAGAAACTTAATATGTTTAGAGTATTTACAACATTAGATTTACAAGTCCCAAAACCCACAAACCCTAGTCTCTATATGAACAATAGTAACATGTGTACAATATTAACAGTAACCACCTAGCAAATGGTTACAAGTCTTTTCGTCCTTTAGTGGCTGAATAGATACTGAGCTATCTTCAGAGGATTTGACCGCTACCTGTTCGGGGGAAAAACAAAACATTTGAAAATGGGGTGAGTTTACGCCTAGTGAGTGACCGAGAAAACATAGTAAATTCTCATACATAATTTCAAAAGATAGTTTTATCTGAAATATAGTTTAATGTAGCATAAACAATTTCCAAGCGTAATGTATATAAAACTATTTTAAACATAAAACAGTAAAATCATTTCTCAAATCAAAGTACTTTATAACTAGTAAAATAATCCCAACACCAACTACTAGTCCAGAGAGAACCCTTTTGCTCAATCTCTGACTTTATTCACCTGTGGCCACATTAGGTACTATTGCTTAGATACCTTCTCCTTGTACTTCAGTATCGAACTACTAGGATACCATATCCAACGTACTTCAGTATCCCGTTGGCTTGGTACTTTCTCAAATGTACTTCAATACCAATAGATACCTTCTCCTTGTACTTCAGTATCTAGTTGGGTGGATGCCTTCTCCTTGTACTTCGGCATTGCATTTTATCAAAACTATTTATAAACAACTTTTCTCTTTAAAGTATGTACAGTATAACACATATACAACATGGCTTTAAAGATGGTAACGCATGCTAGATAAAATCAATACATATACATATGTAAATAGTTTTTCAACAATATGCATGCGTTCAAATCACAGTTCAAACTTGCTTGGAAACCACTTTAGAAAACTAATAGGCATGAGAATTATTTTCGCAAACATGCTTTCTATAAAACATTTGTAATCAAAACAGTTTAAAAACATTTTAGCCACTCACCTCGAATTCTTAGGAACTTTTCACTCTAGTAGCTCCTTGGGTCCCTTTTTCACCCCTAGAATCCAGATTCAACTTACAACTTAGATTACTCATAGTTCCATATCTTATTTGGAAATATTTCCTTCTACAAACGTATTCTAAAATGTCTTAGGAATCTTACCCTAAACTTTCAGCTCATAATTCTTCGTGGTTTGGCCGGAATCTCAAAATCTTCAAGACTGACCCAGACTGATTTGACAATCTAACCTTTCTGCCTTCTTCTCAACCTCCACCCCAGTTCCTTTAAGCCTTTTTCCTCCGGCAGCCCTACTCTAAAAACTAGACTTCCAAAGCTTTCAGATGGATTTGGAATCACTCAAAACGCACGAGTAGATTGGAAGATCTCCTCGTCCAATGTTGACATATTCCTCTGAACCCTCACTACCCTCTACTTTCTCTACGAAATTTATGATTTTTGTGTGATTTGAAAATGAAATCCCAACTCCCTATTTATAGGCGTTCAAATTGCTCGTGGGATTGACAACACTTATTTGGCTACATGGCCAAATTTTTAATCCTCCCTTTATCAACGTAAGCTGACTTCACCTTGGTTCAATGTGTTCTTCCCAAACGCATCCAACACAATTTCTTAGGGTTTAAGAATTTCTCTTAATCGGACACCTAAATTTTAATTGACGTTTGCCCTTACGTCTTCAAGCTTTGTTTGTATTCAAATTAGGGTTTTTAAATGCATAATCCACCCCAACGCATCCAAATACATCGCCCAGAAGCTTGCTCGGCCGTTCAATGCATAAGCGAGGCGTGGACGTGACATTCGAATACAACACCGAACAAGGCGTGGCTGACGCACGGGCTGCTCTCGCTCTCTCCCACTTTCTCGTTGGTCTCACTCTCTCCCACTTTCTCGCTCAAAATCTCGCTCTCTCCACTCCCATTCTCTCCAACTTTCTAGCTCAAAATCTCGTTCTCTCTGCTCTCTCTGCTCTCACTCTCTCCCACTTTCTCGCTGGTCTTGCTCTCTCCAATCTCGCTCTCTTCCACTTTCTCGTTCTCTTCAATCTTTCTTGCTCAAAATCTTGCTCTCAATGATCTCGCTGGTCTCGATCTCAATGATCTTGCTCTCAACGATCTTGCTCTTAGCTACTGCGAACATTGTTCGTCTCCGTGCAATTTCTACATGATTGTGCCATTAGTCACTTGCCTTCCAGTGCTTTGTACACAACACACATTTCACATAAATTTTCCATACTTAGCCAATTTTTCCCAAATTTTCCAAACTCAATGTCCATATTTTTCTTTTCAAATCCCCATTCCTTCTTCACCATTTCACACTAACTTTCTCATCAACCTACTCAACTTATTTATACAAATTTAAATAGGGACACATAATTAAGTGGAAAATTAAGACAATTTAAATAAGAAAACACATTTAAGTGTAAAATTCGGATTCGGGGTTCACACTTACTCACCGCATACGTGGGCTTTCCTGGAATAAAATGTGCCACCTTGGTGAGTCTGTCTATCACAATCCAAATCACAGAGAAACCCTTCACTATCCTGGGCAACACCGTAATAAAATCCATAGCCACGCTCTCCCATTTCCATTCTGGCACATCCAATGGTTGTAGCAAGCCTGCTATCTTCTGCCTCAGAGCCTTCACCTACTGACAGACTAAACATCTACTGACATAGTCGGCTATCTCACTTTTCATATTGGGGCACCAGTAATACCGTTTCACATCTTGGTACATTTGAGTACTACCTGGGTGCATCGAGAATGGAGAGTTATGAGCTTCTGCCAACAGTTCCCCTTTCAGGCCATCATCTGCTAGGACACACAACCGTCTCTGATACAAAAGACCCTTGTCCATTGACATAGAAAATTCACTTGCCTGACCCGACCCTACCTGATCACAAACTTCTGAACTCAGTTCGGGTGATCACCCTATTGTGCAACAAATGAATTGCTACCTCAAGGTTGGTTGCACTGTCAATTGGGCTAGCTGCAAAGTGACTTCCCCCACTGCCACCGCAATCTCTCCTTGTTCCAGATCTTTACACAACTGAACCTGTTTAGTGATCAAGGCGGCCAAATGAACTACCTTTCGACTGAGGGCACCAACTACCACATTTGCCTTACCTGGGTTGAGAAGATCTCATAGTCATAATCCTTTACTAACTTGAGCCACCGACGCTGCCTCATGTTTAACTCTTTCTGGGTGAAGAAGTATTTCAGACTCTTATGGTCAGTGAACACTTGGATCTTTTCCCCATACAAGTAGTGTCTCCAGATCTTTAGGGCAAACACTATCGCTGCCAATTCCAAGTCTTGGGTAGGATAGTTGCGCTCATGGTTCTTCAACTAACAGAAGGCATAGGTAAGCACCCTACTATGTTGCATAAGCACACAACCCAAACCCTTCTTAGAAGTGTCACTATAGATCACGAAGTTCCCGGAGCCATCTAGTACGGTGAGAACCGGGGCTGAAACCAACCTCTTCTTGAGGTCTTGAAAACTGTCCTCACAAGATTTGCTCCAAAAAAACGAAGCTCCCTTCCTGGTTAGCTGGGTTAACGGTGTGACCATGCTGAAGAAATTCTCTACAAACCTACGATAGTATCCAGCCAATCCCAAAAAGCTACACACCTCACTGATCGTTGTAGGGCAGAGCCAATTGTTAACGGTACATGAATAACTAACTAAACTCTTTAGTCACAAGATCCACCATTCGTTAACTGCCAGACACTCCATTAAAGATTAACTAAAATCTTCGCTCATCACAGGATTATCGTTGTCCTTGTAGTTACATCTAACTCCTTAAGTATCACTGATCCCTTTAATTAACATAAGTCATAGTCCTACTATGACTGAGCCCTCTCTTCCTAAGAGAAGTTGTGGCCACTATGTTCAAGCCATGAAATCAGCTCTTTAGGGAGCAATCTCTCTACTTATCCTTGCTTCGGGAAAGGAGTGAATTCAATTTTGTGGATTGAGTTCACAATTCCCAGATCAGACAAGTCCCCAAAAAGGTAGGCATGTTGAGTTGGAAATCTGGCCACTCTCACCCATACTAATCAAAGGACCGCCCTCAAAGGCAAGAGTTTCCAAAACACTCAGGATTGAGGTCATGTCACCTATGGTCATTTAGATGAGATGTAAGTCTCTAGTATCAATGGAATTATATACAGGTCTAGTCATCTCGTGGTTCAGGTCTTATACAAACTTTTTGTATAGGACACCCCCGCTCGCACGTCTTCACATGAATGGTCAGGATCTACCATCTGTAGTAGTTTATAACACTTGCAAACCTCTACAAAGCTGGTCGTATCCGTAGTGTCACCAGGATCAGGTATGCCACCTTAATCCTTATACTACAGACCTATTTAGGTTATCACTTAAGGCATGATCCACTTGTATATCA
>NC_052350.1:6341744-6347985 GCF_009727055.1 Benincasa hispida
GACTATTCCAATTCCAATAAAAATTTAGGGTGAAGAACAGTTTATGTTCTAGGAAAACCAGATCACTAAGATTGTAAGAACAAAAATTCTGCCTATGTCTCGAGGCATCATTAACATCGATCTCTCTCATGCAAAATTTCAAAAGGGTTTATAACTTTTCGAAACAGAAAATCATCTTAATCTATGAAACAGTGTCCTAAGATTACCTTTAAAGAGGGATTTGAGAAGATGAGATAGATTTCCCTATGCATTTGCAGTAGTAGCCTCAGCATATGCCATGTTGTGTACGCTAGGTCCAGATATTTTTCTATGCAGTGAAATAATCAGTAGATATAAATCCAATTCCAGGTTATTGATTTCATTGGGTGGGCGGTTAAAAATATCTCATATATCTTAGGAGAATTGAGGAAGAAGAAAACTATATAAACTTGTGTTATTGGTGCTAAGGATTTCTCTCTCGGATACATTGACTCTAATTTTCGAGACTATTTAAGGTTTAGGAAAATCCACCGTCAAGATCAATGTTCAGCTCTTAAGAAGGGGCATATGATATGACATAACATCAATTCAAGGTTATATTGCTAACTCTTACCATGGAAAACAAAGAGATGAAGCTGCTTGTTGAGTTGCAAAGAACTTGGTCTTGCTCGAGCGAAGGTTTTTGATAAGGCTTGGAAGTTGTTTTCCAAATATGTCAATGTCGATTCACCTCACTATTAGTGATAATGTCTGGTGCTGTGGAAAACACTCCAAGGGATCCTCGAAGCCACAAGAGATGGGAAAAACTATCAGGTGAAATATTCATCTCATACGAGAGATTGTGCAATGAGGGGAATGTTGGGTTTGGTGTCCCTAATTCTCCCGGAAGTCTCGTTGTTTAGTGGTAAGATACACAATTATATGATGAATAAAATAATTTTTTAATTATAATTTTGGGATGTTATCATACCCAAATTAAACAAAGCTCCTTGTTATCTTAGGTTGAAACGTAAGCATGTATATGTGAGTGAAATAATATATTAACTTTATTTTATGTTTAAAAACACAAAAAGTTTAATTTAAGGTAAATTTTTAAATGACTTAAAGAAAAGTTTATGAAAAGATTTAAAAGAATTGGAAAGATTTTAATTGAAAATCAAATAATAATTAATGTGAACATTATGTAAGCAAAACATAATTTAAGAAATTAAAATTATGAATTAAATGAATATAAATAAACATATTAAAAAATTTATGAAAATATATTGGAGATCGATATCAGGCTCCCAAATAATCGATTCCCCACCTCAAGAACTCTAGGAAATCAGATTCTCAAATTTCATAGATTCCGTCGTTGGATTTTTTTAGAATGTAAATGAGCATTAATCATATTAGTATGATGACATTTATAACATAACATGAAAAATATTGAAATAATAATACAATAAGTATTGGAGAATAAAAGGACTAAATGCACTATGTAAAATAAAATGAATAAATATTAATATAAATAGAGTACATAAATAGAGACATGAAAAAATAGAGTATTTAAATAGAGATATGAAAAACTATATATTAAAGTTTGAAATAAACCTTTTTAAAATAATTTAAGAAAAATGATAAAACTTGATTAAAACTATATCTAAAACAAGGAAAGAAAAAAATGGAAAATAGTGGATGGTGAAGTGGGCGGTGGGTTCTGTCACTGCCATTGAAAAAAAGAAATGTTAAAAATTAAAAACTGATGGGAAAAGTAGCAACCCCTGATCATGGTTAAATTAAGTGGACAAAAATATATCTACAATGAAAAAAGTGCAGCTACTGGGCTTTAGAGGAGCATCCCGATAGTTAACGATGTTGGTTAATTCGGTTAAAAAAGTTTAGTAGATTAATCTCGGATCGTTGGAGCTCATGATCTGTACGTCCATTAGTTCCCTCTACTAGCTCATAAATGGACTAAACCTTAGATTAATGTGTTGGGAGCATTTGAAATATTCAAATTCAATTCAGGAAATTATTAACTATATACAATATAATTAAATGATTAATTATCAAATTAAACAGATTGGAGAATTGGGAATATTTAAATATGATTTAAATATTGTATACATGAATAGGGATTCATGTTTGGGATATGTGTTTCATTAATTTAATATTTAACATTAAATTAATTTAAATTTTGATTAAATTATTTAATTANTAATGTTTGGGATATGTATTTCATTAATTTAATATTTGACATTAAATTAATTTAAATTTTGATTAAATTATTTAATTAATTATTAAAATTAAATTTATTTTATTTTAAATTAAAGAAAATTTAAGTTAATTATGACTTTTCAGAAATTTATTTAAATTAAATAGAATATAAAATTTGAAAGTGAAAAGTTCCCACATTTTTAATTTTATTTTAATTCAACACCTATTTTCCATTATTTTTTTATTTTTTTATTTTTTTTTTTGTGTTTCGTAGTCAATTTCTCATATATTTCATTTGCATGATTTTGGTTCATAAATATGTAAGTTTAATTACTGGAACAACTTCATGCAAAACAGAAAATTGATGAAGAAATTGTGTTTTTTCTCTAGAACACACCAAAGTTCTCCAAATACGAAAATATCCTTCAAATTTCATCAAATTTGGATCCCACAATTCACTATAAGGTCAGAGTATAGTAGAGAAGATCCTTGTGATAGTGTACAACAAGTTTGTGAGGAGATTTTCATCAGTGGATTGGATCAATAAAGAGTTCTACGAAGATTGTACTCTAAATCCTAATTTCTGGAAAACTATGAACATGCATGCTTATTTGCTAAAATTGATATTGTTAGAGTGCTTATGATCTTAATTGCTTCGGCAAGTTGAATGTCAATACCATTAACCACAATATATATTTGTTTGGCTTTCTCTCTGAACTATTGGTATCTGAAAAGAATTTTGTGTAATTTTGTTTGGTTGTAAAGTTGTTGGAGAGTTTTATAAAATTTTGGTGATCATAGGCATTCTGTAGTTTTAGAACATATTGTGTAGCATTGTTTGATTGTCAAGCTGTTGGAGATGATTTTTGAAATTTTGGTAGAACTTATACATTTTGTTTAGGTATGAAACATGTTGCATAACTCTATATTAAAATCCAGTTGTGAATTAATCATTAAAATCGAAATGATATGATAGATTGTATTCTCTGGAAGGACTTTGTTTTGATGAATATTTTGTAGAGAAATTAACTGAAACAAAGAATAAGAATTATTAGTATTATAAAAATAATTTATGTAGGATTTGGGTTTCATATTATGCTAATAGTTTGTTGCAAGTCATATAAGATATGATGTCAGTGTTAAACTGACATCGTAATATACAACAATAACAAATATGAAACGACATCTAAACACAACAGAATCAATTTCAGTTCACAATTGCCATCCATGGCTCATATTATGCCGATTAGAAACTGACATTGTACCGAACCGTCATTGTAGTATGTATGATGGAAGTTCCTAACCACCATCATACAAAATTATTGGGAATGTCCGAAAACTCGTAGTTCGTAAATCATGGAAACGTATTCTATTTTAAATAAAAGTATTGTTGAAGTTTTGATTTAATAAAAGCCTTATTGAAATTGTATTATGTAATAAAAATCCAATAAACGAATCCATGACTATAGTATGAATATTGTAACTCTATATAGAGACGTAAAAGAGGACCAAGTTATAGTTTATAGCCAAAAGAGTCTATAAATATATGGATGAGATTGGGTACCTCGTCCTGGAGACACTATGGATGTGGCCTACTTTGTATAATGATATAAACGATGTGATCCTGAAATCGTTCATGCAAGTAGAAGCATTCTATACAAAAGAGTTTTGCATAAGACCGGATTACAAAATAGTCACTTTTTCTTTATAACGACCATTTACTGTTAAAACTGACTATTTCAATTCGATGACATGGGGCAACTCAATATTAATCCTAAGCTAACTATGATCTCCTATTTATTTATTCGAGATTAACCTTTGATCTGCATAGGTGAGAGTAGTTCAGCAGCACTACTAAAAAAACCTCCCAGCACTACTAAACAAACCTCCCATCTTGGGGTTAAGACCAGGTAGATAGCTGGGTACATAGTCCTACAAGATGAAACTCACTACTATCTATTTTAGGGTTAGCAGATTGGTTGTTCCCTTAAGTATTGATTCCTGGTCTTGAACAAAGGGGTCCCGCCATCTCATAGCCAAGAGGAACATGGTTTATTAGAGGATCAGGGGGAGCTGCAAGATGTATTTATAGGGACAAAACGATAATTTTGATTCAAATGACCTGTGAAGGATCGACTTATTAATTATGATTAAATTTTGTTTCTTAATTTAAAAACTTTTCAAATTTATATTTATATTCGAAGGTGGACTTGAACTTTCAAGTCTAATATCATATATTACTTTTCCTAAATCTATTTTTTTTATATATATATATATCCTATTTTCTACTCATCCAAACTAAATAATACAATTTTTAAATAGTTTTTACCATTATCTTTGTTATAATTTTGTTTTAAACATGAAATATAATATTCTTACCGATTCTTCGTATTTTTAAATTTGAAATCATCATTATCTTTATTTTAGTTTGGTTTTAAACAAGAAATATATAGGGTTTATTTCATCTTTACCAATGAAATCGGCCTAAAAAATATTAATTATGAGGAAAAAATGTATAGACAAACTAGTTAAATGAACCTAAACATAATGTGTATAGAAACCATTAAATAAAATCATGACATTTTTACTTTGGTTAAAACCATAACCTAGGAATTGAAAATGGAATATCCAACTCATCAGACAGAAGATAAAATTAATAAAAATCCCCAAATTCCCTGTCCAAATCAAACCAAGAAACAGAGCTCAATCAGAATGATGAACAGTGAACCTGTAAACCATAACATGTTCATAACTCTCCCCTGGCTTCACAATCTGCGAAGGAAAATTAGGATGATTCACAGAATCCGGAAACCCTTGAGTTTCCAAGCAAAGCCCTGCGTATTCCTTATACACAACCCCTTCTTTCCCTTTCACATCCTTCAACTGATTCGCCGTATAAAATTGAACTCCCGGCTGATTACTCCATAGCTCCATCTTCCTCTCTGAAATTCTCCCTGTAACCTCCGCCACTTTCTTCAAATGCTCACTCTCAGTGTCGTCCACCACGTAATTAATGTCGTATCCGCCGACTACGCTCTTAATCTGTGACCCGATCTCTCGTGGGGTTGAGAAATCGAAAGGGGTTCCGGCCACTGGCACGATTTCACCGGTGGGGATGAGCTCGGTGTCGACGGGAGTTATGCTTGAGGCGAAGAGTTTGATTTTGTGAGATAGAATGTCGCCGCTTGAATGGCTGTCTAGATTCCAGTAAGAGTGTTGGGCCAGGTTTACTGGGGTTGGTTTGTTTATGGATTTTGCTTCCATTTTTACTCCTAATTTGTTTGTTTCTATGAACATGTAAGTTACTGAAACTCAAAGATCACCGGGAAACCCTGTTTACACAAAAACCAAACAAAACCCTCCATTTGTTCATTGTAATCCTTTAATTTAGGGTTTAAGATTTACGGTTTAGAGTCCGACCTTGTTCGCCATCGAAACTGTCATGGGTGAATGTAATGTGGTTGTCCTTCACATAACTCTCCACCTTCCATATCACATCTCCGAACCCTTTCTTCCCACCTTCACATTCAAAATCTCAATATAAAATCAATTTTCTTAGCATTTTGATTGCTTTTAAATGTTCATGAATTTGAGTTAACTACCTATTAAGTAATGTAAACAATTTGAGTCATTTGGAGTTCTCAAATCCCGGTCCCAAGAGAGAGAAGCACATGTCATTACAGGGCAGTTAATAGATGACAGGAATAGGTGACAGTAGGAGTTTAACCAGGAAATAGATGACAATGAATAGGTGACAATACAAGTTAATAGATGACAATGAAAAAGATGAATTCACAATTAGAAAGGAAAACGTTGGGGGAGAGAAGGGAAGAAAAATGTTTTTAGATCGATGAAATATACCATGGAGCAAGTTCCTTCCATCATTAGGAGTGAGTTTATAAAAAACACCATCGATACCAAATTGAGCTCCTCCAATTCTATTTGCTACACGTCCAACGATGTTTCCAAAGTAGGTAGTATCATTCTGTCAAAACAAATGCATAAACAAATCATACCCTTTTATTCATTTTTCTCTTTTATACCAGAAAATCACAACAAAAAA
>NC_052350.1:6348580-6350770 GCF_009727055.1 Benincasa hispida
GTTGAAATTTGAATCTACTTTGACCTATTCTTTCTCGCTTTTTTATTCAGTTTGTATTTGCCATATATGTTTTAACTAAAAGCCAGAAAAGATAAAACATTTGCCATAAATGAAATTGGGATGTGCCTGATGTTTTATTAATATCCCTAGTTTAGTTGGACTTTATCTTAAGTTATATACAACTTGAGATATGATTTTTTTTTCATTTTTTCTATTTTCTTTCTTTGCTTCAATGTTCCAGAATATGATATCTAAGATATGAATATGGTATCTTAGATACGACTTTAAATTCTAGGAAACTTTTAAAGACCCTCTGGAAAAATCAAAATCAAGATCTTGAAAATGATAATGAGTAAAATCTAACAATATAACTCAACAATTGATCGACATATATTTCGTTGGTCTTCAACTAATAGGTTAATATTATAGCATATTAGACACAAAATTAAAAGCTCATAAACCTATTAAAACACTTTAAAACTTGAGGACTTATTAAATACAACACTAGTTTAGGAACTTGTAATTTAACCTTTTAACACATGACCAAATGAGATTAGAACCTTGGTTTAAAATGTTGATATCGACGGAAATATCAAAGTCTCAGTTTTTTGAAAATGTTCATATTATAGAAAATTATAATAATAAATTATTTCTTTTAAGTACAATAGGCATAGGAGAATTCGAACCGCATCTCTCATGGTCAATAACACTATCATATTATGCTAGTTTTGGCATAATAACAAAAATTTTAAAAATAAGAAATTAGTAAATAAATATTGTATGTTTTTTAAACAAGTTAAATGTTTATTATTGATTTTATATTCATATTAGTGGCATTTTGTTACGTCTCAGTTTAAATTAGGTGATAAAGCAATTTTCTATCGAACTCTAAAATCCTTTTATGATCAAGATTTTAGTCGTTCAGTATTTTGGAACGTTGGTTGTTAACATTTTATGTCACCTTCATTTTGCTTAACAGATTCTAGATACAACTTAATCAAATAGTTAACAAAATTTTAATAGTAGAGACGAAAATAAGCACTTTTTAAAGTTCAAAGACTAAAATAATCATTTTTGAAAATTTAGGGACCAAAAAGAACAACATTCAAAGTTTAGGGATCAAAATAGAGTTTAGACCATTTTTTAATGTTTCATCAAATTTTTACGATATAATGAAAATGTCGATGTCAAACTCATGGAAATGTGAAAATATCATATATGTCAATGAGAATTTAGACTTTTTTTTTTTTTAATGTTATAAACAATTGATTAATTCGAACAACATAAACCAAATATAATTTTATGACATAGCTATTGATTGACATGAATATTTGATTTAGATATTGATTGAATATATAATCAAGAATAATAATTGTTTACTTATTATAGTTTTACTATATGCTTAAGATAAGCTCAATTAACATTTAGGAGAAAGGGAATTTAGGAAAAATGCTTTTGAAGACCAAATTCTTCAAGAACCTCCGTGAAAATCCTCTGCACGATCAGGAAAAAAAATGAACAGCAAGACTGTAATGACCTGATCCTTACACATTATGATCCGACGCTACGACATGCATACTTAGACTTTTCTATCATGAGATGAGTTATGGTGAAAATTTCAAAGAACATATCTAAATTTTATTAATTTGATAGAAAAACTATATAAAAAGTTTATTTATCAAAAACACCAGGATCTATAAAACATTAGCGTGTGGGGTACAAAATGCATATGCCTATAATAGTGAGTTTGATTGTTGGCTATTTGAGCGACGTCCAATTCTGCCATCTACGCTGTGTCCTTACCTTCAAAGTCTATAAAAATATAGGATGAGTATATAATACACCCAGTAAGTAGTTCTCATGTAGGGTAGTGACCAAATGCATAATCACAAGCAACATGTCATGAAAACATATGGTTGGGACCAAAAACGTATAATAACAAGTGGTGGTCGGTTATGCTTCCAACATAAATCTCTCCACCCTGATAGGAAGATGAGGACCTAAGCAAAAAATAACCCATCTGATGATTAGCGGGTCATGCAGTCAGTAGGGACAGAGTCGCATCCAACATCAACCATTAGCATAAACGTAATATTGGACTAGAGAGGTGCAACCATACATACCCTGCTAGTCCCTAGCATAAACATAACGTAAGATTAGGCCTGGAGGGGTGCAACCATACATGCCCTA
>NC_052350.1:6353074-6365830 GCF_009727055.1 Benincasa hispida
CCAGCCCTGGAAGCATAAATTTCTCCGCCTGATAGGAAGATGAGGACTTAAGTGGAAACTAACCCATCTGATGATTAGCGGGTCATGCAGTCAGTAGGGCCAAAGTCGCATCCAACATCAACCATTAACATAAACGTAAGATTAGACTGAAAGCATAACTTACACCTAATTAAAACTTGATTTTAACGTAATCGTGAATAAACATAATGCATGGGGTCCCTTGTAGAGAAACGTGTTCTAAACATGTAATGCAATATAACAATTAACATAACCATGCAACATAATAAAGGTACACTACCATAGAACACTTAAAGAAAGGGTGAGATAAACTACTTACTGTGATCTAGTTATTCCTTATTATTCTTTATGATTTGGGCAAAAATTTGGGCAACACCTTACCCGAGATTTTCTCTTTTAACCTCACAGAACTTCCTTACTGACACTTACTCTTTCACACGATTCTTTGTTACTGAGATTTTTTTGAGAATGGGTTAAATCTTCAGGCAAAGGGTCTTATTTATAGTAGTTTTGAGCTCTTCTTAGTGTGAGAAATCATCGTACAGGTGGCTTCTTTAAAATTACTTAGGGTTTAAGGATTCCTCTCAATAAGACACCTAATCTTGGCTAACGTTTGACCTTACGTCATCATTCTTTGTTTGTTTTCAATTTTAGGTTTTTTCAATGTATAATCTATAAGATCGTGGCCAAATTCAACGTATAATCCACGCTTCTGTCCAAATCTCGCTCTCTTTGTTCTCAGAATCTCGCTCTCTTCAGCTTTCTCACTGGTTTGGCTCTCGCGACTCTCGCTCTCGCTGTTGCTGTCGCTGGTCACGCTCTCGCTTCTGCTCCCGCTCCCACGTTCGCTCTCACTTCCACGCTCGCTCCCGCTCTCGCTTTCGCCTATTGTCTCGCTGAGAATCTCGCTCTCTTTACTCTCGCTCTCTCCAATTTTCTCTTCAATTTTCTCTCCAATCTCGCTCTCTCCACTCTCACTCTCTTCAATTTTCTCTCTAATCTCGCTAGTTTTCACGTGTGGTTGCCTTCACTACTTCTGGATTCCACTTCCTCTTTTTAACTCTTTCAAATTTTTAGAGTATATGGGCAATTAATTCACCTCCAATTCTTCCAATGAGCAATGCCCAAACAAAAAGTTATCTACTGCCCGTTGTCTCCTGAATTAGCTAACGTCCAACTTCTAATTAATCCTCCATGATTCTGCTCCCTTATTCATTATTTTTGGATAATGAATAAATTTCCAATTAATCCAATAAATTTCCAAATTACAATTATTCATTATTCATTATTATTATTATTATTATTTTCCTTCTAAATTTCCACCCCTTTAAATAAAATTTCGTCCTGCTTAATATTTGACATTTAATTTCCTGTATGCGTATAAATCTGGGTTGTTACAAAGACACTACCAAAAGGACTTTCCCGCTATGACTTCAACAAGGAATTGGAATGTGGGATCCAACTTGTTTACCGTGAATTACTTCTTTTGAATTTGAGAGAGAATATAGAGAGATGTGTTTTAGAGAGTGGGAGCTTTTTAGAACCAATTGATTCTGTAATTTTATATATTTCACAAAACCAACATGAAGGAAAAATTAATCCTTATTAATATAAAATTTTCTTAAATAATTTAAACATTCAAATTATTCCAAAATTAATTGATCCTTGTTTTATCCATAGTGAGCTAGCAGGAGACCTAATGGACCTACAGATTAGAAGCTCCAATGATTCGAAATTAAATTAATTAAACTCTTTAATTAACTTAATTAACATTCATTAATTGTGTGTCACTCCACTAAAAACTCACAGCTGCACTCTTTGCACTCTAAATATATTTCTGTATCTATGGATATAACCAGTCATCAATAAGTCGACCCTTCATGAATTTTTCATAATTACAGTTGAGTCAAAATTACCGTTTTACCCATGTAATTATATCTTTCTCCTTAAGTCCCACTGATTCTCTAATGAACAACAGGTTTATGATCTGCTATAAACAAATCTCTCTCGAACCAATGCGTGGGAGGGACCTCTTGTTCAAGACCCGGAGTCGGCACTTAAGATAGAAATTCATCTACTTTCTCTGAAAGCGGGAAGGAGTGAATTCCACTTTAAGGAGTTGTGTTCCTAACTCCCTACTTGGATAAATCCCTAAAATGGTAGGCTTATTGAGTCAGTGACAACGACCACTCTCACCCATACAAATCAAAGTATTGCCTTCATAGACAAGAGTCTATAACCTACTCAAGATTGAGATCGAGTCACCTATAGTCATCCTATGAAATGCTAGTCTCTTCAATTAACGATGTTATAAAGAGAGAATAAAATATTTCATGGTTCGATCTTATACTAACATTTATAAAGTTGGTTGTATCCGCAGTGTCATCAGGATAATGCACGCAACCTTATTCATATATTGCTAACCTGTTAGGTTATTACTTGCACATGATCCACTTGTATGTCTGTCACATATTGTTCAAGCTACATAAAATAACCATGGATCTTAACTTATTGGATTAAGTTAATGCGTTCTAAATGTCGAATAAAATATTTCTTATTTTAATAAATAAATAATTTGTATTTACAAATTACAAAATACAAGATCCACGAGATTTAAGACACTAAATTCAACAATCTCACACTTGTCCTAAAGCGAGTGGAGTGTACAATACATATAAAATAAAGTATAATATAATAAACTAGGCATATTCTATGTTGGGTTTTATGTCCTAAAACTCGCAGTTTGTAAAATGATAAACATTTTCTATAATCAATATACTTGTTATTGATTTTATAAATTGTATGAAAGTCTAAATCCAATAAATTAAGACTCGTGACTATTGTATGAGTACTTGAACTTTATGTGGAGACATAAGAGTGGATTAGGTTGGAGTAAATAGTCAAAATGATCTATGATACATGAATAAGGTTGGGTACCTTATTCTAATAACACCATTGGATGCGGCATATTCTGTAGTTGTTACAAAGAGTTGTAAAGTGCTACATACAATGTAATCCTAATTCGTACATGTTATTGAAGGAACTCTTATTCAAGAGTACCTACAAGCGAAAGCGTATCTTTCCAATTCATTGTGACTGAATTACCACATATACATTCAAACATACTTTCATAATGCTAAAGAGGTCAAGAAATCATACCAGATGAAGATTTCTTCTACGTAGTGAGTCTGAAGCCCAACCGTCTACCTCAAACAATCACCACTTGGACAGAAGGAAATAGAGAAGACAACAACACTTAGAGCCCTCAATATTTTTGGAGTGAGAATCCAAAATGTGGGCTTTGTTTGGATTTGGTAGAGGGAAGAAGGAAGAGAAACCGTACATAACGATCAAGCAAGTGGGAGGAGAGGTTGTCTATCACATAGACAAGATGCATGATCGTTTAGGTGAAGTATACGTTCGTGTAGGAAAAGTAAGCGATCGTCTAAACGATCGTTTAGGAAAAGGTCAGTGATCGTATAAACGATCGTGTAGGAAAAGGGTGAGCAATTGTCCGAACATTCGTAGGAAAAACTATGCGATCGTCTATACGCTCGTTTAGTAAATACCGGGAGCTAAACGATCGCTTAGGAAAAAAGTAAACGATCATTTAGATAATAGCGTGCGACGGTGTAATCTGTATGCAATCACTTAGCAATATCGTATATATAAGCGACCGTGGAGTCACTATCGTATAGGCACTGATTTTAAACGATGACTCTATCTTTTCACAATGTCTGCGCACGTCAAGATCAATACACCGTCTGCTATTTATAATGCACTCATTCGTTATTTAGAAAAAAAAGAGGCGCCTTCCAATTTTATTTATAACCATCCAATGAATGTGATCTTATCATATTCATAACATATAAATTAATATCATATATTAATTATAATATTTTCCTCTACTAGATATAAATCATGTTTATATCCAATTTCCTCCAAATTAATGTATCTCATACATAAAGTTAAGTATATCATATTTAATTAATTCGTTCAATTATATCATATATAATCGAACTCCCTCTTGTTAATTTGAACATGTCAAGCTGACCCAAAAACTGATTCTTAACTTGTATCCAAGCTACCAAGGGGACCTTATGGATCTATGGCTCGAAGCTTCAACGGTGTGTGAACAGCTGACTAAACTCTTTAGTCACGATATCCACCATCTGTTAACTGCCAGACATTCCACTAAAGATCGACAGTTGAACTCTTCTTGCCATAGATATATTTCTATGTCTATTGGATTTAACCAATCATCAGTACGATGACCCTTCACAAATGCTCGTAATTACAGTAGGCTAATTTATCGTTTTGCCTTTGTAGTTACATCTTCCTCCTTAAGTACCACTGATCCCTCTAATAAACAATACAACATAGTCTTACTATGTGTGAACACCTCTCGGGCCATGAGAGGGTGCATGGCACCACATCATTCAAGTCTCGGGATCAGCCATTAAGAGAGCAATCTATCTACTTAACCCTACATTGGGGAAAAAGTGAACTCCATCTTGTGAAGCTGAGTTCTCAGCTCTCAAATCAGACGAATCACAGAAATGGTAGGTTTGAGTCGGTGTTCTGGCCACTCGTACCCATGCAAATCAAAGACTGCCCTCAATAGCAGAAGTTCCAAACTAACTCAGGATTGAGGTCATGTTACCTATGGTCATCCTAGTCAAGTGATGTTTCAGTCATGAACGGTGTTATGTGATGAGACGTTAACACTTCGTGGTCAGGTCTTATACAAACTCTTTGTATAGGACGCTCCCGCTCGCATGTCCTCTACACGAATGATTAGGATCGGACCATCTGTGACAAGACACAACACTTGTGGCCATTCCACAAAGCGGGCCGCATCCATAGCATTACCAGGATAAGGTTTCCCTCCTATATCCATATACTACAGATCATTTTAGTTATCACTCAAGACATGATCCACTTGTATGTCACCACATACATGCTTAAGTTACATACAGATAACCAGGGATATTAAGTTTGTTGGTTTGTGATAAAATAAAAAACATCTAAATATGCAAAGTCAAGTAGTGAAGTAAATATCATTTATATTATCATCACAAGTGTTCGTACAAAGTTGTTTACAAACTACTGGACACAAGACTTTAGGGCACAAACCCCAATAGTTATGACATGAAGAGTGGGGGCATCCTATGCAATGAGTTTGCTGTTAAAAACATTCTCAGGTATCTTCGGAGAACGAAAGATTATATGCTCGTGTATGGTCCTAAGGATCTGATCCTTACTAGATACACTGATTCTGACTTTCAGACCGATATTGATTCAAGGAAATCAACTTCGAGGTCTGTATTCACTCTTAACGGAGGAACAGTTGTGTAGAGAAGCATCAAGCAGAGTTGTATTGCAGACTCCATAATGGAAGCTGAGTATGTAGCTACAAGCGAAGTAACAAAAGAAGCAGTATGGCTAAAAAAGTTCCTGACAAATCTGAAAGTAGTTCCTAACATGCACCTGCCTGCCACTCTCTATTGTGACAACAATGGAGCAGTTGCAAATTTAAAGGAACCATGAAGCCATAAAAGAGGAAAGCATATCGAATAGAAATACCATCTCATCAGGGAGATTATACATAGAGAAAATGTTATTGTCAATCAGATTGCTTACCAAGACAACTTAGCTGATCCATTTACAAATGCCCTCTCGACTAAAGTGTTTGAGGGTCACCTAGTAGGACTAGGTCTACGAGTTTTGTATCACTAGGGCAAGTGGGAGAATTATGAGTATTGTAATGCCCTAGTTTATTGTGTTTGTATTTATGGATATTGTAATGCCCTAGTTTATTGTATTTGTACATTTTATTCTCTCCATGTAAACTCAACATTGTATATATTTGTATATATTGATCCACTGGAGTTTTAGTCCATGTGGGAGTATAGTTGGGTTTTATGTCCTAAAACTCGTAGTTTGTAAAATGATAAAAATTTTCTATAATCAATATACTTGTTATTGATTTCATAAATTGTATGAAAGTCTAAATTCAATAAACTAAGACCCACGACTATTATATGAGTACTTGAACTTTATGTGGAGACATAAGAGTGGATCAGGTTAGAGTAAATAGTCAAAAATATCTATGGTACATGAATAAGGTTGGTTACCTTATTCAGGTAGCACCATTGGATGCGACATACTTTGTAGTTTACAAAGAGTTATAAAGTGCTACATATGATGTGATCCTAATTCGTACCTGTTATGACATGAGGAGTGGGAGCATTCTATGCAATGAGTTTGCATAAGATCAGGACCAAGAAATAAGTCACTCTTACTTTATAACGCTGTTTACTGTATAAGACTGGCTATTTCGCCTAGATGACCTAGGTAACTCGATCTTAATTCTGAGCTAACTATGAATTCCTGTTTATTCAGGATTGCTCTTAGATTTGCATAGTTGACGGTTGGCTCAACAGCGCTGACTTAATAAGACTTTCATTTCAAGGGTAAGACCGGGTAGGTAGCTGGGGACATAGGGTGCAAGACGGAGTTCACGCCTACTCGATTTAGGGATAGGAGACAGGTTGTTCTCTCAAGTATTGAATCTAGGTCTTGAACAAGGTGCCTCACCCTCTCACTGGACTGAGAGTGTTTGACTTAGTGATGGGATCACAAACCACTTGTTCATTAGAGGATCAGTAGGGACTTGAGGAATACGACGTAATCCTGGGGGTAAAATAGATATTTGACCCAGCCGTTATTACGAACAATTTGTGAAGGGTCAACTTGCTGATTATGGTTAAATAGTGGACATAATATATCTACAGTGAGGGGAGTGCAACTATGGGCTTTAGTGGAGTGGCCCATTAGTTAAAGAATGGAGATTAATTTGGTGCAATGAGTTTAGCTAATTAATCACGGATCGTTGGAGCCTAGGATCTGTAGGTCCGCGACATCCGCCTACTAGCTCGTAAGAGATTAGCTCTAGAATAGTGTGATAAGTTAATTTGAATCGTTCAAATTAGGATTAAGGGAGTTAGTAATTATATGAGACATAGTTACATGTTTAATTTGAGAATTAAACGAATAGGAGAATTTATATATTTAAATATTATTTAAATATATAAAGATGGATATGTATTAAAATTAATTTAATATTTGATATTAAACTAATTAAGTTTTATTTAATAATTAATTTATGAAATTAATTAAATTTTTCATTCTTAAAATCAAAATAGATTTTATAAAATCAAATTTATATTTTTGAGATAAAATTGAAAAGGAAAAGACAAAACACACAACATGGAAAAAGAAGTTTTTCCATTATCCATCTTTGAAGTAGCTCACACAAAATGCATTTTCTTTGCCTTGTCTTCTCCAAGCATGAGCTGCAACTCATGCAACTCTTTTCTTTGCATGTTGATCTACAATATAATGAAGAGATTGGAGTGAAAATCGGGCATGCAATCTATAGAGAATTTGAGAGAAAATTCGGGTTGAAGAAAGAGTTCTTCAACAAGATTACTACAGTGAGCATTTCTCCTTTATCCCTTGATTCAAGCTTGTTTTGAGTCTCACAACTCAATATAGACCACCAGGAGAATAGTGAAGAAGATCTTGAGGTGGTCTGCAACAAGATTTGGAGAAGAAAGTAGCTGAAGAAGGAGCTTTGAAGAAGTTCTACAAGAGGTATGTCTTGAAATTCACTTGTTTTTCTGCAAGAGCATGCTTAATATTTTGCCAAAATTAGTGAATTTGAATGCTTAGATGATCTTTGTGCTTCCCCTGTTGTTGATACAATCCTACATTCTATACCCTATAATACTCTTAATTTCCCTAGACAAGATGATTCATATCCCGTAGACCCAGACTCTCTAAGTGACTCTCATTAAGTTTACCTGTGAAGGTCTTCGTAAATAGATCAGCAACATTGTGCTCCGAAGCAATCTTCATGACGATCACATCTCCTCTAAAGGAAATAGAACACGAGATTTCTATGAGCAGTAGAAAATAGATCATTCCAAATTACAATCATGAATGAACATTACAAATTACAATCGTAAACTCAAACAAATGGTTATGTAATCATTACAGAAATTACAGCATGATAACTACAAATGAACAAGGAAAATGCTACGAACATTTGTAGACTCGTCTCCACACTTCTTGCTCACGAATGCTCGAACATAGCAACCTCAAATCCTCGAACAACATGACCGCAACACTGCACGAACACTTTACGATCGAACTCAACAATTGCCTCAGTCACGAACTCCCTAACAGCACGAACGACCTCCGCAGAACCTCGACGGTGTCCAGTTGTGTATGACACCACCAAGAAGGTTTGGTATTCCCGAGTGAGAATCCAGAGAGTGGGCTCTGTGTGGACTTGGAATGAGGCAGACAAAAGAGGAGACAAAAATCCTGTAACAATTGGGCAAGTGGGAGAAGGCTGAAACCTATTATATAGGTCGATGCCAAATCGGTTAGCAAAAGCTAATCGATCATCTAGCAAAAGCTAAGCGATCGTTTAGCTCATCGCTTAGTATTGTGTTTGTCGCTTACAAACACTACACGATCGTCTAGCTCGCTTAAGCTGTCACTTTGTAAATCTGTATTTACTTGACAGCTTCTGTGAGATGTTTTTCCGAGAGAAAATCTCCAAATTACTTTCGCGAAACTTACTAAAATTAGGAAAACAATTTTCCTTTTATCTTCATGGTTACCATGAACCACCAATAACCTTCCACTCAATTTATTATTAGAGAAAAATATTTAATTATCCAATAATTAATATTATTATAAATATAATGATAACCAACTTATCATACTATATTTATAACCTATAGTCTTAATATTTCAGCTCATGAAACATATAAACCATAGGTTTTTTTCTATTCCATGGTACTTAATGTAAATGTCATTTACTTTAATCCTCCACTAGATGTATCTCATACACCATACGACCATATCATATATAATCGAATTACCTTTCGTCAATTTGAACATTTCAAATCAATACAAAGAACAGATCCTCAACTGAATCCATTGAGCTACCAAGGGGACCTTATGGACCTATAGTTCAAAGGTCCAACGGTACATGAATAACTAATTAAACTCTTTAGTTACGGGATCCACCATCCGTTAACTGCTAGACACTCCACTAAAGACCAACAGCTGAACTCTCCTTACCACAGATATATGATGTGTCCATCTCAACCAATCATTAGTGCGACAACCCTTCATAGATCGCTCATAAGTACAACTGGGCCAATAACCGTTGTGTCCCTGTAGTTACATCTAACTCCTTAAGTATCACTGACCCTTTAATGAACATAAGTCATAGTCCTACTATGATTGAGACATCTCTTCCAAAGAGAAGTTGTGGTCACTATGTTCAAGCCACAAAATCAGCTCTTTAGGGAGCAATCTCTCTACTTATCCTTGCTTCGGGAAGTGAGTGAATTCCATCTTGTGGATTGAGTTCACAACTCCCAGATTAGACAAGTCCCCAAAAAGGTAGGCATGTTGAGTTGGCAATCTGGCCACTCTCACCCATACTAATCAAAGGACAGCCCTCAAAGGTAGGAGTTTCCAAAACACTCAGGATTGAGGTCGTGTCACATATGGTCGTTTAGATGAGATGTAAGTCTCTAGTATCAATGTCATTATATATAGAGTCTAGTCATCTCGTGGTTCAGGTCTTATACAAACTTTTTGTATAGGACACCCTCGCTCGCATGTCTTCACATGAATGGTCAGGATCTACCATCTGTAGTCATTTACAATACTCTTAAACCTCTACAAAGCGGGTCGTATCCGTAGTGTCACCAGGATCACCTTAATTCTTATACTATAGACCTATTTAGGTTATCACTTAAGGCATGACCCACTTGTATATCACTTATACATGCTTAAGTTCACATAAGATAACCAAGGAGCTTTGTTTATTGGATATGAGTAAATGCCAGAATTAAATAAAAATTATTTTATTCATCAAATAATGTGTATCTTTACAAAACAACGAGACTTCGGGAGAATTAGGACACCAATCCCAACATCTTCGTTGCACAATCTCCCGTATGAGATGATATTTACACCTAATATGTCTTCCTCTCTTGTGGCTTTGAGGTTCCTTGGAGTTTGCTACAGCACCAACATTATCACAGTATGAGGTGATCGACATTGACATATTTGGAACCACTTCCAAGTCTGTTAAAAACTTACTGAGCCAGACAGCTTCTTTTGCAGCTTCACAAGCAGCTACATGCTTTGTTTCCATGGTAGAGTTAGCAATATAACCTTGATTGATGCTATGTCATACTATAACCCCTTCATTAAGAGTGAACATTGATCTTGATGTGGATTTCCTAAAATCCTTAATAGTCTGAAAATCAGAGTAAATGTATCCCGTAAGGATCAAATCCTTAGCACCATACACAAGCATATAGTTTCTCATTCTCCTAAGATACTTGAGATATTTTGAACCGCCACCCAATGATCAAATCCTTGATTGGATTGATATCTACTGATTATTCCCACTGCATAGAAAATATCTGACTTAGTACACAACATGGCATATGTGAGGCTACCTACTGCAGATGCATAGGGAATCTATCTTATCTTCTCAACCTATTGAAGGTGTCTTAGGACAATGTTCCGTAGATAAGATGATTCCATGTTCGAAAGTTAATAAACCCTTCTTGAAATTTTGCATCGAATATCTGACAAGCATTTTATCGATGTATGATGCCTGAGACAAGGCTAGAATTTTGTTCATACAATCTCTAGTGATCTGGTTCTCTAGAACAAATTGTTCTTCACCAAAATCTTTTATTTCGAATTGAATAGTCAACTATTTTTTAACCTCAGTCAATAAGCCTACATCGTTCCGAATGAGTAGAATATCATCCACATACAATACTAAGAAAACTACTGAACTGTTGACGATTTTCTTGTGTACACAAATTTCATCAATATATTGGTCAAAGTCATAAGATTTGATTGCAGTACCAAATATTATATTTCAAGATCGAGATGCTTACTTCAATCCATACATGGACCGATTATGCTTGCAAACCTATTACTTTGGACCCTGGGCAACGAATCCCTCTAGTTGTTTCATGTAGACATTCACATCATGATTACCATGAAAAAAGGTAGTCTTAATGTCAATTTTCCATATTTCATAGTCATAATAGATGACAATAAACAGAAGAATACGGATAGACTTTAACATGACAACAGGTGAGAAAGTTTCATCATAATTCACTCCCTCGACCTGGGTATAACCTTTTGCCACTAGTCTAGCCTTAAAGTTTGGCACCTTTCCATCTACTCCTCTTTTCCTGTTATAGATCCATTTATAACCTATAAGTTTTACCCCATCAGGTTGATCTACAAGATCCTTGACTTGATTGAAGTACATGGACTCCATCTCAAGATTCATGGATTTAATCCATTCATCTTTATCCATAGCACCCATTACCTGGTTATAGGTAAATGGATGATCGACGTCATCATCTGGCATGACGACTTAAGTTTCTGTAATACCCAAATAGTGGGTAGTTAGGTAACAACATTCCCACTACTTCGAGACTCCCTCAACTCTTGAGAATGATGTGTTTGACTAGATGAAACAACATCAACACTACTCGTTGAAGTGCTAGGTTCTTCAACAACTTTTGTTGAAGTTTTGAGTAGTTTCATTGGAAAACTCATTCAATACAATTTTGCTTCTTGGTTTATACTCCCTAATGTTGTCTTCCTCTAAGAAAGTAGCATTTTCGATACAAATACTTTATTCTCTCTTGGATCATAAAAGAGACCACCTCTTGTTTTTTTTTAATAGTCTACAAATAAGAATAACTTCGAACGTGGTTCCAATTTCTTTGGGCTAGCCACTAGTACATGGGTCGGACACCCATGTCGCCACGTGCCCGAGACGACGCAGAGCGACCGACGTCCTTAAAAATAGTTAATTTAAAGAAAATAAAATAGGAGTCGCTACCAATCCTTTTTATGATGTGATTGGACACCAAAATAAAATGAGTAAATTTTAATTAAAAAAAGGGTCTACAAAAACTAGAGTTGAGTTCGGGTCGTTTGTGTATGGAGAAGTTGTTAGCACCCCACAACACCCTTTTAGAAAACAACGACCAAATTTGAAATCTTGAATTGCTTTATTCCTTAAATAAATTGGTTTGAGAAACAAAAGTTTAGAAACAAATGTCTTATCATGTCCCTCATTCTCCAATATTTTTTGAAGTAATGATCCCTAAGATATGTGGAATAAACTTCCATCAATTAGGCTACGGTGGAATTGAGGAATAATTTCTCACCTCAAGAATATGAGAAAATATTACCTTTTCCTAAATTCCATCCCAAGAATAAGGAAAAGATTTTTATTTGAAATATTAATTAAATTCATTTTTTCTTGGGATCATATTTCGAACTCTCAAAGCTATGATTCCTCACCTCAAAAATTTTAGAAAATCGAACTCCCAAATTTTCTAGATCCCGTCGTAGGTTTTTTTTTTTTTTTTTAGAGAAATGGCCATAAAAATAATTTACTAGAAAAGTGATTAGAAAAACTTTTGAAATTATATATTAATTTTATTTTATGTTTAAAAACACAAAAGGTTTAATTTAAGGTAAATTTTTAAATGACTTAAAGAAAAGTTTATGAAAAGATTTAAAAGGATTGGAAAGATTTTAATTGAAAATCAAATAATAATTAATGTGAACATTATGTAAGCAAAACATAAT